>NW_019154127.1:6579981-6812996 GCF_002288905.1 Enhydra lutris kenyoni
CAGAACATTTCATCCCAAAGCAACAGAATACACATTCTTCTCTAGTGCACATGGAACATTCTCCAAAATAGATCACATCCTCGGTCCTAAATCAGGTCTCAACCGGTATCAAAAGATTGGGATCATTCCCTGCATATTTTCAGACCACAATGCTCTGAAGCTAGAACTCAATCACAAGAGGAAATTTGGAAAGAACCCAAATACATGGAGACTAAACAGCATCCTTCTAAAAAATGAATGGGTCAACCAGGAAATTAAAGAAGAATTGAAAAAATTCATGGAAACAAATGATAATGAAAACACAATGGTTCAAAATCTGTGGGACACAGCAAAGGCAGTCCTGAGAGGAAAATATATAGCGGTACAAGCCTTTCTCAAGAAACAAGAAAGGTCTCAAGTACACAACCTAACCCTACACCTAAAAGAGCTGGAGAAAACAAGAAAGAAACCCTAAACCCTAAACCCAGCAGGAGAAGAGAAATCATAAAGATCAGAGCAGAAATCAATGAAATAGAAACCAAAAAAACAATAGAACAAATCAACAAAACTAGGAGCTGGTTCTTTGAAAGAATTAATAAGATCGATAAACCCCTGGCCAGACTTATCAAAAAGAAAAGAGAAAGGACCCAAAATAAATAAAATCATGAATGAAAGAGGAGAGATCACAACCAACACCAAAGAAATACAAACAATTATAAGAACATACTATGAGCAACTCTACGCCAACAAATTTGACAATCTGGAAGAAATGGATGCATTCCTAGAGACATATAAACTACCACAACTGAACCAGGAAGAAATAGAAAACCTGAACAGACCCATAACCAGTAAGGAGATTGAAACAGTCATCAAAAATCTCCAAACAAACAAAAGCCCAGGGCCAGACGGCTTCCCGGGGGAATTCTACCAAACATTTAAAGAAGAACTAATTCCTATTCTCCTGAAGCTGTTCCAAAAAATATAAATGGAAGAAAAACTTCCAAACTCATTTTATGAGGCCAGCATCACCTTGATCCCAAAGCCAGACAAGGATCCCATCAAAAAAGAGAACTACAGACCAATATCCTTGATGAACACAGATGCGAAAATTCTCACCAAAATACTAGCCAATAGGATTCAACAGTACATTAAAAGGATTATTCACCACAACCAAGTGGGATTTATTCCAGGGCTGCAAGGTTGGTTCAACGTCCGCAAATCAATCAATGTGATACAACACATTAATAAAAGAAAGAACAAGAACCATATGATGCTCTCAATAGATGCTGAAAAAGCATTTGACAAAGTACAGCATCCCTTCCCTGATCAAAACTCTTCAAAGTGTAGGGTTAGAGGGCACATACCTCAATATTATCAAAGCCATCTATGAAAAACCCACCGCAAATATCATTCTCAATGGAGAAAAACTGAAAGCTTTTCCGCTAAGGTCAGGAACATAGCAGGGATGTCCACTATCACCACTGCTATTGAACATAGTACTAGAAGTCCTAGCCTCAGCAATCAGACAACAAAAGGAAATTAAAGGCATCCAAATCGGCAAAGAAGAAGTCAAACTATCACTCTTTGCAGATGATATGATACTATATGTGGAAAACCCAAAAGACTCCACTCCAAAACTGCTAGAACTTGTACAGGAATTCAGTAAAGTGTCAGGATATAAAATCAATGCATAGAAATCAGTTGCATTTCTCTACACCAACAACAAGACAGAAGAAAGAGAAATTAAGGAGTCAATCCCATTTACACCTGCACCCAAAACTATAAGATACGTAAGAATAAACCTTACCAAAGAGGCTAAGAATCTATGCTCAGAAAACTATAAAGTACTCATGAAAGAAATTGAGGAAGACACAAAGAAATGGAAAAATGTTCCATGCTCTTGGATTGGAAGAAGAAATATTGTGAAAATGTCTATGCTACCTAAAGCAATCTACACATTTAATGCAATTCCTATCAAAATACCACCCTTTTTTTTTTTCAAATAAATGGAACAAATAATCCTAAAAGTTATATGGAACCAGAAAAGACCTCGAATAGCCAAAGGAATATTGAAAAAGAAAGCCAAAGTTGGTGGCATCACAATTCCGGACTTCAAGCTCTATTACAAAGCTGTCATCATCAAGACAGCATGGTACTGGCACAAAAACAGACACATAGATCAATGGAACAGAATAGAGAGCCCAGAAATAGACCCTCAACTCTATGGTCAACTAATCTTCGACAAAGCAAGAAAGAATGTCCAATGGAAAAAAGACAGCCTCTTCAATAAATGGTGTTGGGAAAATTAGACAGCCACATGCAGAAAAATGAAATTGGACCATTTCCTTACACCACACACGAAAATAGACTCAAAATGGATGAAGGACCTCAATGTGAGAAAGGAATCCATCAAAATCCTTGAGGAGAACACAGACAGCAACCTCTTCGACCTCAGCCGCAGCAACCGTCTTCCTAGGAACATCGCCAAAGGCAAGGGAAGCAAGGGCAAAAATGTACTATAGGGATTTCATCAAGATCAAAATCTTTTGCACAGCAAAGGAAACAGTTAAAAAAAACAAAAGACAACTGAAAGAATGGGAGAAGATATTTGCAAATGACATATCAGATAAACAGCTAGTGTCCAAAATCTATAAAGAACTTAGCAAACTCTACCCAAAGAGCAAATAATCCAATCAAGAAATGGGCAGAAGACATGAACAGACATTTCTGCAAAGAAGACATCCAGATGGCCAACAGACACATGAAAAAGTGCTCCACATCACTCAGCATCAGGGAAATACAAATCAAAACCACAATGAGATATCATCTCACACCAGTCAGAATGGCTAAAACTAACAAGTCAGGAAATGACAGATGCTGGTGAGGATGCAGAGAAAGGGGAACCCTCCTACACTGTTGGTGGGAATGCAAGCTGGAGCAACCACTCTGGAAAACAGCATGGAGGTTCCTCAAGATGTTGAAAATAGAACTACAGTACGACCCAGCAATTGCCCTACTGGGTATTTACCCTAAAGATACAAACGTAGTGATCTGAAGGGGCACATGCACCCGAGTGTTTATAGCAGCAATGTCTACAATAGCCAAACTCTGGAAAGAACCTAGATGTCCATCAACAGACGAATGGATAAAGAAGATGTGGTATATGTACACAATGGAATACTATGCAGCCATCCAAAGAAATGAAATCTTGCCATTTGCGACGACGTGGATGGAACTAGAGGGTAGCATGCTTAGCGAAATACGTCAACCGGAGAAAGACAACTATCATATGATCTCCCTGATATGAGGAAGTGGAGATGCAACGTGGGGGGTTAAGGGGGTAGGAGAAGAATAAATGAAACAAGATGGGATTGGGAGGGAAACAAACCATAAGTGACTCTTAATCTCACAAAACAAACTGAGGGTTGCTGGGGGGAGGGGGGTTGGGAGAAGGGGGGTGGGGTTATGGACATTGGGGAGGGTATATGCTATGGTGAGTGCTATGAAGTGTGTAAACCTGGCAATTCACAGACCTGTACCCCTGGGGATAAAAATACATTATATGTTTATAAAAAATAAAATTTAAAAAAAAAAAAGAATTATCCACCATGATCAAAAGGGATTTATTCCTTGGCTGCAGGGATGGTTCAACTATTGTAAATCAATCAATATGGTACACCACATTAATAAAGGAAAGGGTAAGAACCATATGATCATGTCAATAGATGCAGAAAAAGCATTTGACAAAATATAGCATTCTTTCTTGATAAAAACACTTAACAAAGTAGAGATAGATGGAACATACCTCAACATCATAAAGGCCATATATGAAAGACCCACAGCTCATGTGGAAAAAGTGAGATCTTCTCCCCCTACAATCAGAAACAAGACAAGGATGTCTACTCTCACCAGTACTGGAAGTCCTAGCCTCTGCAATCAGACAACAAGAAGAAACAAAAGGCATCCAAATTGGCAAGGAAAAAGTCAAAATTTCACTCTTTGCAGATGACATGATACTCTATGTAGAAAACCTAGAAGACTCCACCAAAAAGTTTCTAGAGCTCATACACAAATTCAGCAATATTGCAGAATATAAAATCAATGGGCAGAAATCTGTCACATTTCTATAAACCAATAATGAAGCAGCAGAAAAAGAAATCAAGGAATTGATCCCATTGCAATTGCACCAAAAGCAACAAGATATCTAGGAATAAACCTAACTAAAGAGGTAAAGATCTGTGCTCTGAAAACTACAAATACTTATGAGAGAAATTGAAGAGGACACAAAGAAATGGAAAAGCATTCCATGCTCATGGATTGGAAGAACAAATATTGTTAAAATGTCTATACTGCCGAAAGCAATCTACACATCTATTGCAATCCCATCAAAATATCACCAGCATTTTTCACAGAGCTAAAACAAACCATCCTAAAATTTGCAGGGAATCACAAAAGACCTCAAACAATTCTAAAAAAGAAAAACAAAACTGGAGGCATCATGATTCCAGATTTTAAGCTGTATTACAAACCTGTAGTCTTCAAGACAGTATGGTACTGGCACAAAAACAGACACATAGGTCAATGGAACAGAACAGAGAACCCAGAAATTGACCCATAACTATATGGTGAACTAATCTTTAACAAAGCAGGAAAGAATATTCAATGGAGGGGCTCCTTGGTGGTTCAGTCAGTTAAGGGTCTGCCTTCAGCTCAGGTCATGATTCCAAAGTCCTGGAATAAAGTTCTGCATTTGGATCCTTGTTCAGGGGAGCATACTTTTCTCTCTCCCTTTGCCCCTCACCCCACTTGTGTCCTCTCTCTCTCTCTCTAATAAATAAAATCTTTTAAAAAAGAATATTTAGTGGAAAAGAACACAGTCTCTTCAACAAATGGTGTTGGGAAAACTGGACAGCAACATGAAGTAAAATGAAACGGAACCACTTTATTACACCATACACAAAAATAAATTCAAAGTAGTTGAAGAATGTAATGTGAGACAGGAAACCATCGAAATCTAGAGAAGAACACAGATAGAAACCTCTTTGACCTCAGCCATAGCAGCTTCTTACTAGACATAGCTCCAGAGGAAAGGGAAACAAAAGCAAAAAATTGAATTATTGGGACTTCATCAAGATAAAAAGCTTCTGCAGAGTGAAGGTAACAATCAACAAAACTAAAAACTAAAAGGCAGCATATGGTATGGGAGAAGATATTTGCAAATGACATACCTGAAAAAGGGTTAATAATCAAAATCTATAAAGAACTTGCCAAACTTAACACCCAAAAAACAAATAATCCAGTTAAGAAATGAGCAGAATACAGGAATAGACACTTTTCCAAAGAAGACATCAAGATGGCCAACAGAAGACACATGAAAAGATGCTCAACATCACTCAGCATCAGGGAAATACAAATCAAAACCACAGTGAGATAACACCTCACACCTGTCAGAATGGCTAAAATTAACAACTCAGGAAACAACAAATGTTGCCAAGGATGCAGAGAAAGGGGAACCCTCTTGCCCTGTGGTGGGAATGCAAACTGGAGAAGCCACTCTGGAAAACAGTATGGAAGTTCCTCAAAAAGTTAAAAATAGGACTACCCTATGATCCAAGAATTGTACTACTGAGTACTTACTCAAAGAATAAAAAAAAATACAGATTCAAAGGGGTTCATGCACCCTGGTGTTTATAGCAACATTATCAACAATAGCCAAACTAGAGCCCAAATTTCCATCAACCAATGAATGGATAAAGAAGATATGGCATATCTATGCAATGGAATATTATTCAGCCATTAGAAAGGATAAAATCTTGCCATTTGCAATAATATGGATTGAACTAGAGTATACTATCCTAAGCAAAATAAGTCAGTCAGAGAAAAACAAATACCATATGATCTCATTCATACATGGAATTTAAGAAAGAAAACAGAATAACATGTGGGAAGGGGGAAAATAAAAAAAAAAAAAAAGAAGAGAGGGAAACAAGCCATAAGAGACTCTGAACAATGAGGGTTAAACTTAAGGTTGATGGAGGGAGGTGGGTGGGAGATCACTAGATGGGGCATGGGCATTAAGGAGGGCTCTTGTTGTGATGAGCACTGGTGTTGTAAGTAATGAATCACTAAATTCTACTTCAGAAACCAATACTGCACTATATGTTAACTAACAATTTTTTTATTTAAATTCAATTATCCAAGGTACAGTATATCATTAATTTTTGATATAATGTTCAATGATTCACTACTTGAGTATATTACCCAGTACCCATCATATCTCATGCTCTCTTTAATGCCCATCACCCAATTGCCCCATCCCTAAGTAACAAAATTTAAATAAATGTAATAATGAATTAAAATTTTTAAAAATAAAAAAAATGATAATGGAAAGAAAGCACATAGTTTAATGCCTGACCTGTAATGAATGGTCAATTGTGTTCATAGAAGAAACAAATGTTCTTTTTAAAGTCCAGTTACCATGACTGAACTGCTAGCATGTGCTGTAATATGTTCTCATTTGTAATTCTTACAATAACCCCATCTCATAGGACTTACCAGTCTCGCCCACTTTGTAAATGAGAAAATTGCAGGCTTGGGAGGTTAAGAAACTTGCCCAAGGTGAAACACTAGGAGATGGTCACTGTGTGTCACTAACTCATTTACGGTTAAGTTGCCAGGGTGCCCAGTGTATAGCAGTGTAGTTAGAGGAATCAAGTAGCCAGAGTTGTTTAAGTCTTTTTCATAGGAATATGTTATAGAAGTTTCACCGAACTATTCTAAGCACATCCCATGCATGTTCAGTGGCACACTTCAACCATAGACTTCTGGAGGTCCTATGTGACTTAGTTCCACCCAAAGGACAGGTGACTGGTAAAGATGGATATATATGATGGACATAGAGCTGCGCTGCCTACACATATCCTCCTTCGAAAAAGGGTTGCCCCAGCTATTAATTCCTTCAGAATTGCCTGAGCTACAGAAAGACCCCACCCAAGTTCATGGCCTCTCAAGGCAGCCTACACCTAAGGACTGAGAGAGATGATGAGCCATATCAGGCCAAAGTGGGCTCCTCTCACGATACTATTCACTCTACAGCTCCCCCTCCAGGTTGGCAGAGGTATTATCAGGCTTGTTCCAAGCGTGGGTGTCTCCTCCCTAATCTTACTTCTCTTCTGTTCCTTTTATGTGTTGTTCCCTAAAAAATGTGCTGCACACCAAACTCCACCTCTGCATCTGCTTCCAGAAAGCTCACCAGGTTTTGCATCTAACTTCCGTGGGCAAGGAATGAAAGCAAACCAGATATGAATCTGATTGAATATCCAGGGAAAGAAAAGATCCTGTTATCCATGCATTTGCAACTTGAGCCCAGGGAAGGAAATGCAGTGAGGCTGAGGCGTGGATGAAGGGCTAAAGTGTATGTAAAAATCCCCACCATGGCCACAGACAGAGTAGAGGTCCACAGACTTAAAATGCAGAGAAGGAATCCCCCCTGAAAGAGTCAGAAAGATTCCCTCTGCTGTCTGTGCCATCAATTCCACAAAGCCAGATAGTGTATTTTTTTTAAAGAAATGTGTGATAAGAAAATTGAAACTTGGTATTTCAAAAAACGTGGACCAGTTCCAAAAAATATATGTGCCTGGTTAAGAAATGCCCTCCAAGTGGCACTTTAGACTCTCACCATTATGACCGGGAAAAAAAGATATAAAAAGTTGTGTGATTTGTGCAAAAAGCCCCTTGGCCTGTAGTAATTGCAGAACATATACATGAAATAATTACTATCAACATATATATTCACATTTCCACCTAATCAAGGTCAAAAGAAGCTAAGTAATGGGAGGGGATGGAGAGGAGTAAATTGTTCCATGAAAATTTTTTTGAGCTGATTAAAAATTTACAGAGAAAAGAATCCATTCCAAGCATAGCCACACTGTATCTCCTACATAAAGAGAGCCTGGTAACTTAGCTCTAAACCCTGCCGTTTGGGCTATCTGATTACACCTTATCAGGGGCCATTAGTGTCTGATAATAGCAACCAATCCCTTGTTTGGTCAGCCCTAATTTCCTTAAAGAAAAATCTCCTTTGGCATGCAACTCCTCCCCTTGTTCACCCAATGGAACAATTCAAGGAATAAAGATATATATTAAGGTTTGGCACCAAAAGGCAAGGTCACATCCTGCCTATCCACAAGTACACCTTCCCACATTCCTATCAGAAAGCAGCATCCTCTTCTTGCCCCACGCTTTGCTCTGCAACAGCAAGATGAAATGGCACACGATGTTCATTATGATAATTACAAAATATGTAGAATGTGAGTCAACAGGACTGTAGAAATCTTTTTACTTTGTCTCTTCCTTTTACAGGTCAAGAAACAGAAACCTATAGTTTCATAGTCCAGTAGCGTTCTCCTGGATTTCTGGTTCCCAATCCAGGTTTATTTCCACCAAGGCAAGTCATGATCCACATGTTTTCTGCAACAGACTCAGGGAGAACACTGTAACTATCCACCCCGGTTCTTTCCAGGCATGTCATCTTATCTTTGCCACTGTGTGTCTCATGGCATTTATAGATATTTTAAAGAGAACTCTGATTAAATGGGATCCATCACCAGAGAATGATGGCTAGAGTGGTAAAAAAAAAAAATACCCTTTAAAATAAAAACCCTATTGATATTGATCTCTGGCTTAAAATATAGTCTATCCCCCAGTTTCCACATAGGAGAAAAAAGATAGAGGGAAAAAGATACAGAAAGAGGGAAAACCCTACAAGAAGAATGAAACTATTATTGGCAGAAAAACTATTCCCAGAATATGGAAGGAGATGTCACTAATTACTAAATAAAGCCAATGGCTGCCCTGTTAGAGCTCAGACCCTTATTCTGTCTCTGTACTCAGAAACCAAGGTCTATGTGCAACAGAAAATGGCTCAGCCATCCCCATGCTGGGTAGCGCAGGTTTTTGATAGTTATAATCCCTTCAGAGCCTCACTTTTTACTTTCATCTGAAGAAGGAAACTAAGTAACTGACTTGAAGAAAGGAGAAAGGGGGTAAACAGTGAGGGTGCATTGCACACAGGGAGTGGCATTTCCAAGTGCAAGGTGTCAAGAGCTTCATTAAGAGGAGATGCAGGGGTCATACTTTTCTCCCATGTTCTATCCATTCAGAAGGTCAGGAAAACAGATAACAAAGAGAGGGCTCCACTTAGCAAAGAGCTGGGAGGAAAAAAACACAAGGTAGAATGCAAATTAGGAGAATAAAATCTAAAGGGTTGCTGGTGAGACAATGAAGAATGGCAAGAAAACACATTTGCCCTCTTAACTTAAAGACCCACTTCATGTCTGGCAAAAAGCAGACTTGATCATGTAGAAAACTGAACCTATGGTTTGGAGGAAAAGTTGGGTGTTCAGAACAAATGAGAAGAGATAAGAAGATAAAATGAAATGTAAAAAATGGCAGATATCCAGAACCAATGCTGCTAACCTCCATGAATTCTTTCTTTTTTTACGATTGATTGATTGATTGATTGATTGATTGATTGATTTGAGAGGGGAGGGCAGAGGAAGGGAGAGAGAGAATCCCAAGAAGACTCCCCACCAAGTGCTAGTGTGAGTCCCATGTGGGGTTCCATCTTATGACCGTGAGGTCTTACGACCTGAGCAAATCAAGAGTTGGATGCTCAACCAACTGAGCCACGCAGGCTCCCCAAC
Source organism: Enhydra lutris kenyoni (assembly GCF_002288905.1). Classification (NCBI taxonomy): domain Eukaryota; kingdom Metazoa; phylum Chordata; class Mammalia; order Carnivora; family Mustelidae; genus Enhydra; species Enhydra lutris. Next base: position 6,589,665 of record NW_019154127.1, read on the forward strand.
ATACATGAATTCTTAAGGAAAACACCAGAAAAGTTGAAAAGAAAGTTTTGACTTAAAATAATTTATGAAAATGTTAGAATTCAAAAATAAAGACAAACAGGAAAACAAACAAAAAAACACCTGAGTATGTGAATGGAAAGTGTTTATTCACCATGTTCCAAACAAAATTGATGAGAGAAGTCACATCAAGATACTTTCTGACAAGTCATAAATCAAATGAATGAAGGAAAAGGCATTTAAGAATTCAGGCAGACCCTGCAATTGCACTACTGGGTATTTACCCCAAAGAAACAGATGTAGTGAAAAGAAGGGCCATCTGTACCCCAATGTTTATAGCAGCAATGGCCACAGTCACCAAACTGTGGAAAGAACCAAGATGCCCTCCAACGGACGAATGGATAAGGAAGATGTGGTCCATATACACTATGGAGTATGATGCCTCCATCAGAAAGGATGAATACCTAACTTTTGTAGCAACATGGACGGGACTGGAAGAGATTATGCTGAGTGAAATAAGTCAAGCAGAGAGAGTCAATTATCATATGGTTTCACTATTTGTGGAGCATAACAAATAGCATGGAGGACAAGGGGAGTTAGAGAGGAGAAGGGAGTTGAGGGAAATTGGAAGGGAGGTGAACCATGAGAGACTATGGACTCTGAAAAACAATCTGAGGGTTTTGAAGGGGCGGGGGGTGGGAGGTTGGGGGAACCAGGTGGTGGGTATTAGAGAGGGCACGGATTGCATGGAGCACTGGGTGTGGTGCAAAAACAATGAATACTGTTACGCTGAAAATAAATTAAAAAATTTTTAAAAAAAGAATTCAGGCAGAGGGGAAGAGGCAAAAGAAAAAGAAACAAAACAAAACAAAATTTAAAACAGCTTCAAGTGTTCCTTCTAGGACACTGAAAGCTAAAAGAAAATGCAACAATAGTTTTTCCTGAATTTAAAATGAATAAAAGATTATGAAGAGACATATACCAATAATCAAGGGAGGACTCAAAAAAATAAAGCTGTGATCTAAAAGGACTGGTGGTGAACACTGAAATTCATGAAGAATGATCTGAATGAAGATTATGGAAACATTGGCTGGACTAAATACACATGTAAAATACCTCTAACAGATAGAGAATAATAAACATAAATAAATATTTAATATCAATCATCTGAATGGAAAAATACAGGTTATATTTTTTCATTCTCAAGAATGGAAAAGGGAAGTAAACATGCATTAAATCCCTTAATTGATATAGAGAGTTTAAAAAATATTTTTCATTCTCAATTTTGATTATCTATAGATATACACATTTTTGAAATTTTTTCACTTAGACAGCAACTAGTAAAATTAAAACTAGAGTACATCAATTCAAAATCCCAAGAACGTGTAAAGGTAAAATAAGTACTCAAAAAAAAACAGAAAACATGGGCAAAAGGAAAAAAACAACTTACCCAAAAAAACAGCATAAGAATCATGGCAGAAACAAATAAAAACATTAAAAGGTGATCAGATTGGATTTTTTAAAATCAAACACACTCTCAAGAAGTATGTTGAAATAAAATGACCAAAAAAAAGTTAAGAAGCATGTGCAAAGATTACATAAATTTTAAAAATAGATTTTAAGGGGCGCCTGGGTGCCTCAGTGGGTTAAAGCCTCTGCCTTCAGCTCAGGTCGTGATCCCGGGGTCCTGGGATCGAGCCCCGCATTGGGCTCTCTGCTCAGTGGGGAACCTACCTCTCCCCCTCTCTCTGCCTGCCTCTTTGCCTACTTGTGATCTCTGTCTGTCGAATAAATAAATAAAATCTTTTTTTTTAAATAGATTTTAGGGGCGCCTGGGTGGCTCAGTGGGTTAAGCCGCTGCCTTCGGCTCAGGTCATGATCTCAGGGTCCTGGGATCGAGCCCCGCATCAGGCTCTCTGCTCGGCAAGGAGCCTGCTTCCTCCTCTCTCTCTGCCTGCCTCTCTGCCTGCTTGTGATCTCTGTCTGTCAAATAAATAAATTAAAAAAAAATTATTTTAAAAAAAATAGATTTTAAAAAATAGGGAAGTATGACAGTTTATTTCTGATGAAGTTGATTTCCAGGTAGAATATTAAACAGGACAAAGACTGTAATTTTATATCAATAAAAATAGAACCCAAAATGAATATGTAACAATCATAAATACTTGCTGAATGCTATAGCATCATAATATGAAGCAAAAATAATTAGAAATGAGTAAAAGTATTTAAACAAAAAAACTACTGCATAGAAATGAATATGCATCCTCTTAAATAATCCTTGAATAAAATATTGGAACAAACCAACAAGTGGACTTTTAAAATAATATTTTAAAATTAACAAAATGTTTGTAGTAGGATCAAATAGTTCTCATAGGAAAGTTCACATTTAAATTTTCTTAATACTAGAAAAAGAATAAGAGATGAACTAAGCCTTCAATGAAAAAAGCAAGCAAATCTATAGAAGGTAGAAATTATATTGTTTAAATAGTGTTATTTCTTTGGAAAACTTATACACAAATATACAATTCTAATTACTCAAACACAGAAAATCAAATCAGAAAATAAAAATATACCTATGCAAATGAAAAAGTAGAAATGCCCATAAATCCAAAGATTCTAACATAAAAGAATATTCCATATAGATCTGTGTCAATAACTGAAAATCTTCTAGAAATGGCATATTCAAGAAAATGTTCAGCACAAATAATCTAGTCAAGAAATGGGCAGAAGACATGAACGGACATTTCTGCAAAGAAGACATCCAAATGGCTAAGAGACACATGAAAAAGTGTTCAACATCACTCAGCATCAGGGAAACACAAATCAAAACCACAATAAGACACCGCCTCGCATCAGTCAGAATGGCTAAAATTAACAAGTCGGGAAATGACAGATGTTGACAAGGATGCAGAGGAACCCTCTTTGCACTGCTGGTGGGAATGCAAACTGGTGTGGCCACTCTGGAAAACAGTATGGAGGTTCCTCAAATTGTTGAAAATAAAGCTACCCTATGACCCAGCAATCACACTACTGGGTATTTACTCTAAAGATACAAATGTAGTGATCCGAAGGAGCATGTGCACCTGAATGTTTATAGCAGTAATGTCCACAATAGCCAAACTATGGAAAGTGCTCAGACGTGCATCAGCAGTTGAATGGTTAAGGAAGATACACACACACACACAAACACACACACACACACACACACACACACACACACACACACACAGGAATATTACGTAGTCATCAAAAATGAAATTTTGCCATTTGCAACACGGTGGTTGGAATTAGAGGTATTATGCTAAGCAAAATAAGTCAATCAAAGAAAGACAACTATCATATGATCTCACTGATATGTGGAATTTGAGAAACAAGGCAGTGGATCATCAGGGAAGGGAGGAAAAATGAAACAAGATGAAACCAGAGAGGAAGACAAACCATAAGAGATTCTTAATCTCGGGAAACAAACTGAGGGTTGCTGGAGTGTAGAGGGGTGGGAGGGATGGGTGGCTGAGTGATGGACATTGGGGAGGGTATGTGTTGTGGTGAGTGCTGTGTATTGTGTAAGACTACTGATTCACAGACCTGTACCCCTGAAACAAATAATATATTATATGTTAATAAAAAATAATTTTAAAAAAGAAAATGTTCATTATAAAAACAAAAGCAAGAACATCTCCTTTAGTAAACTGAAACTATGGAAAAATTAGATAAGTTACCCAAAATTTACCTCCAAGCAATAAAATCTTTTAAATAAGGAATAGGTTGTTTTTATAATATATATAAATCATTGAAGAACACAGAAAGTAAAGAAATCTGGCCAACATTATTTATACAACTGTTCTAAAACCAAACTGTCCTGAAACCAAAACCAGAGATGAGAGGAAAACCCAGAAATGAGACAAAAGACCTATAGACCACTCTCACAACTATAGGCCAAAAATTGTAAGTAAAAAAACATAAAGTAAATTTCATACCATTTTAGAAGAATGACCCACCTAAAAGGATTTACACAAGGAATCCACAGGCATTTAACATCAGGCATTGTATTAATATAATATGACACATCAGGGCCAGTTAGAAAACAGTGGGACACTCTCGACTCTATCCAGAATTTCTAAGGTAAAAGGGTGAAAACAGATTTCCAAACATCCAGATAATTCCTTTAGAAAAAGATCAAAGTCTAAATAAAATTATCTAGTGATCTGGGATTAAATATTCATTCATTCAAACAGAATAGTCTCTGTAAAGGAGAAATATTACGCCACAAGCCATTTCCTCGTTATTTGGAGCAGTAAGAAGGCTCCCAGTCCAAGAAACCCTTCCAGGGCCTCCCTTGTCAACGTCACTGCCCCTCTGTTAGATTTTTTATTTCTTGTCCATCTCATTTCCACGGTTTGGTTCGAGTCCCACTACCCCTGGACACACTTCACCCCTCCCCCATCCTCCACTTCCCCTCCAGAACATTACTGCTGACACATTCTGTTCCCCCATTGTGGTCCCAGATCTATTCAGACTCTCCAACCTATTTTCTGGGCCGTTTCCTCGGAGGCCACCGATTCCTGAGGACCTGGGTTGGGTTGTGTCCTGTAACTTCACTACTCCACCACAGAACACAGAGTAAACATTCAATCTGTTTTGACTCTTTGTTTACCTAGTCAATCTAGAAATTTACAAGTGCCTATTGGTATTGATTCTTGTGTAGCCAAATAATCCTAAATTAATAATTGATTCATTCTTGATTTCAGGAAACAGACTGAGGGTTGCTGGAGGGGAGGAGTGTGGGATGGATAGGTTGGCTGGGTTATGACACTGGGAAGGGAATGTGTAATGGTGAGTGCTGTGAAGTGTGTAAGACTGATGATTCACAGACCTGTACCCCTGGGGCTAATAATACATTTTATGTTAATAAAAACAATAATTGAGTCATATCTTCCCCCCAAGATACTGGTCTAAAACACTCATGCACATGTGCATATACGTACCACATAGCCAGTTTTAAGGCATTTCTGGAATCCAACACCTTGCTCTTGAAGATTTGAGGTTTAGTCACATGAATCTATAGGATAAAAGCTCGGACGCAGTCAGCCGTCAGTTTTCATCCTGGTTTGGCTTCACCTGAACGGACAGTGAGAAAACCCAATGAGCCTAACCACAGTTTCCCATTTCAATAACCTGCTGGTAAGGGGTGATCTTCCAATGAAACTTTTGCCCAGATAATCTACCTTACTCAGCTAATGACCTGAGCATCTCTCTTGGCCAAACCTGAGAGAGTTTCCCTCTCTTTTAAGAGGCGACATTCTATCTTTTCAGATTTCCTATACAAGTTATACTCCCCACAACCAGACTCACATGCCTGGGTCCCACCCGTCAACCAGTCTTCATGAGACCACATAGAGCTCCAAGGACCGAGAATTCTAATTATTGCTTGTACTAATTGGGAGGGGAAACAAAAGGACTGTTTCACTTTCCCCACTCTGAAAATAATAACATAGATAAAAACCCCTGGAATCTACCAAGGAAACGGCTGAAATAAATAATTAAGAAAATGACAGTGGTACATGGTTTTTGGTTTTTTGGGGGATTTTTTGTTGGTGGTGGTGGGGTTTTTTTTGTTGTTGTTGTTGTTTGTTTTTTGTTTTTTTGCATGCCTCTGTGCATCTTGGACCTAGGGTCCTAAGGAGTTTGTCACTCTGCTCTCGAATTGGGTTTTGAAGTGTCTTCTTAGAAAGAATCCAGCCTCTCCGAACAGTTCAGTTATATGGAAAGGGGGTCAGCTGCCCTGTAGGATGCCAGTGGATGGTGTGAAGACAGGGTACAGTGGGCAGACAAAATTAGCATTAACAGCAAGACCACGTGTGCTCACGCAAAAGGAAGAGGAGGTTGGCACTGATCCAGGAAAGCTGAGCCATGAAGTCCACAAATCCAAATTATTCAGTACAAATCCCCACTTTCAAAAGATGGGCCAGGTCTATAAATACAACCATAAGCCTGTCTGCTAAATACACAGTCGCTTGCCTTAAATGTTTGAGATGGAGGAAATAGAGCATCTAGTTAGTTAAAAAGCAATTTTTACCCATCTTTTTATATCGCAAAGCAATTATTGCTCAGTCACTGCTTTAATTTGTTCTGACAACCTAATGTCAGATAACACCAAAGAAAACAAATGAAAAATGGAAAGAATAGTTAGTCTCCTATATGATATATGTTTATGCCAAAAAAGATTAGTTAAAAATCCATCTTCCTCCACCTGAATTCAGAGACTGTTTAAGGGAACTGTCAGTAAAATCATTACTAATGAAGTACCAGACTACCCGAAACAATGGTTAGAAAGGGAATTTAAAAGATAAATGCAATCGCAGATGTCACAAAGTTTTCATTAGTGAGTGAAGATGCTGGGAAAGTTCACGTCTTTGGTACAGCCCGTGATGGTTCCAAGTATCCACAGCCTGAAGTCTCATCCGCCCTGTGTCATCATCTCATCTTCTCCCTGTGCTCAAACCCCTATTCCCAGGTTTTGGAACTTGGCTTCCTATAAAAATTGGAAAGGAAGCTATTATAATCCTCTACCCCAACAACCAAACCCCAAACCTACTTTCTTGGCTAGCGTTGCCTTTGGTATTTATAATAAGTCATCCATTTTCAAATTACAAACCATCATTATGCATCCAATTCTCTGAGACATCTTAAAAGCCCACCAAGGGGCCCACAAGAAGACAGCTTTGCTTGTGGAAAGGGATGGTGATTAAAGACATGCAACTCTTGGTTTTGCCTCAGGTCATGATCTCAGGGTCCTGAGATAGAGTCCTGCATCAGGCTCCAGAATCAGCGGGATTCTCTCTCCCCAGTGGCCTCTGCCCCCATCCTCTGCTCACTCTCTCTCTTGCATGTGCACTCTCTCTCTAAAATAAATAAATAAATCTTTCAAAGAAAAGACATACATCCAACTATGCATCTGGACACTGGATTCTGGCACAGAGGGTGAAGAGCAGTAAAAATCACAGGTTGGGCAGAGAAAAGCAAAGGAGCAGGAGCAAAGGCTGGTAGTGTGGTAGTTTGCAGAGTGAGCTCCAAATAATTAGTCTCTGCAAGTAGATGCTCCCACCATCCATGCCCTCTGTCTAGTGGCTTGATCTTTTTCACTGGGGAAAGAGCCTGATGTTTCTCCCAAAGAATAATGGGAGATATCTCAGAGAGAATAAAAGAACAAGAATTCACTGCCCCCCTAGACCTCTCTTACATCTTAATATTTCTTTTACTGCCCATGTCAACCTGAGAAACCAAATGGACGTCCAATAGTCCAGGGAACCCTAGGCTTTCCCTTCTCCTAAAGTCCAGTCACGGGCCAACATTGCCACTCCCCATTTGCTCAGTGCAGATTGGTAGGTGTATCTCCTGCTTGGACTGACAAATGGATGAGTGGGAACTGGTTAGCTATTGAGCTATTCCTGCAAAGTAGGTGAAAAAAAATCAACAAACAAACTAACAAAAAGGGGCACCTGGGTGGCTTAGTGGGTTAAGCCTCTGTCTTCACCTCAGGTCATGGTCTCAGGGTCCTGGGATCAAGCGCCACATCGGGCTCTCTGCTCAGCAGGGAGCCTGCTTCCCCCTCTCTCTCTCTGCCTGCCTCTCTGCCTACTTGTGATCTCTCTCCCTGTGTCAAATAAATAAATAAAATCTTTAAAAAAATAAAAAATAAATTAAAAAAAGAAAGTAATTAAAAAACTTTCATGTTGAGGTATAATAAACCTATAAACCAGCTCAAAGCCTCTGATTTCCCTTTTCCAGTTACACCAAATGCCAAGAACCAGTATCGCAATAGTGGTCAGATTATTTAGAGGACTCCCAAAGATGTACCAACCCTAACTTGGACTTCACCTCTGAATCCATATGCACACCATTCCTAATATACATTTTTTTTCAGAAAGAGACTATATGCAGTGGGGAAGTGGCAGAGGAAGAGGAAGACAAAGAATCCCAAGCAGGCTCCATGCCCAGCATGGAGCCCACCTCAGGGCTGGGTCCCACAACGCTGAAATCATGACCTGAGTTGAAATCAAGAGTTGGACGCTTACCAAATGAACCACCCAGGTGCCCCTAACGTACATTTTTAGTAAGCAGTAATACAGTTCTCATTTCAATGATAGGCAATTCAGATTTTGTTTGAGCAAAATCTATAAAGCTGAAAAGTGAACTCACATATGCAGAGGGAAAGGAGCAGTGCTGGGTGCTGAGACATAGATCTAAACCAAGCCTTAGGGGCGCCTGGGTGGCTCAGTGGGTTAAAGCCTCTGCCTTCGGCTCAGCTCATGATCCCAGGCTCTCTGCTCTGCAGGGAGCCTACTTCCCCCTCTCTCTCTCCCTGCCTCTCTGCCTGCTTGTGATCTCCGTCTGTCAAATAAATCAATAAAATATTAAACCAAGCCCTAGACAGAAAGCCAAGGCTTTTGACCATACAGTCCTCCAGGAATCCAACCTGTACCAGTGCCAGAGGCTCAGAGTCTGCTAAGAAGGAAAGATGCAAGACTCCGGATGGGAACATACTTGTCTAGCCGGGGGCGGGGTGGGGCTCCAATCCTAGTGGAAAACTGGTGTGCAGACTCGTTCTGAGGAGGTCTCATCAATGGACTACTCACCCAAGCTTTCAGAAAAGATGAGAGGGTAAAGTAAGGCTTCAATTTTCCTGGATACCTGGTGTAGGAAGGATACCTGAGGCTCACTAGACTCAGGGCAGAAGGAAATAGAAGTCATTCCAGGCCCCATTCACCTGTGAAGATGGATTGGTTAGTGCACTGATCAGAATAGTCTCAAGGGCCAAGGGTGGGATTGCAGGCAGATTTGCTGCTGCATACACAGCTGGGCCAAGCTGGGATGAGCACAGTCATGATGAATCAGGTACACAGAAGCAAGGCACCAGCCCAGGAAAGCAGCATGCACTTGCACGGTCTCTCTCAAAATCAATATGCAAGCTTTAAAACCCATGTATCTAGAAGAAGCACTTCATTTACAGCAGCTGCCAATGGTCTGAGTCCCATGTTAAGTGATGCTTGAATAGAAGTCAGTCTGGAAGCACGTACAAGATGCTGGAGTTTGAAGATAAGCAAGTGGTCAGTGTGACCGCATCAGTCCCCACAGCGCGTTAAGGGACCACAGAAAGTTGAAGGCCCCTCTGCTTACTTTACACCGAGCAAGGAGATGACAGCTTGAAAGTCAAGATTTGCATTGACAACAGCCTTTCCAGGCTTCTGTTTGTTTTGTTTTATATTTTTACCCAGTCTTATCTTTGTGGCTGTTTTTCTAAGAGGTTTTTCTGCTAAATTCACTTACATACGGTTTTTTTCCTAAATGGATTTTACACCATATTTCATATGGGTTGCGTTAGGGGCATGCAGAGGCTTCAGTGTCTGATATTTTTATAACTTTGCACTTTGGAAACTACAGAATTAATAAGGACTTCTTTATGTAATACTCGTAATTACCTTACGTAATTTTCACACAGTGGCTATGAAGGATATAACACGCTGCCTCATTGTTCTTAGGAATAGTAAACAGCAGTATTCCACTAAATTGAACGAGAGATGGACCCTTTTTATGGGAAAACATTTCCCACATTTTCCACCTCCTCACCTTCTGACCCCACATGTGCAGTGAGTGTTTGAGAGCGGACTGGAGCATATAAACTCCTGGAGTGATCTCTATGCAACACCAAATGCATCACATCCCCAGTCTGAGTAACTTGCTCAAATTGTAGTATTTCTTCAATATGAACCCATCCAAACCAAAATAAGTTCCCTCTACTTAGAATACCCCTGCCACTATAAAATTACAATAACATTTCAAATAAATGCAATCAAAATGATAAAAAGCCATAAAACTTCAAATTAATAAATCTGTTTTAACATGGCAGGTGCCCATATGACTATCAAAGTCAGTGCTAAGGCTGTGGTATTGTTATGCGCCCCACGAGCTGGGTTGTGCCCCCAGAACTTCTCTGTACTGAAACTATGATAGGCTTGTACAGTACTAGGTGACAACCTTGGTCCTTCCTGTGGAAAGGAATCTCATTGCATATATCCTAGGTCCACCTCTGTTGTTACACCAGCACATGACAATAACTGCTGTGTTCCTATGCCAGGACCCCTCTGCCATACACGTGACCACACATATGACACATACCCTCTTTTAGTTATTTCATCAATTTCACAATGATGTGTTCCCTTGATGTCTCTAACTCCAGCCTCTCTTCTATTCAGAGACGGGTGCTGAAATGTCTCCCAAAATCAGACTTGGAATCATAGCCCCAGATTGCGCTAGGTTCTGAGAACCCAATGGAGTCTAAGTTCTAAAATCAGAGCCAAAGGCAAAAATTAAAGTCTAAAGTACCCTGAAAATTGTCTTATATTGAGAGTCTAGCATGAGATCCATGGCTTTATCTGCACAGCCTCGTAGAGTAATTCTTATGCTCACTGAAGTTTGGAAACCGCTGAAACAGACTATAGAGAAGAACAAAAGGAATGTCCCTCTACAGAAGTTGGGGCATCCAAGTCCACCCACACTGCAGACAACTGTAGTCCCTGGGGATAAAGGGAAGCCAGTTCAGAATTCCAAAGTGTTCTTGCTTACTGGGAGAATCTAGTCTATTCTCTTCCAGTATGGAGTTTCTAAACCTAACATGTTTTAGTAGATGAGGTCATGCTTTGAATTCTAAACAAGGTAATCATGGACTCTCATCCTAGGATGGGTATATAAAGTAACTTGTTGGGTTACAAATGCATGCATGCCATTTGGTTAACTCAGTGTTACATGGTGGGTTGATTGCTTTTCCTTGTTATGTCCCATAATTAACTCAGGCCAAAACAAATTTCTCTAGAATCTTCTTTTTGCAAAATGTTAATGTTGTTGAAATATACAATTCTATACATATTTACTGATGAACAAAATGAATCTTACTAAAAATCAAGGTCACATTGTACTGTACCCAAAGAATCATTCTGCCATCAGACTAAGGATCAGAGGAAGCATATGGTGCACACTAAGGTACCATGTGCAAGGAGGAAAAAGAATGTTTGGTTATTAAGATGAAGAGGCTGAAATATGATAACACATCTGTTGCCCTTAATCAAACCAAACCAACAATCAGAATTTTTCATCTGCATAATTTTCCAGAAGACAGTTTAAGATTGTGTATTGAGTCCTCCTAGAACAATATGACTTCTGCAGGCAGTGCACCCACCGGTCTCTTGCTTCAACAGTGTTCAGACAGAACAAACCCAGGAACTCTCCTTCCACCAGCGTGCAACCATCCTTCAAACCTTTTTACAGGCACAACCTTCAGAACCGTCTTCTCAGCCACCCCCTGCCTTCAGGACCAGCCAGCTCCCTAGTGTGAGTTTAGCTCCTTATTACCAATCAACCATGAGCTCCCAGATTCATCAGAATTATTCCACTGAGGTGGAGGCCGCCATCAGCCACATCTGCAGGTCTCCTATACCTACCACTCTCGAGGTTTCTATTTTCACTGTGACAATGTGGTGCTAAAATTCTGGGCCACTTCTTCTATGAGCTGGCTTAGGAGAACTGCAACAGCATTGAGCCTCCCTTGAAGATGCCCAACTAATGCAGCAGCTGCACCCTCTCCCAGGATGTGCAGATGCATCCCAGGGTGAACGGGGTAAAGCCCTGGATCCATGGAATCCACCCTGGTTCTGGAGAAGAACCTGAGAACTAGGCCCTTATGGATCTATGTGCCCTGGGTTCTTCCTATGCACAGCCCCACCTCTGTGACTTCCTGGAGAACCATGTCCTCGGTAAGGAGGTGAAACTCATCAAAAAGACGATGGCTACCGGACTCAGCTTTGCACGCTGGCTGGCCTGCAGCCTGGGATGGGCCAGGAGCTCTTCAAGAGAATCACCTGCAAGCACAACCAGGAGCCTCTGAGGCCCTGCAGTCTTTGAGGGGCTTTTCTGGCATCCCTCTGGTCCCAGGGCTTGTCCCCGCAGCCACTAAGCATGTCAACCACCCTGGAGACCTCTCCCAAGCCGTGAACCAGATGGAAACAATAAAGCCTTTTCCAGGAGCTAAAAAAAAAAAAAAAAAAAAGCAGTATGGCCCCTATAAATATTCAATCACAGAACTAAAAGGAATGAATCTGCCAAATTTTGCCCTGTTTCAACTCACCTGCCTCCTACTACCATGATAAAATTTCTTTCCTCTATTAATTGTCTTTGCTCCTACAGCCACTTGGCTCTGGTCATCCTCACTGCCATCCAAAAGCCTGGTCTTCTCGAGCCACCACTGTGTCAACATAAAGGCCCTCCCTACCCCTTCTGGTTATCCCCCTTAGAAACTTGAATATGTCTCACGTGCCTCACATCCAAGTGATCACCAGCCCTGCTCTCTGCTGGCCAGACTGGCCTCTCCTCACCTACAGTACCCCTATTCTAGTCCAGGCCGTCAACATCTCCCACCTGAACTATTAAAATGCCTTACTAATTGCACACACTTGTGCTCCCTACCAACGTGTTCTCTACACAGCAGCAAAGTGATCTAAATATGCAAATCAATCATGTCCCTTATTTGACCCTTTTACTCACTGCCCTTTTCTCCCAGAATCATAACAGAATCCTTCCCCTACCTGCCAGCTATGTTTTTCATGATCTGACCCCTGCCACCCTCTCCAGCCACCCCAGGAGCCACTCTCCCTCCCCCACTCACCACAGCTGATCACTCTCAGACCTGGTAAGGCCCTAGGTCTGTGTCGTTTCAGGGGCCTTACACCTCCTTGGTCCTCAACCTGGGGTGCCTGTCCCTCCCAGAAAGCCTGAGCCCTTTGTATAAATCCAAACTGTTCCCCTGCTACATCATCTTATGGTTTGGGGGTTTGGGCCCCCCAAAGATATCCATGCCCTCATCTTCAGAACCTGTTAATATGTTACCTTACAGGGTAAGAGGAGCCATGCAGCTGTGATTGAGAATCTTGAGATAGAGAGATTGTCCTGGATTATCCAAGTGGGCCAGATATAATCACACGAGTGCTTAGAAGCAGAGAGCCTTTCTCACCAGTAGTCAGAGAAACACATGAAGATAAAAGACTGGTCAGAGAGAAGTGACATTGCTGGCTTTGAGGATGTAAGAAGGGGCTGTGAGTCAAGGAAACTGGGTAGCTCTAGGTGGAAAAGGCAAAGAAATGAAATTCCTCCTAGGGCCTCTGATGGAATGCCCACCACTTGGTTTTAGCCTGTGAGACCCATGGTAGACTTCTGACCCACAGAACTTTAAGATAATAAATTTGTGTTGTTTTAAGCCACTAAGTTTGTGGTAATTTGTAATAGCAGCTGTATGAAAGTTACACGTGTCATATTTGTGGTATCTGCCATCCCCCTAATATTAGTAATTATTTATACCAGGTGGTGCTTAAAAAGCAGAGGCTCTGGAGTCAAACAATCTGGGTCAGCCTCCCACTTGTCCACTCACTAGCCGGATGGCTTTGGGCAGTTAAGCTAACAAACATGCTAAGCTTCTATTCTCTGATCCATCAGAAAGAGATAATAATGCTTATGTCCAAGGGTGGTAATGAGAATTCAATAAGATAATATGAAGAAGTACTTAGCATAGTGACGAGCACAGAGCAAGCCTTCATTAAGAGTAACCCACCACATCATGATTGTTAGTTGTACAACTCTTTCTTTTCCCACAAAATTATAAACTCTGTGAAGATAGGCACCATGATTTTATTATTCATTGCAGTATTTCCAGGGCCAACCACAGAGCTGGATGGAGTAGGTAGTCAGTGTAGAAATGGATGGATGGATGGATGGGTGGACGGAGGGATGGATGGATGGCTGGATGGGTTTATATGTAAACTACTTTAGGTACCAAGCATTACATAAAGCCTGAGTCATTTGGTTAGCACATACTCAACAGTATGTGCTAGGCCACTGCTATGCATGCTAGGCATTGTGCCTAGTGCTGATGAATAGAAAAGGAAAAATGAAGTGTCCCTTATTGTCTATAAGCTTATGGCAGCCCAGGGTTCTCAATGGGTATATACAGGGCAACAGCATTAGACAGCATCCTGAAGATGACAGGCCAGAAGACACATTACAGGTATAATTGAGGAAATGGTCTCATTTATCTTGGATGAGCTGGGAAATTTTTCTGGAGGTGGTGAGATGTGAGACAGTGTTGGAGTCTGGGCAAAGTTTCTATTGGATGAGAGCAAAGAAGAAAAATCATTCTGACAATGGTGAACAGGGAACATAAGCCTACAAGAGTAAGTCTGACCCAGTTTTTAGATGGCTTTGAGCACCAGCTGAAGACTCTGGGCTGCCCCTTAAAGGAGGGGAGGATGGGTGAAGATTTCTGATCCAGGAAGTAACACAATGAAGCAAGTCTATAAGACAATGGCCGGACTGGGCTGGACAAACAGCTGTCTGACCCCAACTGTGGGGGTGGGGTCAATTCCTAGTTTTTAAAAATGGGGGTGAAGCCAGATTATAAGAAGTTGCTGGTCTTTGCTTTCTTTCTTTTTTTTTTTTTGGTCTTTGCTTTCAAAACATGTTTGGAATTTGTTGTTTTGAAAGCGTGGTCTGGATCCTTGCCCTTGACGGTCTTGATACCTACATCTGCTTTGTTTGCTAGCTAGCTCATTAACAATCCCTGTGCTCCCACTGGCTCCCTGGGCTGGGCAGCTCCTCTTCTGTGGGTTCCCACTGTGGACCTAGTCTGACGTTCCCCCCAGGGTGCTGGTAGTTCTCTCTGAAGCTCTCAGCAAGCAGTACTAAGGTTTAGTCATCCTTAGAGCTTGTCTCAGTGTGTTGAAAGTGGAATAAAGGGCAAGTCAGGTCTTTAGCAGTCCTTTCTAAGAACCCCAAAACCGTAGTCTGTGGGTGATAACCCTCCCCATCTGGACATAAACATAGCCTCCCTTAAGAAAGCAAGTTTTGTCTCATCAGCAGCTGACATAGACACGGGGAGGAAACCCAGCCCTATCCTGGGAATCCCCTTGCAAACAGGCAAGTACAGAACCTTTCTCCGTCCTTGATTTGTGATGCCAAACTCTATTGCAAAACATTTGCTCAAGAAAAGTATCAAAGTGAAGTTTATTTCTATTACAAATAGCACCCAAATATTTCCCAAATGGTTTCTGAAATCAGTCCTGTGCTCTTTTTAAGAGCTTTAAATGTTTCCAAATTCTTTTGAAATTTGTAGTGATTGATACATGTTTTTGAGTTTAGTATTACTGCTCATGTCACATTTTCGCCTGATTTCCAGTCTTTTGTGGTATCCTTGATTAGCGAGGTACTTGATTTTATCTTTTACTGTGAGCCTTTGAATGTAAGAAAATGTTGAAATGATTCATCAATCATAATAAAAGACTTCAAAGGGATCCAAGTTAAACTTCAGGATTCTGAAATGCAGTCAACTTCTTGTATTTCAAATTCAGGACAATGAGACTAGAGAAGCATTTTGCTAAAAATGCTTAATGATTATGTTAGTCACATCTAAAAATCATCTGTTGTCCACATGTTCACATTATGTATGTGTGTGTGTGTGTGTGTGTGTGTGTGTGTGTGGTGTGTGTGTGTGTGTGTGTGGTGTGTGTATGGGGAAGTGCATTGCATCCATCAACCATTTATTATGTAGCAAGATAAACTTTTGGCTATTCATTTCCACTGATCCAGTCCTTGAACAGCAGAGGCCACTGCAAAGGAAAATTCCCTGGGGTGGGAGCCCTGCCCCATCAAAACCAGAGAAACGGCATGGCACCTGATTCAGGCTTCATCTATACAGGATCCAGTTTGAAACATAAATTTGAAATCCAGCAAATGATTGCTTTTAAATCACAATTCAGAAACACTTTTATCTTGTATTTATATGAATTCTACCTTATGTTTTCCAAAGCAACTAAATGTTTGAATGGATTAATTTTTTAAATATTTTATTTATTTCAGAGAGAGAGTGCACACACACAAGCAGGGGGAGCAGCAGAGGGAGAGGGAGAAGTGGGCTCCCTGCTCTATGCAGGACTCAATCCCAGAACCCTGGGATCATGACCTGAGCTGAAGGCAGCTGCTTAACCGACTGAGCCACCCAGGTGTCCCTGGATTAAGTTTTTTAATTTTTTTAAATTTTTATTTATTTTTTAAATTTCTTTTCAGTGTTCCAGAATTCATTGTTTATGAACCACACCCACTGGATTAAATTTTTTAAAAAACAAGATACTCAGTGTGTGCTTAGTGTTGATAAAGATTTTAAGAATGATAGGGCAGATTTAAAAATGAACACAGTAAAAAATAAAAGATTCTTTTTAATAGACATTAAAAGTCCTCATCACAAGGAAGAAATTCTGTATGTATGGTGATAGATGTTGACATTGCCATGATCATTTCTAAATACATACAAATATCAAATTATTTTGTTGTACACTCGAAACTAATGCATGTCAATTATATTTCAAGGGAAAATAAGAACTTTCTTCTTGAAATATACATTTAAAGAACTGGTCTTTACATACAGGCCTCCAGTTATTTATATGCAGGTTTTCAGTTATGGAATGAATAAATCATGGAAATAAAAGGCACACCATAAAGAATAAAGTCAGTGATATCATAATAGCGTTGCATGGTGACAGACTAGTAGCTACAGTTCTGATGAGCATAGCATAATGTACAAACTTTGAACCACTATGCTGTGCACCTGAAGCTAATGTAGGATTATGTGTCAACCCTACTCAAATAAAAAAATTCATAAATATAATATGTATGGCTTCCCTTTCTTGTCATGGATTTAATGAGGAGTTGCTAAATGGAGGTGCTGAGGAACACAAACGGCAATCAAATGCATCCCTGGGGTGTTGTCCACAAGCTCAAAAAAAACCAGACACCTAAGTGCCTGTAATGCTGGGCTGACTGGAAAATTGCGAACTAGGGTTGTGAGTGACACCAAGACTATAAGGAATAAGTAATCAGTTCTCAGTCGTGGAATCAGGACGGTCTTCATATTGTGGTTCCATTTACATTAGGTCTTAAAAGGTAAGTAGGACTTCAACAATACCCAGAGAAGTCCCCAGTGAAGAATAGCACAGACATAGGCCAAGAACATGAGAAGGATGGTCAGCTCTAGGCAGCTGATACTTGGGGGTCTGGGGGCCTGGTGGGGGCACTAGGAATGCAAGATGGGGTGGGATGGGGGGACATGAGAGCACCTGCCCTTAAAATGGTAAATTAGAGTCAGGTTGTAAAGGGCTCCAAACATGTGCTATGGAGCTGGGACATTTCTCTGCAGAAAATGGGTCCAGAGAATGCTTTGAACAAAGAAGGACTTTAGAAAGATGAATCCTACAGGGAGCTGAAGGTTAGA
Organism: Enhydra lutris kenyoni; assembly: GCF_002288905.1. Lineage (NCBI taxonomy): Eukaryota > Metazoa > Chordata > Mammalia > Carnivora > Mustelidae > Enhydra > Enhydra lutris. The sequence goes on from NW_019154127.1 coordinate 6,607,024, forward strand.
AGGAGGAGGAAAGATTCTCAGGGAGATGAGTGTGTGGCTTATGTGAAAATCAGGTGGGCTCAACCTGAACATTGATAGTGGAGACAGGAAGGAGAGTAGGTACAATCAGGAGTAACTCAACATTGGATAACTAATATCATCTGGGGGGGCAGAAGATGGCTCAAAACTTTCCAACTGGGAAAGGTGGAGAGAGAGGGAGGGAATTAAAGAAGATGGAGAACACAAGAGAAAATACATATGAGAAAACAATTAAGTAATTGATACTTCCTTTTGCTTAAAGTGATGCCTGATTGAGTCTTCAAGTGTTCAGATTCACTGGCTAAAAAGAAAAATCAAAAAAAAAAAAAAAAGGAACATGTTCTAGAAAAAGGGGAAAACATGAGTAAAGCCACAGAGGGGAGAGTCTGAAGCTGTCAGAATGGGCAGGAAGAGAAGATGGCGGCATGAAATGAGGCCAAGTGGCAGGATAGCAGAGGGGCAAATGTGAGAAATATTTAGGAGACAAAAATCAATAACATCTGATGATGTAGGGGATAAGGAAGATGGGGAGGATCAAGAAAGTATCTCGGATTTCAAGCTTAAGTGACCCCTGGGAATTTGCTCCTACGTTGGAAACGGAGAAGAGATGTGAAGGAGGAGACAACTCAGGGAAAGATGATTGATGCCCCTTTGACCGAGCTGAGTTTAAGGTGTCAGGGAGCCAGCAAGGACAGTTTCTACCCAGAGAGGGAAAGGTGCAGAGCTGAGCCCATATGATGATAAAGACGCAAGGAGCATTGCATTGCCGGCAGCAAAGAAAACCCTGCCTGTAGGTGGCATCACTTTGAAAAAGCAAAGAAAAGAGAGCACACAGATCTCTTTCTGCCGACGAGAGAACCAAAAACCGAGCATCACGTAGGTCAGAAGAAAAGAATCCAAAAATAGTGTCATAAAGATGTACCGGTACCAGAAGACCACACTAACAACTACATCAAAGGCCAAGTCACTGATTCATTCGTAAGCATGCCACACACTATCCCACTGGCCATTGAATCATCTGGTTGAGCAAAAAAATTTGGCTTTTTACAAATTCCTGCTGATAAATGGAAATATGTTTTATACCAGCAGGATCTCTGAAGGGATGCCTCCTGTTCCATTTTAATCAATGCTTCACACTTTGAACATTCTGGATGGTAGGGCAATCTGAGAGGCAGAACCATTTACAGAACAGATTAGAAAACGCCCATGTAATGCTCTACCTAGAGACAATAGGGTTCTTTATCCTAGGACCCTATGAATGAAAATGTAAATGTTCAAGGGTTCTTTATGAACAAAAACATCTTACTTAACAGACATGGTGAAACAGCACTCCCTTTGGGATTCGTCCACTGAACTTTTCTGTGTTCTGCCGGAGCAGCCCATGGAGCTCTCTTTCCGAGACTCCCATAAATGTGGAAAGTGAATGACATCACCTGAACCAGGTGCTCTTGGACAAGCTGACACCACATTTGACAGGAGACCAAGAAATGCAGGAACTCAATCAGCTCAAATAGGCATGGCGACTGAACTTGATCTGCCAGGAATTCTCGCTCCTCGAGTTCGATAAAATAATAAATGTCTAGAACCTTTTGGTCTTCAATTATTAAATGGAGAAACTTATGTAACCAAAGTTGAATCAACTCACAGGCTTGCTGACCACCCTTTGTGATAGAAACACCCAGTAGTGCAAACGGGTAACTGTGATCCAGGCTCCAGGAGCAGGAGAGGTCGAGAGGGAAGGGAAGCAGGGTCTCGGGCTGCCTTTAACCCTTAATTACAGGACAGAGTGGCTCATTCACAGCTTCCCTCCCTGAGTTCTGTATCTCCTCAGCCCTCTCTGCCCGCCTGCCACCCCCCTGGGGAGGTTGTGTCCTTCTTTCATTTCTTGTGTCAGATTTCGGGCTGACACGTGGTAATTGATTCCGTTGCTGGTTAGACGGGTGTTAAGTGGGAGGGATGAAGTTTCAGTGAAAACAAATAGCACTTCATGGGTCTGACCTTTCCTCTTTGGAGCTTTTGTTGTGGTCGGCTCTGGGATGTGCAGTTCAAATGTGCGTGAGCCCACTGCGTCTCTGCCTGTAGTCCCCGGGTTCACCTTCATCCGCTCCCAACGTGCTGATGGCAGCTGGACTGTCTCAGTGTCACTTCTGGCTTGATGACAGCCCAGCAGCAGGTGGGAGCTCCAGTTCACACCCAAGAACCAGAATCCAAGAGACCAAGGTGGCTGAGTGTGACCTGAGCCTTCTAGGGTCACACACCTTCATGGAGATTACTTCCACTAGGGGGATAATAAGAGTAAGCCCCTAAATGACAGTGTGCCTGCCCAAGTGCTGCTTCCAGTTTGCAGCACAATCTCAGCATTCCACTCCATCCCCCAAAAGGAGGCATCAGCACTGAGCCTTGACCAGCATGAAGTTCAAATTGACCCCCATAGAATGAATACGTTTGGCTTATTGTCTTGAATACCTTCTGCATTTTCCAGAACTTTTTCAGGACTAAAGTGTGCATTTCCCCAGGGCTGGGAAGGCAGTCCATCCTCCACAGAGGCTGCCGTTGGCTGAAGGGAGCCACCTTGCACAAGATCACACCCCTTTCCTGAGATAGCTAGAGTCCAAGGACCCACTGACAGGTCAGGAGCAGGACCGTCTGACCCTCCTGCTCCAACTCAGCACAACTCCGAGGGCCGTGCCAGCTTCCCATGAGGTAACAGCAGCATTCTCCAGCCTCTACCCTGCCTCCTCCTGCTTCCTTCCCTTTGGATCACAGGAATGCCCCCTAGCAAACATCGTACATACTAATGTCCCCTCAGAGTCAGCCTCCCCAGAACCCAGCCTCACACCAGAAGTGCTTCAAGAGAATGGAAGCTCACTGACAAGATTGTGGAGCTTGATAACCCACTGCTCAGCCAGCGATGAAGACCGCATCATACAGCCCCTGGCTCAGAGAGGGAGTGTAGTTGCTAAGTGTTGGGTGAACTAGGGTGGCCTATGAGGCAGGAGACAGCCAAGCAACAGCTGCTTGAGAAAACCCTGGAAAGAGTCTTTATCAAAGGATGAGATTGGGTGGCTACTGCTGGGTGCTACTGATGTTTGGGAGAGCCACAGTGAAGGCCCAAGGACGTTAACCATCAGCTGAATGCTAAGCAGGGCCGCCAGAAGCCTCCTTCCAGTCTGTGAAGGGACTCTGCCCCTTGTATTCAAATTGCAGAGAAAACTAAGGATCAGGCCCAGGACTCACTCCTAAAAATGGCACAGCTGCACAGAACTGTATCCAGACCCAGCAACTCTGTTAGGGCAAAACCAGAGCTCCTGTACAGAAGAATAACAGGCTGAGAGACAGGGTGGGGCTGTCCAGGGGGACACACTCTAGTCTTGAATCCTAGAATGCCCCGAACTCTCTGAGCCTCTGCAGAGGCCACACGTCCCGTCAGAGCTAGCTCCTCCCTATTGCTTGAGGACACTGCACAGAGACCTCTGTCCTACAAGATGCACACACACACAGAGGATGGGTCCCCTCCTCACCTTGGGTCATGTGATGAGCCAGGGAAATGCTGGGCTTTCCAAGGGAGGAAAGGGATGGACCCTGAAGGAGCTGCATGCCTGAGGCAACATGTGGGCCCCCCAGCAGGAGCCCGGGAGGATGGAGAGGCTGACTGTCAGGACTCTGGATCAGGGGCAGAACACAAAGTTGCAGAAAGAAGAGTGTATCAACAAGGGAACCTCATTCTGTGCTACGGATGCAACACCTGCATCAGTTTGCTCAGGCTGCTGTAATAAATCACCTCAGACAGGTGAGGGGGCTTCAGCTAGGGAAGTACATTTCCTCACAGTCCTGGAGCCTAGAAGACTCGTATCAAAGTGTGGCCGGTTAGTTTCTTCTGCGGGGCCCTCTGGCTTGTAGATAACTCTCTTCTCCCTGTGTCCTCGCAAGGTCTTGCCTCAGTGTGTGTGTCTGCCTCCTAATCTCTTCTTATAAGGACACCAGTCAGATTAGATTAGGGTTCACCCTAATGACCTCGTTTTAATTTAATTATTCCTTGGAAGAGCCCGTATGCAAATACAATCACATTCAGAGGTACTGGAGGTTAGGACTTCAAACTATGAGTCTGTGGGGGAGGGCGGGACACAACCCATACCATAACAACACCCCGACAAAAACTCCAAGAGGCAGAATTAGCATGCTGCTGGAGGGGCTCTTGGGAGCTTGGAGCAAATGATGGCCACACTAAGAAAGGAAAAAAGCCAGAACCGCCATGAGGAATAGTGAAGGAGGAATACAAAGGATCAGGGGAGTGGGCAGCTGGACTGAAAACACCACGTGAGGCCAGAAAACCCTGTAGATGCTGGTCCATGGGAAGACCCCAAGGGCATTCCACCTACTGAAGCAAGGAGGAGTGAGCTGCTAAGAGCTGACAGCATCACAGAAAACCTCAGTGGGTGCCCTTCCCTGAAGGGCAGGGTGGCAGGAAACAGCAGAACAGAAGCAGTCCACTGGTTTAACGATGGACCCAAAATATGGGAGGCCGGCCACTATACTCAGCTACCGGAAGCTGGACTGACGATTGTCCTAATAAGTAGCAAGGTCACAATGCATGTTTTGGGGGCCATCCCTGCAGAGATAAAAGGTGAGTGTTAGAGAATAGCGCCCCCGGAGGCCAGGTGAGCAACTAACCAAAGTACGGCCCCAACCTTTCCCCCAGAGGATTCCACGCTAGAGGATCAGGATACTGGGTGGGTGAACCCACGCCCTACCTATTACTCTAGACCCCGCATGAATCACAGGGATGGCATTACTTGGCAGTGGCAAATACCCACACAGATAAGAGCTACCACAGCAAGGAAGCCCAAGGTGAAAACTCTAAAACTGCCCCCTACCCCAGTCAAGATAGCAAATTAAAACCAATCTCATAACCTGGGGTGGATTTTAAGGCTGAGAATCAACCTCAAAGACTTACAGGATGTGCGGTGTGGCCCCTATCATATCACCATTTAATTAATCAGTCTGGTCCCTACAGAAACCAGACAGGTGCTGGAGGATGACGGACTCCTGTGAACTTAAACAAGCAGCAGCCCACAGCTGACACTGAGGCTCCCTTGCCAGACAGGGTATCCTAACTTAAGCATAGGCTCAGGGACACAGAATGCAGCCTTATCTGGGGACTGTGCCCTTTCCATTCCTATCAAAAGGGAGGATCAGAAACAGTTCGCATTCACTGAGAACAGACAAAGGTATTCACTTTCAGTGTTGACCCAGAGCTATGTTAACTGCCCCCTCTCTGTCATCATACAGTCTGAGGTGGCCTGGACATCTGCAGAACATGACCCTGGTGATGACGTGGTGTGAACGAGGCCTGATTTGCAAGAAGTGGTGAATACATTGGGGCCTTCCTAAGGCAGACTCATGTGGTAACACAGTGGGCAATAACTCTGTGAGGATTTAGGGGCCTGCCACATCAGTCCACTCTTTAAAGGTCCCGGAGTGTGCCTGGGTGGCTCAGTTGGTTAAGCATCTGCCTTCAGCTCAGATCTTGATCTCATGGTCCTGGAATCAAGCCCTGTGTTGGGCTCTCTGCTCAGCAGGGAGCCTACTTCTCCCCCACTCCTCCCTCTGACCTTCCTGCTCGTGCATTCCCAGTCTCTCTCTCTCTCTCTATCCCTATCTCTCTTGAGCACGTGCTCCCTCTCTCAAATGAATAAAATAAACTCTTCAAATAAATAAATAAATAAAGCTCCCGGATCTGGGGCATGCCAGGAAAGAACAGAGTATTGTATCTTGCCCTTCCTAAAGCAAAGACTTCAACACAACACCCACTGGATTTCTTTGGGTTCTTTGGATTCCACAGTTAGGAATACTGCTCACATCCATTTAACAAGGGACACAAAAATTTTGAATAGGAACCAAACAGGAAAAGGGTCTGCAAAACAGATCTAGGCTGCAGGGCACGTGGCCTACAACTTGAGGCTTATGGCCCAGCAGAACCTATGGCATTAGAACAGTAGTGAGAGAAAAAAGATACTGTGGAATTTTTGGCAATCTATATTGAGAAAATCACAACTCAAACCTTAGAGTTCTGGGACAGGCCATGTCAATACAGCAAATAACTACACAACTTTAGGGAAAACAGTTCCTAGCATGCTACTGAGTCCTAGAGGAGATGGAGAACCTGACCCTGGAGCACCAAGTAACCAGTCGTCCATGATGGGCTGGGTTGCATCACACCTATCATGTCACACAGCTGGGCAGGCCCAGCGTCAATCCTTGTGAAGCAGACATCGGTATCAAGGGCGTAAGTAAGCCATACAAGCAGGCAGCCCAGACCCCTGCATTGCTCACCACTGTTGCATCACTTCCTCTCCTTAACTCATACCTGATGCCCCACAGAATGTCTGTTCTGAATGGCTAATGGAGGAGGAAAAAGCCCAAGCGTGATTTATCCTGGGGTCAGCTGAATATGAAGGTACAAGCCAAAAATAGCCAGTGGCTTCTGTATGGCCTCATTCCCAGGGTGGTCTTGAAAGAAAACAGGGAGAAGGAATCATCCCAAGGGACAGAGATTTGGATGGCACATCCCCCATGTTTAAGGGGAATTAGAAACTGCCAGTGTCCAGGTAGCATAAATGTCTTATACCTCAGCGGGATATCCTGGGTAGTCTATGTCACTTATCTCCAGATCTAGCTGAGCATCAGAATTACTTGAGAAACTTTTAAATGGAGATCTCTAAGCCCTTCTCCCAAATTACTAAAATAGATACTCCAGATATGGAGCTCATAAATCTATATTTTAAAAAAGGTCCATAAGTAATTCTGATATTGCTAGTCCTTGAACTGGTATATGGGAAACATTCGTCTAAGTGATTAGCAATGTCCTGGAGAAGAACAAAAATATTGATAATATCGATAATATAGCAAACCTCTTGTGGTAATCATTTTGCTGTACACACATGTATCAAATCATCACGTTGTACACCTTAAAATTATGCATCATTAAATGTCAATTATTTTTCATGAAGCTGGGGAGAAAAAGACGTAGCAATATAAAAATATATATATATAACACAAATGTTTTAATACATTAATATGTATTAATTTTTTTATTCTCACAACCACCCCATGAGGTATGTGTTATTAACCTCATTTGCTATTAAGAACACTGAAGTTAACCGACTTACTCAAGGTCATATAGCAAGTGAATGACGGAAGTAGTATTGAAACGTAGTCTGTTCTTGATCATGATGCCCTAATGAAAAGGACAGTCAAGAAAAGAGAAGGAGAAAGAAAATCTGTAATCCACACAGCACGTACGGATTGTAGGGCCAATTCCTGTATTTTTTTTTAAAGATTTTATTTATTTATTTGACAGAGATCACAAGTAGGCAGAGAGAGAGAGAGAGAGAGGAGGAAGCAGGCTCCCTGCTGAGCAGAGAGCCCGATGTGGGGCTCGATCCCAGGACTTTGGGATCATGACCTGAGCCGAAGGCAGAGGCTTTAACCCACTGAACCACCCAGGCGCCCCCCAATTCCTGTATTTAACTTAAATGAAGACAAATTGTTTTCCAATTTCTTCGACTTCAAGGACAGAACCCATTTAAAATAGCGTATGAGCGCCACCTAGTGGCTACTTAAGGCCGCTCAGAGTAACTGCTCTAAGTTTCAGCAAGATCGACTAAGGACCAAAAAATTATTAAAATTAGTAGACTCAACTTTCCAACTCCAGAATGAGGAACTTTCAATTCCAGAAGGATAGAAATTTGACCTTCAGAAAAAGTTTTAAAAATATCGTGAGAATATAAAAATGAGGGGGGGGAATCAAAATGGGTGAAGTCAATAGTAATTGTAAAAATGATGTCAGCCTGGGTTTTTGCTTTTTTTTTTTTAATGAAAATACAATAGTAATAAAACATAAAAGAGAAAAGGCCATATGGAAAATCATTTTAAGTTTATATCCTTATAATAAATTTATTACACGCATACACTAAAATCTTTTCATGACTAATAATCTTTTCCAGGTATTCTCTTAATCCAGCACCCTCTTCCTGTCCAGGTGTTAGGAGATCATCTGCTCCCACCTCTATCCCATAAGACCTCATGGCTGCCTAACAAGCTGAAAAGTGCTGGAATTTTAAGAACCCACTACTTGTCTTCTCCTTGATTTCCAAGAGATTCATTTTCTCTAAGGTCTGTTGAACCCACCCACACAGCAACAGGCAGGATGGCACTGAATTCACACAGTGGGAGCCCGTTCCTGTGAGGAGCAGCGCTGGAAAGAAGATGGCAAGGGCCATGAGCAGGAGATAACACTACAGCAGGGTCATCATGCCTAGAGGGCCCCAGGGGCCATCATCCAGGGCAGAGCCAGGGTGCATCAGAGTTGGAAGACAGAGAGTGTTTCCCTGAGCAGAAGCTGGCCTCCGCGGATTCAGATAGTCTTTCCAGGCCCTCGAAACCATCAAGGTTCATCCCAACGCTTCCTAAATTCCTACTCAGCCTTAAATAGGAGACGTAACAGGATTTCAACAGGATTTGTGTGGGGGACAAAAGTCCTCACAAAACATTTGAACCTGAAAAACGTGATGCTCAGGGGGAAAAGCCAGACGCAAAAGGCCATATGGTGTACGATTCCATTTATATATGACGTTTCCCACATAGATGAATCCATAGAGACAGAAAACAGATTGGAGTTTGCCGTGACTGGGTGAGGCAGGCATGGGAAGTAACTGCTTGATGGGTTAGGAGGGTTTACACTGGAGTGATGGAAATGTTCTGGAACTAAGTTAGGAGCATTGGTTACACAACACCGAACGTGCTCTAAATGTCACTGAACTGTTTGCTTTCAAATGGTTAATTTCATATTATTTAAACGTCACCTCTATAAAAACATATATAAATATAGATACACTTCCTTCTGTGGCCAAGCCCAGAAATATCACAAAATTTTAACTCTGTCTTCCATCTTAGGATTTTAGGCCAGGGTATTTTAAATTTTGAGTATTTACTAAGAATTATTTCTAAGTTTTAGCTAGGACCTGAGGCCACCATCCTCCAAATCGAGAAGATTAGTGCTGCCTTCTGTGGGACCAAGGTCTGCTAGTAAGAAATAGGGGGGAAAGATGTCACCTATGCCCCTCAAAGGGAAAAAAAAACAGCTCATCTTCAGCAGCAAAGTTGTTCTACAAAGAAGCTAGAAAACAAGCTACTCCAACTTCAGATCTGTGCTTTGCACTAGGTTTCAATGTTCAGATGGGTGGGGTAGGTCTGACAAGAAGCAAGAAGGTTTGGCCCTATCTCTGGGAAGCGCCCAGCTTCATGACCCCGGGCACAAGAAACCTGGAGTCTGGAGGAATCCAGCACCTCATCTGCAAAGCTTTCTCTCAAGAAGCATCAGAAGGCAATCAGCAACTGGCCGACAATCACAAATTCCGAACACACACCCAGTTAATGGAAACCACACACACACACACACACACACACACACACACACACACACACACACAAACTAGAGATGTTTTCTACCTGCCAGGGACAATCTGGAGTGGGAGAAGCAGACAGAAAATAGCCACGGGGGCTTTATTCAGAATACTCTACATCTAAGGGGGAATTGAGTTTCTCAAAAATAAAGGCTTTCTGTTGACAAACATACTGTTTTTGCCAAAAGGAATTTTTTATTTTAGGTGCTTTGGGAAAACTGCAGAGTCCTTGGGTTTGGGGCCAAAGACGCCCAAATGTTGCAATCCTAAACCTTTGGCAGTGACAAAAACATGTTTGCAAGTGGAAAGTTTTCAGTGCAGACTTTTTGTGTTGTTTTGTTTGGGTGTGTGTTTGTTTGCTTGCTTAGTGCCAAAGGATTTCCTCCATATCTTCCCAGAACTGGGGAGCGGGGATCATCACTGCATTTGGGATGTTAGCCCCAAACCACCCATGCCCCAACTTGTCCATCCCAAATGGCTTGAGGCCATAGGAGAAGAGCCATGAAGTTTAGGCAGCCACCTTTTTTCTACCTTCCCAGTGAACATGGAGCCCTGTCAGATGGCACGGTCAGATGGACCACGAGGAGCTCCCGCTCCGTCCTTGTGGGGTTTTGTATGGGCAAAATGGATTTCTGCATTTTTGTTTCTGTTTAACCCAATTTGTTCCCTAGGTCTAACCCCAGCAGGTCACCTTTCCATCTTTTGCCATCCTTCCGTGGCTATACCTGGGCTGAGGCAACAGTCTGACATACTAACTCTGGCTTCCACCCACTGAAAGCAGACACCTAGAGAAGACCAGCCCAGCAGAACATATAGACAAAAAGTGTGGCATTTCCAGATAGTTCTTTATACAGTGTAATAGAGTAAGGCCAATAGTCTTGAAACCCAAGCCTTTTGATTTACAAGGCTTGGACACTTTGGAAGTCAGAAACAAAGCCTGGATCCTGCCCGGGAACAGAGGAGGGTCCAAGGAATCTGCAAAGACACAAGACGAGGACAGGCTGAGGGAGCCAACCCCAGAGGGATGGCTCAGGGAGAGCCCAAAGCCTGCCCGTCACCAGTGAGGGAGCTGAGAAGGGACAGATCGGGCGTCCTCATTCAGTCATGTGGGTGTTCCAGAGAGCTCTGAGCTCAAGCTGGCCCTGGCCTGTCTGGCCTGAGTCTAAGCACTCAGCACAGACAACCCACAGCTGATGGCTGCTCTTGTCCTCTCCTCCATCTCAGCCCACCCCGCCCAGTCCTCCTTCCTACTGGCCTTTCAGAGAACCACATCTTGAGTCACTTGCTCGAGATTCTTGGCATGGATTTTGCTGTGTCTCCATCTCCCCCCATAGCTCATGAGCTGCCAGATACCATGGACTCTACCTCCCCAGTGTCTTTAATATCCATCCCTGGTTTTCATTTTCATTGTCACCGCTGGATGCCAGGTTCTCATCATGTCTCAATGGAGCCAATTTAATACTCCCTAATTAATACCCCACCTATAATTAATACCCTAATATCTCCCCCACACCAGTCTTTGTAAACTTCTGTGCTACTTGTAATCTGACTCCTGTTTCCCTCCTCTGGCTGTATCCCTCTCTGTTCCCCCGCCTTCTTCCCCATCTCCACACATACATCACCACCCCCATTCCCTGTTCCAGACAGACTGCAGTTTTTTCCAGTGTCTCCAAAGCAGGGATGATAGTGTCTCCCATTAAAGCCCCCACAGGAGCTGTTCTCTCTGCCTGGAACACTCTAGCCCCTCTCCTTCTGTCTAACTCCTACTCATCTTCCAGGCAACCTAGGTGTCATTTCTTCCAGGAAGGCCTGCCGTGCTTTCAGCAATGAGTGGCAGAAACACTGATGCCCACATGCAGAGATGATAAGGAAATATGTTACTGCTATTGAACAGGAGACTCAATGGTAGGGTGTAGGTGGGTTCAGGGGTGTCACGCCATCCCCAACAACCTCTCTCTTGTTTCTCTGCCACTCCTAGTATCAGCTTCATCTTCAGTGGATGCTTCCCCCAGCTCTACTTCACATCCTGAAATTCTAATGTCCAGGGGAAGAAGGGAGTTTTCTTTCCATACTTTCTCTTGGGTGTTGAGACATTTCTAGAAGCATCCCCTCCTTCCTTAACCCCCACCCGACTTCCCCTTACATTTCACTGGCCAAGATCAGCTCATGTGTCCATCACTCAGCCAAGCACTGGTGAGGGGAGTAGCATTACTGGTGTTACCTGTTGAACCACCTCTCATACCTGGATGTGAGGTCAGCCTCCCCCGAGGCACAAGGTGGTGTTGAAGAGAGAAGACACCTGCTCAAAACCCAGATTTTTTGTGAAGGAACTGAGAAGCAACAGGCAGCCAGAGTTCACTCTCCCTCACATTTGATTCTGTGTTTCTTTGATGGCTAGCTGGCTTAGTCCATTTGAACAGGAACCATAGACTAGGTGGCTTATCAACAAGAGAAATTTCTCACAGCTCTGGAGGATGGGAAGTCCAAGATCAAGGAAACAACAGATTCAGTGTTGGTGAGGGACTGCTTCCTGGCTCAGAGACAACGTCTCTCACCATGTCCTCGCATGGTAGAAGGGACAGGACCCCACTGGGAACTTTGCTAAGGATACAAAGCATTAAGGATACTTCACATTCACGAGAGCTCCATCTTCATGACCTGACCAAATCACCTCCCAAAGCCACCTCCCCCCACAAATACCATCACACTGGGGGTTAAATTCATATTCCCCAAATTCATGTCCTTCTCACATGCAAAATACATTGATTCCAACCCAAGAGCCTCAAAAGTCTTAACTCATTCCAGCATCTACTCTAAAGTCCAAATCCCATCTACATACCAGCAGAATCAGGTATGGGTGAGACTCTAGGTACCTTCATCTGGAGGCAAAAATCCTCTCCAGCCATGAACCTGGGAAACCAGGCAAGTTATGTGCTTCCAAAATACAATAGTGGAATATGCATCAGGTAGACATTCCCATTCCAAAAGGGAGAAAGAGGAAAGATGGAATGAATGACAGGTCTCCATAAGTCTAAAATCTAACCAGGCAAACAGCATTAAACCTTAAGCCCAGAGAATAATCACTTCTGGCTGGATGCTTTGCCTTCCAGCCCATTGGGCAGCATATCATCCCCACAACCTGCTGGAAGACCCTGCCTCCACAGGTCTACAGCAACAGCGTTGTCTTCCACCAACTCCTGAGTGCTCCTCACTAAGTTGGGAATGAGAGGGCACCAACTGTCATGCTCCCCTCCTGGGCCCTCTTCCTCCATCAAATGTCCATGCTGAAATCTCATCTTTAAAAACCCAGCCACAGAGGCCAATTCCAAAAGGAGCCTTTTCTGATCTTTTCAGTCATGCATACTTGTCCCGCCTGTCTAGGTTTATAACCTCTAATGACATGACAGGGCATTCTGTACCTGTATCATAGAAAACTGAATCCATGACTTCTTTGAAGTTCTTTAATGGTAAAGCTGGTGTGACTTACCTCTGCACTTGCTCTAATGCCTGACCCCATGCTTCGCACAGGTTGGATATGCTGTAAGTGGGCAGGGGGATCACTGAATTCAGGGTTTGCAATCAAGCCTTCTAGTCTGAACTCAGCGGTACACCTATCATGTTAACTGGGATGAGTCACTGGGTCTCTCAAAAATAAAATGAGGCTCTTGGATCAGATGTTTTCAAGACCCCATACAGCTCTTGTATTTGTTTCTTGGGATACTGCTGTCACAAATTACCCCAAACTGGGTTATTTGAAACAGAAATCTATTCTCTCCCAATTCCAGGGGCCAGAAGTTGAAAATCAAGGTGTCATCAGATTTGGCTCTTTCTGGAGGCTTTGAGGGAGAATATTTCATGCCTCTCTCCTAAATTCTGACAGTTGCCAGCAAACCTTGGTGTTCCTTGGCTTATAGATGCAGCATTCCAGTCTCTGGCTCAGTCCTTCCATGCTCTTCTCCCTCTGTGTGTCTCTGTCTCAACCCTCCCCATTTTCTCTGATAAGAATACTAGTCAACGAATCTAAGGCTCACCCTATATCTGGAATGATCTCATCCTGGGATCCTTTGACTTGATGACATTTACAAAGACTCTGTTTCCAAGTAAGACCCCACTCACAGGTACTAAGAGATAGGACTTGGACATAGCTTTTTTGGGACACAATTCTACCATAAGTTCTAACACGTGGAATTCTATTAGTTATTCAAGCCTGGTAGATATCACATAAAAAAAGAAAAAAAAACAGTAACTAAGGACCACCGAAGCTGAAATATTTCCTTCCTTTATAAAACTACAAGTAGATCCCCACTGTGGATCATTCAACCTCTCCTGATTTGAAGGTTGGCAGGTTTTAAAAATTTTCTCTTCTTTTCCTAAAATACTAACAGTGAGTTGACCGCCAGATTTCAAATACCAATCCTGAACACTACCTGTATGCTATAGGATTGTTTGTTTTGGTTTCTGGTACCAATCCACAGCCTAGAAGTCACCAAAACACTATGGTGTATATTGGTCCCAGCTGCCTTTTTACCTCCCAGTGCTTAACATCCCTGATAATGAAGGCAAGGACCCTTGTTAGAATCACAGGGAAGTCCCTCTGTTTACAGAGCCCCTGGCCTGTTTCAAGAGAAACACAGGGCCACAAGGAGACGAACAGCACAACTGTAGTGGCAGGTGTAACAGCATTGCCCCCACACTACAGGCAAGCATCATTTTTAAAGCGCATCTGCCATTAGGAAAGGCACTCGTGATAATTCTTTATCAAGTTGAACCAAATGATGCCATTGATGGATGAGGTGGCTCAAAACAAGACACAATCATTTGTCTTTTTTGACAAATGTATCTCTGCAGGCTTCATAGCTGGCAGACCAATCCTAGAGGACCCAAACTGTCAACGACCGAGTTCCACCAGGGAACAAGGCTGAGCTGTATGTTGGTCTTACGTTACGTCTCTCTTAAAAGTTGACTTTGGCAGGTGTGTTGAACACTCACACAATATATCTACTCCCAGAAAAGATAAGGGGGAAAAAATCAAACATTTAATTTTCTTTAAATTCTCACTTGGAAGCAAACACCTTGGCTTCAAAATCCTTGCTTCAGTGATGATAGACTAGTTGGAACAAATTATAAAGAAAATATTGGAGCTATAAATAATTTATTTTTAAAGAACCCAAGTGCTGAAGTATCTCCTGAGTAGCAAATTCTAAGGAATGTAAGCTTCCAGATTATATTCTATCTGAGGCAACATTTTTCCAGAACTCTTGGAACATGTCTGGGTAATGAAATGAACTCAATGATCTTTTAAAGAGTTCACTGTTCAAAGGCATTAGGGGCAAATGGATGATGATGAACTCACAGTTGTAGCATAGGGTAAAGGAAAATGAGAATTCTAAATATCCAGGAGGAAGAAGCTCCACAACCAGACCAGCCCTGGTTCAAATAATCAGGAATGTGTCCATCCATTGCCAACTTTCTTCCTTACAGCAACGAATGCATTTAAAGAGTCCTTTCAAATAGTGTCTTTACCACCCTTTCCAGTGTCTTCCTCTGCCCTGCCTCAAAAGACCCTAATCACCCTCCCCAGGACCCCCTTTTCCTGCATGCTAGAACAAAACAATAAAATTAAACTCCATAAAAGTTCATGAAACACAACATTACAAAACCTGTTATTGACATTCAACAACGTATTTTTAAGCTAATAACGTGAATTTTTCCATGCCGAAGAGTCATATAATTGGGTCACTGAAAAAAAAAAAGAAAAAAAAAGACACAGCTGTAATAGAAAACATTTTGGAAAAGGATATTCATACTTCAAAAGCCCTGACTAATCATAAAGTGATGCAAATTTGAAAGGAAATACTTAGATTGTATTTTTATCCAGCTGAACAGTCAGATGTTTAGAAATGCCCTGGATTTTTCTAAATATTTCCTCCTGTTAATAGCAAAAAAGCTCAGATATTCTAAAAAAAAATTTTTTTTAAAGAGGGGGGACACTTTAAAACCTTTATTCTGTCATTTTCTTATTTACATCTGCTCCATTCTGGTTGCAAGAAGAGGTCTGATTATAAAGACTTTAAAGCTAAGATATTTACCCAGAGTTGCCACAAAGTTATTTTTATGAAAAATACTAAGAAGTACAAGTCTGGAAATATGCATAAGACTTCAAATGAGAGGCTGGAAAAAGAAGGAGGTGATGAAGGACTTAGCACATTTTCGATTTGTTTCTCTTACAACCTGCGAGAGAACCCAGACAGTCGATGGGCTCCAGGAACAACCTCAAGATGGCTGCTGTCCAGAGAGTTTGGCAAAGGCCAGGCAAGGAGGAGAGGCCCGTGGTGAGCTGGCCTCCTAGACAGAAAGGTGGTGACAGCAGCAGCCGAGCTGCATGGCATGTGAGCTCACAGGACAAGCTCTGGCAACTGCCTGAGCAGTCCCTTGTGGCCTTTTCTTCAAAAGTGAAGATGGGGGCGTCTGGTCAACCACAGGTGAGGTGGCACTTCAGGGAGAGACTACAAACTGTCAACTCAGCCAACCCTAATGAGGACCAGACACCCAGAAGTATTTGCAGAGTTGGCAGGACGGGAGTGAGAAGTAGCATTGGCTCGCCTCAGACCACCACCGGCTGAGCAGGCCTGCACAGTGAGGGAAGAAGAAGACAGTGTCCCCTGGAACTCCCTAGGCAGAAGGCAGAGTTTGAAATGCAAATTCAAAACAGGCTGTGGTGGGCTTGTGCCAGGTTTGTGCCTGGGTGACTGCCTGGCCTTTTCCCCAAAATAGCACATGGAACCTGTGAGAAATGTGCTCTGGCCCCTTCTAGACCCCGGCCCTGAGGACGCTAGGGTGGAAACCAGAGAAGCACCATTTCCTCAAAATCCTTGTCACCATTTCCTGGCATTTGTTTCCTGACTTAGAGCCTGTCCCTGGGAAATAGGGAGAAAACAGCAGTACAACCTGAGGACTTTCACCCCAGCATCCTGGGACCCACCAAGGCCAGCCCATCTGGGGAAGGTGCATGCAGAGGAGTTTACTACGGAACTTGAGTTCAAGAAGAAGGCTTAACTTCATAAAGACATCATGCTCAGCATTTCTGAGGGTAACAATTATTTTTCTAAATAATAATTGAATCTGGACATCTTTGAATAGAAATTAAGTCAATTTAAAAAGTTCCAATCAAGTCTGCAATGTAATTTCTCCACAATGGTCTTATGATCAACAAGAAAAACTTCCTTGATTTATTTCTTTGGAAGGGAGATGAGGGGACATAAAACCACAGAGAGTGATGTGACTCCAAGTACTGCCTAGTGGTCACACAGGAGGAGAGACGCATGGATTCTCCTAGGAACCAAGGGTCACTGTGATGGGTAGAACTGTGTCTTTCCCCAATCTCCACTGCCACCACCAAATCCATATGTTGAAATCCTAACCCCCAGAACCTCAGAATGTGACCTTACTGGGAAATACTATTGTTGCAGATAAAATTAGTTCAGTTAAAATGTGGTCATGCCACCATAGGGCAAGCCCCTAATCCAATATGGCTGATGTCCTTATAAAAATGAATGTCATGTGAAGAAAAAGAGTCACACAAAGGAAAAAGATGGGAAGACACAAGAAGACACCATCTACAAGTCAAAGAGCACCTGAGGCACTGGAAGCAAAGAGAGATGCCTGGAACATAGTCTCCTTCACAACCTCACAAGGAAGCCACCCAACCCTGCTCACACCATCATCTCAAACTTCTGGGCTCCGGAACCATGAGAAAATACATTCCTACTGTCTAAGTTACCCAGGTTGTGGTACTTTGTTAAAGATGCCTCGGGAAACTAACACAGCACATGATTGGACCTGGGCACTTTGGTCTGTAAAAAAATATTCAAAATTACTTCGTGACTGTTTTGGTATAAAGATAAAGAAAATTCAGGCTGGATCATATTCAATTTTTATTTCTGACTTTTTTACCTTTTTTAAAAAAAAAGATTTTATTTATTTATTTGACAGATGGAGATCACAAGTAAGCAGAGAGGCAGGCAGAGAGAGAGGAGGAAGCAGGCTCCCTGCCAAGCAGGGAGCCTGCTTCGGGGCTTGATCCCAGGACCCTGGGATCATGACCTGAGCCGAAGACAGAGGCTTTAACCCACTGAGCCACCCAGGCGCCCCTCTGATTTTTTTTAAACGCAAACATCTTTATGAGCCCCTGGAAATCTCATGGGCCCTCAGCGTTGTACTCCTGAGCCTAATGGAGAAGGTGGCCCTGTGAATACAGTCACTGGAGTCCCCAGACTCGGGCATGTGCCTCCCTGTCCTTTATCTTGGCACCATATTGAAACTACACGTCATACGTCTGATATTGCCGCTCCCCACGCCCCAGCTAGAACACACCCAGGCAAAAAGACTGTCTTGTTTATCGTTGCAGCTCCAGCATAGCCTGGCACACAGTAAGTGCTCAATAAATAGCTTGTGAACCACGTTGAACCAAATCAACTCAAACTGATAAAGATCCGGGGTCACTTAAGGTCATTACTGAAACACGAAGCAAGAAAAGAGCAAAAGAAGGAAGTTTTGGCAAGAGGAGAGCCTTAATAACTGAAGCTTTAGCTCCTGGTAGCAGGGTGAGGATCTGGGAGCTCATCCCAGGAAAGTTTTGAAACTGAAATAAAATGAGTGTTTTATAACCATCCATTCTGTTCCATTTTTTTCCCCTCTCTCTCTCCCTCTCTCCATCTTTAGATTTGTTTTTCACTCTCCAGGACTTGGAGAAGTTCACTTACATTAGAGCTACTTGTCTTTCTTTGGAAGCAGGTTTCTCAAATCACAACTTTTCCATGGATATTTTTCTGACAGTCTATTTGGCCATTCTAGACCCAGCCCCACTTATGGTCCATGACAACATTATACTCTAAATTGTCCTCATCCCTGAACAATTTCTGCTTTTCCTGCTGACCACTCTGCATCTTTGCCATGTCTCTATGTAAAAAGTTCTTTTCTGCACCAGGATCCCACAGTGGCAGATTAGCAAACCTTCCTTAGCCCTTTGCCACCACTTAAAATTAAAAAAAAAGAGAGAGAGAGAGAGAGAGAGAGAGAGAAATTAACATTCCATTGGGCACTGGGGAGAGATAAAGAAGCACAAAAACTTACAATATCACTGAGAAGATAAGACTTCTAGATTTCTAATTGTGTGCCATAAACTTTCTAGAATAGCATTCCCCAAAATGCATTCAACAGAATGCTAACAGTGTCACACAAATGAAAGTTTCCAAGGACTGAAAGGTACATGGGTTTAAATCTGGGAGGTATATGGGTTTTAAAAACTAAGCCAGTTTCTATAATGCAGAGCTTCTCAGAGCCTTTAGTGTGTGAATTTGCAATAGGAATGTCCATGAGGCAGATTAAACATCAGCATCTCCTGGCCGGACTTAACCATGGACTTATCCTATAGGGGAATGGAGAAAATGAGGTTCAAGGGGCATTCATTCTAGGAAATACTCTGGCAAACACTGGCCTAGCCATGATATGTTTGGTTTCAAAAGAGAGACACCATGACCATTTATATAAATATCCCTTGTGGGTCAAGGTGGTTAGAAAGGGTGTGTTTAAAGTAGCATGATTCGGGGCACCTGGGTGCTTCAGTTGTTAAGCATCTGCCTTTGGCTCAGGTCATGATCCCAGGATCCTAAGATTGAGCCCTGCATAGGGCTCCCTGCTCAGCGGGAAGCCTGCTTCTCCCTCTCCCACTCCCCCTGCTTGTGCTCCCTCTCTCTCAATGTGTCTCTCTCTGTCAAATAAATAAATAAAATCTTTAGGGGGGCGCCTGGGTGGCTCAGTGGGTTAAGCCGCTGCCTTCGGCTCAGGTCATGATCTCAGGGTCCTGGGATCGAGTCCCGCATCGGGCTCTCTGCTCAGCAGGGAGCCTGCTTCCCTTCCTCTCTCTCTGCCTGCCTCTCTGCCTACTTGTGATCTGTCTGTCAAATAAATAAATAAAATCTTTAAAAAAAAAAAAAATCTTTAGGGATGCCTGGGTGGCTCAGTCAGTTAAGCATCTGCCTCCAGCTCAGGTCATGATCCCGGGGTCCTGGGATCGAGTCCCACATCGGGATCCCTGCTAGGTAAGGAGCCTGCTTCTCCCTCTGCCTGCCGCCCCCCTGCTTGTGCTCACTCACTTTCACTCTCTGACAAATAAATCGATAAAATATTTTTTAAAAATCTTTGAAAAACAAAAAGTAGTATGATTCATATTGGTGCTCAAAACACAGAGCAAGGAGTGGGCAAAAGAAGTGTGCTTGGGAAAATAGCTGAAGCAAAGGAGAAAACGAATGAGATGTGTTTGAAGAGCACCAGAAGACTGGTGTGGAAAGCATGCTGTGGAGAATACCAGAAGGCCTGGGAGGAGTGGGAGAAAGAGAAGGGAAGGAGACTAAAGGACTGTGAGAACCTCATCCTGGAAGCATGGAAACAAGAGTCAGCTTCAAGGCAAAAGCACAGATCTTGGGTGCTGGAAGAACATAAGTGAATTTGGCTCCAGTCGATACAAATGATTCCTACTATCTGTAGGAAGAGAAGAAAATCGGTGCCGATGAGCAGGGGCGTGAACTTGGCAAGTAGGAGAGCCATGGTGGTGTAGGGGCAAGGGCCCTGGGTGTGTTAGGAAACCCACATTCCACATCCAGTGCTGCTGGGACTTTGGACAAGCAAGTTAACCTCCCATGGACCCAACGTCCTCAGCTGCGAAATAAGAGGTACTGGCGCTAGGGTCCCTTACCATTCTAACACCCTGTCCATCTCTGATGATGTGAGAGTCGCATCCATTCAGAGCCAGCAGGTTTGGAAGGAAGGGTCATTTCAAGGTCAGACACCACACTCCGTTTTCCCACAGTGAGCTTACCACAGGCGGTTTCAGCTGACAAGCCTCCCTAAAGGGGAGTGCAGCTGTCCTGGTCTGGGCAGCTGCACAGCCTAATGCAGCTGCCTATACCATCTGGCCAAGGGGTGGGAATCCAAGAGGCATGAGTTCTGCAAGAATCTGGGAAAGAAAGAATACTGAGAGACAAGAGTGCAGAAGAATTGCAAGGCCTATCTTCTTGCCTTTTGAATTCAGGCAAGCTGATCACCACACCTTCTGAGTCTTAAATGATGGAATCACTCAGATGCAATTTCCTACACCCTGAGAATCAATTAACAGCTCCTGAATCTGTAAAATTAAGAAATCTGTAATAGCTTCATAGGGAGGAGTTGAAAACATAGGCTATATAAAACAGAAATCACCATGCCTGGCCTAGAGACACAAGTCTACATGTGTTGTGCTCAAACCTAGTTATTTCCCAGGATGCATCACCGATGTAGTACCCCTCTACCCCACCACTACCCATTTCACCCTCAATACTCTTCCCTGACTGGTTACAGGACCCTACTCCAACCAGTCACAGGTTCCTTCATGCCAATAATGCAAAGGATAAAAGAAGGGCCAAGAGAAGATAAACCCACTTGAGCATCTCAAACTTCTTTTTACTTACAGCCAACATTATAATTTCAGTTAAAATGTTGGAATAATTTTGTTTTCCATTATTAGCATGATTCTTACTTACCAGGATGAAATATGATTTCCTCTGGCTAAAAAAAAAAATGCCTAATATTTTGTAAAAGATGAAGTAATGCTAGTAACCTTGGTTGTTTTTAAAACCCCTTCCTATCAACTGCGAAAGGGACTTGGTTTAATGTTGATCTATGCCACAGTGTATTTGCTTCACTTCTAGCTTATGGCTAACCCCTTAATGGATAAGTTAATTGGGTAACATGAGTCAATTAATCAGAATGCATAGTTATTTTTGTGAACTCTACTGCCAATGCATTAATTCATGACATGTGTTTTATAAGTTGGAAGAATGGCTAAAATATAAGTATAGATTTTTACTTGACATATGGTTCTAAAAGTCAGATGGTGTGAATAATTCATCCATTCATTCATCTAAGAAGTGTTAAGTATGTACTATGAACCAGTCATGATTCTAAGAACTGGAGGTAAGAGATGAATCAAGTCAAAGACAGGAAGTAGTCACAAGAACAAGTCCTTACACACAGATTTATGATGGAGGTGTGGGCACAGTGGGTTATTACACAATGTAGGGGCCACATCCCTGCCAGAGGGTCAACCAAGGTTTCCAAGGGGCAGAGCTGCATCCTGAAGAACAAGTAAGGACTCACTGGGTGATAGATGGAGAAAGAGGATGTAGTCACAGAAAGACGTTCCAGGTATTGGAAATTTCCTCTGAAAATGCCTCAAAGCACCAAGCAGCAGAGTAATTCAGAATGGCTAGAATGTAAGGTCCAGGGGAAGACAGGGAAGTCATGAATAGAACTAAGTGCAGGAACAGCCAGAGCTTAGAAGACCTTGGGGAGCAAACTAAAGATTTTGGGCTTTATCCTGAAGGCAATGCAAATTTCTGAAGGGTTCAAGCAGGAGGGGTAGTGTGCTAAGTTGCTTAAAAACCATTCCGGGGACAAATATCATACTGGCAACCAGAAGGAAGAGACTAAGCTAGAAGGTAGTGTCAAGGTTCAGATGAGAGATGATGAAGGTCTGGGCTGAGCCAGAGGCATTTGGGAGAGAGAACAGGCAGTAGATTTTGGGTATATGTTTTTCCAACTTTATTAAGATGTAGTTGACTCAGGTATATTTAATAGCTCAAATCAGTAGGGTTTGCTCACGGATAGAGGTGAAGTGAGAGGTGAGAGTCTGGGATTGGATGAGTTATTGGATGAGGGGCAGCACCGCTGACTCAAGTACTGGGGACAGAAGGAGAACCAGGTGGTGGGGGAACATCATGAGCTCCAGCCAGTCATGTGGATTTGAGGGCACCGGGGACATCCAAACTGCAGGTACTTGACAGGCTTTTTATAGGTAGGTTCAAAGCTCAGGAAATGAGTCTACGCTGGTGAAAGACATTTAGGAATCATCACTGTGATCATAATGGAACCAAGAGAGGACATGAGATCGCCCAGGAACGTCAGGTAGAAGAAGAGGAGTCCAGGAAAAGGTAAGTCAGAGGATGATTAGCAACATAGAAGGTGGTAAAGAGAAGGGGGCATGTACGTGGAAATTGCCAGACAGATCATTTCAAGAGTATGCAGTCGACAGTGCCAAATAGCACAAGGAAGACAGGGGAATGCCACAGATGTGTCAATGTTTTCAAATTTCAGTTCCCATGAGTTTGAGGATTGGCACTGGGTGTGGGCCATGACCAAGGAAGAAGCAATTATATTTAAAAAAATAGATAATAAATGGTACAATCACAATTTGGAATCAAAAACAAAAAGAAAGAAAGAAAGAGAGAGAGAGAAGGAGAAAAGAAAAAAGAAAAGAAAAGAAAAGAGAAAAAGAAAAAAAAAAACCAATGGTTCTCAAACTTTAATGTGCATCGAAAACACCTGGTGGTGTTTTTAGATATAGTTCCTGAGCCCCACTCTCAGAGCTATAAATACAAGGCTACTGGAGATCATAGGAATCTGCATTTTTAACAAGGACCTGAGAGTTTCTACAAGGGTGGTCAGAGAATCCCTCTTAGAAGCACTGTGAAAGTGGCTCTCTTTAAATTGAAATTGGGTACTTTTTTAACAAAAGTATTTTATTAACAGAAGAGTTTCCCGGAGGTCCATGATACCCTTTCCTGTTCCACTCAGAGAGACTGAGAAGACCTCTCTGGATTGTTTTAACCTTCCAGTGACTTCAGTCTTGTAACCCTCAGTATGATCTCAAAATGAGAACAGCAGTTGTCATAACCCAAGAACAACCTGAGCATTTAAGAAAATCTGTGTACAGCGTCCTGTTTCCACCCTACCTCCTGAATCAGGCTCCCAGACATGGAGCCCAGGACTCCAGATTTCTGAAGCCCCACCAGTAGAGTCTGTGGTTCAGCCAGGTTTAGAAACAACTGAATAGATCATCTCTAATCCAGCATCAACCCTTAATAGCCCATGAATTCAATGCACATCTGCAAGAGGAGTTGTGTTTTGGCTGCCAAAATGAGGCCTAAAAAACCTCCCCGTCGAAAAGGAAGTTTAAAATTCCTTGATGTCAGTGGAGCTTGCGATAGAAACTGTAGTCCAACTGTGAGTTTTCAGAGTAAATATTATTACAATGATGTAGAATTTTAGCTGGTCCTATTAATTATGCAGTTGAAGCACTTCGATGAATTGCGGGTGCCCTAACATAAACATTCGGTTCAGTAATTGTTACTCTCAAGCTCAGTGGCCTCCTCAAATCAGTCAGCGAAGATTTACCATTGTTGTTATAACAGCAAGAGGAGTCCAGGAAGAATGAGTCCTTTCGCCAGCTCTAACACTGGAAAATTCAGTAAACATACATTTAAGTCAGTGCCAAACAACAAATTCTCTGGCTAATAAGGATTATTAAGGGAAATGAGATGTCTCATAAGTAATGTAAAGTGCTGGTAAACACTATTATTTCAAAGTCCCAGCTCTCCAGAGGCAAAGGTGACAAATTCTTGCAAATAAGCTGATTATCCACACCCTCCCCCCACCCAGCCTCTTCTTCTTTCCTCCTGTGCTGATCCCCATTGAGTGCTAGCAATGGCCTGTGTTCCAGACTGGGGTTTGCTAGAAGAGAAGGGGAACAGAGACAAAGGGGAGCACATGGCAGAGAAGCACTGAAAACCTGCTGGGAATCTCTGCCTTTGCTATGTCCACGGTTTTCTCTTAGAAGACCCTGGGGAGATAATTTCAGCTTCCTACAAAACAAAGACATCCCTGCTTAAAAACCTTAGTAGGATTCCCCATACCTATATCATATTGTTTAGATATATCACATTGTTTAGGGGCCAACAAGAGCATTTTCCCATTGGGCCTCCTGCCCGCTCATCCCCACCCTCACTCCCTAGTACCATACACACCCTCCATTCCAGAAACATTAAATTTCTGACTTTCCACAACTCATGGTCTTTCTCTCCAACAGAGCTTATTCTCACGTAGCCTCTAATGCTCAGACAAGACATGGCCCCCAGCAAGACATGGGTTTCTTATTTATCAAATGGGGCTCCTGGCCTGGGTGAAATCTAAGGTTCCCTCTAATTCATCAGGTTGGTGGTATTTACATTATAGCTCCAAAGCCATAATGACTCATGGCAAGAGTAATTTGGTGATACTAAGTTGAAGGAAAGCCCTGGGTGTCTTTCACCTCCAGGACCATGGTCTCATTGAATTTGCCCTAAGGGAAGATGTGGTAACATCCACTCTTGACTTTATTAGATATGAAAACACAGTCAAAGAGGAAAGGAGAGGTCACCTCTCCTGCACAAATAAACTTTCTTTTAGTAAGTCCCCCAAGAGGTGGGATATGGAGAGCCCAACATTTTCCACTTTCAAGTTTAAAATGGTCAGAAAGAACCACTATCCCCAGAGCCAAATCGAGGAGAAGGCTTGAGGTGCCTCCAGCAGCAAAGAGCTACGTGGTTTGCTCTACGCCCAGGAGACTCAGAGGATTGGAAACAAACTAAAGCCATGATTTAAGTAATTTCATCTATGTGTTTCCAGAGATTAATTATATTTATTGTATCTGACACCAGTCAGGGATAGCAAACATCTTTTGTGAGGCTTACAACAATATTTAAAAAGCATTAGTCGTAATGGCTGATTTTGTTTTATTATATCTGACTCAAAGCCAAAGGTAGACAGCACTTAGCTGTCTATGGACATTAATGTTTGGAGAGCAACAAAGACAGCTCCCTTCTCTGGCCTCCTACTGGCACCTGAACATGCTGCCCATCCCCTCTCAGTATATGTGGCAGTGGGGTGGGGGCAGGGAAGAAGTCCACCACCTCCAGAATTTGTTGAGCGGACTCTGTACCCAAAGCACAGAGTTAGGCATTGCTGGATCCTCAGGGATGGATAATACAAGGATCCCTGCCCCCCCCCAAGGTAGGCACAGGGCTCACTAATACTCAAATACTACCCCATAAAGACAATATTACATGCCATACAACGGGTAATATAATAGTAGGATAAGAATAGATACAGAAGGGAGAGGTAAGTGCCAACAAAGAGAAACCTGGAAAGGACGTGGTATATGAGAGGAGGCAGCAAAGAAGAGGTACTTCTTGGGCCAATACAAATAGGAATTGGATTCTGGGTGCCAAGAGTAGCATAGGCAAAGGTGGGGTTCAGGCAAAGCTTTAGGCAGCATGTGCCCATGTGGGGAAACAGCACACAGGGGGACAGGAAAAATGGAGCACGTGGTGGAAGGCCTTGAGTACTTCCTGAAGAGTGGGCATATATTTCGTAGCCAGCAAGGAGCACGCACACTCCAGGAATTTGTGTAGTGTGTTAGATAAGCAGCCAGCAGGGCCTTTCAGAAAGTGCCCTCCATGGCCCCTCTGAGAGCCACGGCTCTAGAACACAGTCCCACCTGGTGATTAGGGGCTGTAGAATTGCTACAGAAATTAACATGGTGGGCTTGGTAAATTTTAGTCAGCTGGCCTGGAGACCTAACTGGTATATCCATAGAAAAAGGCAATTTTAAATTTTCAGCCACGGACAAAAACAATAGGCAAAGACAATTCATTTGTAAGTTGGGGACTTGTCTCCCAAATGACAGAAATTTGTTTCATAACTTTAAGGGGTACTTCACCTTTTCAAGCAGAACTTGCCATCTAGTGGAAAGGCTGCAAGGATTTTGGACAACCAAGAGATCCAAGCATGAGGGCATTTACATCCACCTGTGTCCATGACATCAGACAACCACGCAACCACCAGGGAGGCCCCCCACTAGCTACATAGGGGTTTGTCTCTACAAGCCTTAAAAAAAATAGCACAAAAGTGGAATGTCTTTAAAATCCATCACATATTCAACAGAATTAATTTTACTGGAAAATTGTTCTCCCTTTTTAGAACATTAGTCCCTAAGGACAGAGTACGAGGGGGAGAAACTTGTTTTTTTATGAACTTGCCTAAGAAAACTGATACACCCTAAAGCCCATCCAGTTATGAAATTCCATTGCATCTGTCTCTTGTTTGTTTGCTTTGAAACCACCAATCTAAATCTACTTGGGACACTCAATGCAAAATAATAATAGCTCTGTTCATTTTTATTTGGCTTTAAAGGAAAAAGTAATGAAACAAGGAGATCAAGGGCTCAGTTAAAAATCAAGAAAATATGGCAGAAACTGACATCTATGCAAAATGAATCAAGACCAAACCTCTGTATTTTTGCATTGTTGTTGAACGTTTCTTCTTTATAAACAAGACATTTATGTCTTTCTTTCCTACATATTTTCTGGATCCATCCTTAGTACCCCACATTTTGTTGTGCCAAATATAAATCCTTGAATAACATAAGAAGTTTCTTCTGTTTATCTTTGAAAAAAAATGCAACTCAAAAGATCCGTAAAATTGTACTGTAAAATTTTGGACGCTAGTTTAAACAGGGATACATACACATTTAAGAACCTGCTGAGAAATGCACTTTATATAAATACTTTGGTTTTTTAAAAGATTTTATTTATTTATTTGACAGACAGAGATCACAAGTAGGCAGAGAGGCAGGCAGAGAGAGAGGAGGAAGCAGGCTCCCTGCTGAGCAGAGAACCCAATGTGGGGCTCAATCCCGGGATCCCAGGATCATGACCTAAGCTGAAGGCACAGGCTTTAACCCACTGAGCCACCCAGGCACCCCCTTTGTTTTTTATTTTTAACATCATTTTAGACTTACAGAAAAGTTGAAGAATAGTGTAAAGAATTCAGAATTCCCATATGCCTTTCACCTAGATTCCGCAAATATTACCATTTAGCATGTGCACGTGTGTATATGCATGCATGTGTAGATGTGTAATTTCCCTAATTGCTAGAGTTTGTGTCTCCGCAAAACAAAAACACTCTCTTACACAACCACACCATAATGTCCAAGTAAGAAAATTAACAAGCAATTGTTCAGACTTATTACCTAGACTTTAACTTCGTCAGTTGTCCAAATAGTGTCCCTTAGAGCAAAAGAAAATCCCAGATCACACATGGCGCTCATTTGTCATGCATTCAGCAGTATCGACCCTTGTGTGTAAAGAGCAGAAACAAACTGTTTCCATCACAGGGAAACTCGGAAAATACTGTTCCCTTGGGTTCTTCCTGAGGAATCTACTAAAGCCCGCACTTCAAACAACAAAAATGACTAGAGAAGCATACACATAAGGACAGATGGCAGGCACTCAACATGTACTTCCTCAAAGAACTAAGACTAAAGGAAAGTTAACAGTATGTATAGTATGTATGACTATGTGAATACAGATCTGACCGTGAGGATGTAGGAAAGCCATGAAAAATGGAGGGACCAGGAATAGCACCTGTAATAAAATAAAGTTAACTGTTTTCAGGAATCATGATTGCTGGTAATAGTATTATGTTGTTATTCTGAGACTGTTGTGTTTATACAAGGGATAAAACAAGTGAGTAATTATGGGATATTCTAATCCGGTATGCTTGGGAACTAAGATTTTTGGTGTGAAAAAGGGGAGATATATGTAATATAGATGAGGTAAACTAAAAACCCTACAGTCTTTAATTTGAATTAGAAATGGGCATGTTGGGGCACCTGGGTGGCTCAGTAGTTAAGGCCTCTGCCTTCGGCTCAGGTCATGATCCCAGGGTCCTGGGATCGGGCCTCGCATCGGGCTCTCTGCTCAGCAGGGAGCCTGCCTCCTCCTCCTCTCTCTCTCTTTGCCTGCCTCTCTGCCTGCTTGTGATCTGTCTGTCAAATAAATAAAAAAATCTTTAAAAAAAAAAAAAAAGAAATGGGCATGTTGAGAGACTGTCTTTGCCTTTGTCCTTTGGCTTTTGTTTCCTTTGCCTTTGGAGACATATCTTGAAAGAAGTTGCTGTGGCTGATATGGAAGAGATTATGCACTTTATATAAATATGCCTATGTTCTCCTCTAGGATTCTGATGGATTCCTGTCTCACGTTGAGGTCTTTTATCCATTTTGAGTTTATCTTTGTGTACGGTGTAAGAGAATGGTCGAGTTTCATTCTTCTGCATATAGCTACCCAGTTTTCCCAGCACCATTTATTGAAGAGACTGTCTTTTTTCCACTGTATATTTGATTTGACTTGTATTTCCCTGAAGACAAATGATGTTGAGCATTTTTTTCATGTCTATGGCCATTTGTATGTATTTGGAGAACTGTACCTTCCTGTCTTCTGCCCATTTCTTAACTGGGTGATGGTCATTACAGAGGGCGCTTGATATAATGAGCACCGGGTGTTGTATGCAATGGATGAATCACTAAATTCTACCCCTGAAACTAATAATACTCTATATGTTAAAGTGAAGTTAAATAAAAATTTTTAAAAATAAATTGGTGTTGCATAAACAATGAATTCTGTTATGCTGAAAAGAAATTAATTTAAAAAAAGGATCATCAATAAACTAAAAATCAGGAAAAAAAGAAATTGGTGTTAATTGATATGACATTTTATGTATTTCTAGACAGATGACAGGTAATGAGAGAGAGTGAGATAAGACAGACAGACAGACACGTATGTGTGTGTGTTTTCCTGTCCACTGGAAAAAAAACTAGAAATAGCGACCAACCCAGTTCTAAGATCATGCTAAGGATATGCAAGAGCAGCTGATCACAGAGGTCTAGATGGAGGAATTTCTCTGGCTCACAGATGGGACAATGTGAACTTCCATAAGGATGAGAATTGCAGGAAATTGGAATTCATCAAATATATGTAAACTCATGAGCTCATGATGATATGTTTGAAAAACCCAACTGGTAAGCTTTTGAGGATGACAAAGAACTGGCACGTGCTCTTGAAAACTAAGTAAAAGGAAACTGCGGAACACGTGTATTACTTCCTATGTGAACTAAACTACTAGGAGATAACCAAATAGTGGATGAAAGGAAGTATATCCCTATAAAATTATCCCAGTGAATAAATGAAAACAAAATGATGGACTTAGCACATCACTGTTCTGCAGCCTTTAATGAATGAATGGATCTAGGTGACATGCATCACATCTTCCAACATTAAAAACAAGGGGAATTGTCATGCAGATGCATGACAGAAGAACACAGTGCCCCCTAAAATCACCTTTCCCAGGGGCTGCCCCTCAATCTGGTAAGACCTCTGGATCTAGCTGTCAATTTCTAGGAGGACAGGGAACAGAGGAGCATGTTGACTTGCACAATGAGGGTACAATCAGCAAAATCCATCCTGGGGGATACTCCACAGGGCTAAGGGGCCAGGTTCTTCAAGTTTATATATAAAAACTTTTTTTAATAAGCAAACCTATGATGTGTAGGGCTGCATACTTTTAATTAAACCATAAAGATGCAACAAGTTTAATACCATAAAAACCATAAAAGTGATTACTTTTGGTGGGAGTGAGGGAATTTCTAGAATAACTGGCAAAATTATATTACAATAAAAAAAAGTTTAAAAATAGATTTAAAAATCAAAAAAACAAAACAGTTGTTTTTTTTAAAAAGCCTTTCCAGAACAGGAACCCATTATTATTATATATACAATATCAGGAAAAACCCTTACAGTGTGCATCCATATATAAAATAAATGTCTGGAAGAAATTTGAAGCCTACATACCAAGGAATGAATGATGAACAGTGGGCTATACTGTTGGGGCTCAGATCAGGGCAGAGGGGAAGCCCAGAGGCTCAGTACCAAAGGATCTTACTACTTGCTGGATATATTTCTTTAATATTTACATTTTTACAAGCAACTTTTCAGGTATTACTTATATAGATTAAAGGGATTCTATCAATCAAGAAATGAGGGAGTGATTATGATAAGGAATGTGTAGGCTAGTGGGCTAGTGACCATAAGTATATGAGTGAGTGAATGAATGAGTCAATGAATGAATGACTGAATGAGTAAATGAAGGAGCAATTGAATGAATGAGCGAGTAAAGAATGAGTGAATGACTTTTTGAATGAATGAATGAATGAGCAAGTGATTAAATAAATAAAGAATGAAAAAAGTACCCTAGTAAGATAGGCAGGTCTTAAGAGTAAAGTCTTCGTAAAACCATGTTAGTAAACCACAGGGAAAAACAGATCATGCAAAGGTCAACCCAGATATCTTACCCCCTGTATATTTGAAGAAAGTTAAATCCTTCATTGACTCCATGAGATTTGTGCTATAATTTTATAAATGAAAAATTTATAAGGAAACCTGATAATAGACCAGGCAAGTATGAATTCAGAGCCAAATGCCACTTTGAATGATCCCTGCTTCCACCGTAACACCATGTTTTCTGCCCTCTGGGAACTCCCAATCAGGAGACTCCCACCAAGAAGTCTTGCTGGCCAATGAATTCTAAAGCACACCTCTGCATCCATCCAGAACTAGTTCTTTGCAACATTCCTTTTAAGCACAGAACCACAGCATCTAACTCACTTACCACCCAGGATCCACATTCAGAAAAGAGAGGTATTCTTTCAAAATTGATGCAATTGGAAAATGACCCTACTTCCAACCAAGTTTCTTCAAGTTGTTGTGTTCAGTTCTAGGAATTCAAGGTTTTTAGAAAGCTGGTCAGACGAAGAGTATCTTGCTTAACTTCTCTGGGCTTCAGTCAGAGTCTTTAAATGTAAAATGGAAGGAATATATCACCTGCCTCACAGAGAGGTTATATGGCCTCAAGAGAGAATTATATGAAATGCCCAGTATAGTGCCTGGTTCATAGCATGTGCTCAGGAGGTGTTTGCTGTAGTTATTTCTTTTTTCATTAAGTTGAAATTCACATAATAGAAAATTAACCATTTTAAGGCAAATAACTCGGTGGCATTTAGTATGATCACAATCTTGAGCAACCACCTCTATCTAGTTCCAAAACATTTTCATTACCCAAAAAGAAATTCCATGTTCATTAAGCAGTTAGCTCCCTATTTCCCTTTCTTCCTCGCCCTACCAACTGCCAATGTGCTCTCTGTCTCCATGGGTTTACCCATTCTGGACACATCATATAAATAGAATCATACAACATCTCACCTTTTGGTCTGGCTTCTCTCACTGAGCCTCATGTTTTCAAAATTTATCTATATTACAGTAAATATATCGTATTTCATTCCTTCTGAAGGCTGAATAATATCCTATTGCATGTACAGACCACAATTTGTTTATCTATCTGTTGATGACATTTAGGTTGTTTCTACTTTTTGGCTAATGTGAATAGTGCTTCCCTGAGCACTCACATACATGCATTTGTTTCAGTGCCTGTTTTCAATTCTTCTGGGTATAAACCAAGAAGTGAAATTGCTGGGTCATATGGTAATTCTAGGTCTAGCATCTTGAGTCACAGAAAAACTATTATTATTTCTAAAGCATTCGTTGCAGTGCTACTAAGTATTGGTACTGTTTCATCAGGGATGTAAATATCTATGAGCCGGAAGTCCCTATGAGAATTAGTTTTCTGTGAGCACCATTTTGCTAAAAGAAAACAAATAGTTATTACACACATTTCAAAAGGCTGTGGGTAAATAAGTCTATTCTTTTAAGTAGTGCTGATAACTTCCAACTAGGTCAAACTTGACCTTCTATAGCATCTAATAAAATGTGTTCCTAGGCCTTCCATATCTGTGCACACATGAATACAAAATGGCGGAAAGCCTGTCCGGCATAATTGCTCAGATGGCTCCACATCTAACTGAAGGTCAGTTCAAGAAACAAACAGAATAACGAGCTGAAGGAGGAGTTAATAACAGAGTTCACAGAAATACAGGTTGAGGACACCATCATGGGCTTCAGAAAAATTAATCCAGGGCAAAGATTCAAAGAGCAGAACAACAAGGCAAGAATGCCAAGACACGAAGAACATCTCCCACTTGTGGAAGGAGGCAGGGTCAAGAGATGAGAGAGGAATGTTAGTTTCATGCCCCTGCCAGTATCTTTCATGGTTAATTACACCCTGACAGCCTATAAATTCCTCTAATAGTTTTCAATGGAGAAAATATTTTCTACCCATCCCCTCAACTATTAAGTAATGTAACTGGTTTAGACTGGCTTCCAGAATCACCCAAGTGGCGCTGATTATGGTGGGTGTGGACAAGGGAGAAAGCAAGAATGCATTCTTCTGAAAGCGTTCTGGACAAAAAGCACCATGTATGGTAAATATCAGATTCCCCATATAAAAGGTCCCCATTTCCCAACTGAAACAAACATCTAAGGAGAACCTCTCCTCCTCCTCTCTCTCTTCCCACTCTGCCACCTCTAAGACTAAGACACAGCACAACAGCTAACCTCTTCAACCACCCAGCCCTCAAAGTCATTTTTCAGAATCAAGGAACTTATCTTTCTTACCGTGGAAGAGTTCTGGCTCAAAATATATCAGCTAAGAAATAAAAATTTGGCCTTGCAGAAACAAAAGTTCATTCATCTCCAATCCACAGCTTCTTTCATAGTTCTAGATGAAAATAATATATAGCATTTATATGGCAACGTCCATCTTCAAGATACTTTATAGACATAGTTCTATAGGAAAGAGGAGGCAAGTAGCAGGTTGACAGATCATTTCAAAACCCAGTTTTTGGCCTGTCTACATTTTGTTTAAATAAAGCAGAAATGGAATAAAGGTCCTTTCAATAAAGTTCCATCGGAAGGGACTAGTTCTTAGAAGAAAGTGAACTAACTATGGGCCAAAAGAAAATAAGCAATAAAATGTGTGTTAAGTCACCAAAAGTGAGACACATATCTGCTAAAGCCCACTGACTTTGGAATCAAGCGCGCCATTCACCAGTTCTCTATCCTCCAAGAGAATCAGTATTCTCACTGGGAAGTGGGAGAAATAACACCACTTACCAAATAAGTTTAAATGGGTTAATGTCTAACCTGACAATCAGTAATCATGGTGGTAGTGGTCATAATATGCCGCATATTGGTGACCCAACTTTTAGAACATAATTTGTTATGTTATAGAACTAACTCTTTCCAAAATATTAAACAGCTTGGGAATCCCTGAAGACATTGAAAAGTAGCATGTATTTTGCATTTTTTAACAATTTAGAAATTGTTGTTCTAAGACCTTTGCAGTTAATAACTAGACATCAATGATGTAGCGTGAAAGCCTGCACCAAGGCTCTTCCAAGATGCTTGAGTAAAGATGTCTGGGAGTAGGAGAGGCCCCACATTAAATCCATACAGAAAATTTCAATCCGTCACCATGCTTGCTTCCATGTATTTCCTTGCGGGGTGTGGCCTGAAAATAAGTGGTGTCATTTGTGGAAGGAATTTCTCCAAGACACAGAAAGGCTTGCAGAGAAATACTGATTTAAGCTAAAAGTTTTATGTCAGCTACTTTTATGAGTAAAGATGAGTGGAGACTACTGAGGATTACAACTCTTCTCTCATCAACAGCGAATTTAGACATGTGAGTACTGTTTGAAGTTTGCACATCTGGGACAATTTCCCTACTTTTACAAAGCTAGTCAAATGGGACCTGCATGGAGAACTTTGAATGTCCAACTGGGCATTCACTAGTGACCTTAAAATATATCTAGCTGCCCAGCTCTCCCCTATGAATTCCATAAGCATCAATTCTACACGAGCATCTCGACTTCCACTTATCCAAATCTGCCCTTATGATCTTCTCCCCACACCTCTGCCCATCCTTCCCTCCTCCCTCTTCCCTCTGTAAATGGTTCTCTCTGC
This sequence comes from Enhydra lutris kenyoni, assembly GCF_002288905.1. Taxonomy (NCBI): domain Eukaryota; kingdom Metazoa; phylum Chordata; class Mammalia; order Carnivora; family Mustelidae; genus Enhydra; species Enhydra lutris. Next base: position 6,641,165 of record NW_019154127.1, read on the forward strand.
ATCCAGTTTTGCCAGTTAGAAACTGAGGGTCCATGTCGGCATCATTTTCTTCACCTCCTACCCACGCATCGTGACCAACTTATCACCAACTTCTGTCCATTTTTTTCTTCTAATACTAATCAGACCCTTCGCTTTTCCACGGTTCCTTGGCAAGCAACCTGCAATCCCAAGAGATTTTTTTTTTTTTTTTGCATGGACTAGTCCCCCAGCATCCTCCTTGGCCTTAGCCGAATCTCTTCCCCACAGTTTCCAGAATGATCTCAAAACTCAGAGCTCCACCCTAAAGCTTCACTCGGCTTCCAGTGTCCAGGTAAGAAAGAAAACATTGAGCACGGTCTGAACACTCTCCATGATCAGGCCTCACTGGCTTCCTGACTCTGAGCTCCAGGCAGAGCCTTGCTTTAACTACATGCCCACTCCTGCCACAGGGTCATTGCACATGCTCTTCCCCCTCTTACACACTCTTTTTCCCCAACTCTGCTTCCAATTAAACAAGTTCTGCTTGTCTTGCAAACATCCTCTCAAAAATTGCTCCTCAAGAAACTTAGATCCATTAGTTCCATGTGGCTCCACATAACTCAGTATATATGTTCATAGAATAGTATCTCTTTCTCTCCCTGCCCTCCTTTCATTGCAGTGGCTGTTATGACTGTCCCTCAACTAGCCTGTGAGTTCAATGAGAGTAGGACCTGTGTCTGTTTTGTACACCATTATATAAAGACTACCAAGCCCAGTGCCTGGTAAAAAGTAGGCAATTGGTAAGTAGATGTTGAATGAATGAGTGAATAAATGAACATGAAAAGGTGTAAGGCATGTCAAATAGGAGAATGGGAGAGATTTACATGTAACCTTAAAAAGAGTTCTGTACAAAAAAATCCCACGGCATGGCAAGGGAAAGACAGAGAACCTCTGTGTCCCAGGTCAGTGTCTTACAGCAGTGCCCCAAGATCCTGGCTTATTGCCACCATAAACTCTGCAGGAAGAGAGGCACAAATACTTAGGCACTGTCCTCTCATTTCGCCATTCTGAGAATCTTGAGTTTCAGATGGGGGGTCAAAAGTAGGGCTGAAGATGAGTGACTAAAAGAAGGAAAATGTCACTGAAAAGCACTCTAGAGCTTTCTGGACAACATGTAAATGTGCCAAAGAATATCAGATAGAAATTGGACCTATCTATAGTTGCATAAAATGAACAAGGTGAGGTCATAAACACCCATATGTTTTATATATAATGGAATATTCCTCAGCCATCAGAAAGGATGAATACTTACCATTTATGTTGATGTGGATGGAAATGGAGGGTATTATGCGGAGCAAAATAAGTCAGAGAAAAACAATTATCATATGGTTTCCCTTATTCGTGGAGTATAAGAAACAGGGCAGAAGATGGTAGGGGAAGGGAGGGAAAATAGATGGAAAGGCATCAAAGAGGCAGACAAACCATGTGAGACTCTTGACTCTAGAAACAAACTGAGATTGCTGGAGGGGAGGTGGGTAAGGGTAAGGGGTAATTGGGTGATGGGCATTAAGGAGGGCATGTGATGTGATGAGCAACTCAAGTGTTACACGCAACTGATAAATGATTGAACACTACATCTGAAACTAATGATGTAGTGTAAGTTGGCTAATTGAATTTAAATTTTTAAAAATCCTTGGTTTTATGTCCCTTATAAATGATACATTCCCTCTACCATCTTAAAAACTATTGGGAAATTTCCAACTAATGGGGAGAAATATAGTCCTCAGCCTTTCCCTGAGATGTCTGAGGAAGTGAAACTATACAAGGGTTTTGCAGCATGCTGCCAAGCCACATCATGTTTCAAAGGAAGATGGGAAGCGATGTGTTCTGCCCAAAAACATGGAATTCTTTGGCTGAGAGCAGCAACTGGATCTGCTTCCAGGCTGTGAACTGCCAAAAGATGTTTGCCTAAATGCTAAAAGGACTACCGTAATGCACCTTTTCTGTTTTGATACTCATTCCTCTAAAAGGAAAAAAGAAATGAAAAGGAACAATTCTTTTATGTGGGTGTCTACATTTAAAATAAAGCATCTTGAAGGAACTGGAGAACTAACAAAGCAAGGACAAGACCATCCTGCAGAAAGACAGTAGCCTCCCGAAGAGCTACCCCTCGGTTCTTTCCAATGCCAAACTTGAAAGTGTGTTTGTTTCAAAACTTTGACTTTAAAGCAATATATACGATATTTGGACCTTGCATTTCAGGCAGAACAACAGCATTCTATACCTTATAGCTTTATGTAAAAGTAAAACATGAATACTTGGCTGGTTTCTCCTGCCCCAGCTCATAGGATTCAGAAAATGCTTGAGAAACTTTTATCAGGAAATACACGTGGTGTTGTCACTCATACAACTTTTTCTTACCTCTTCTGAAGACCCTACCTGTATTGCTCCATCCCCTCTGCCTCAACCATCTCCAAGTCAACCCAGAATCCTTTTCTCCTGTTTACTAAACTTCAGTCTTTACCCCCTGCCCTTTTCTTGCCTTGGCAAAACCCTAAAGCTTTCAGGGTGGCTAACGAACAGTAGGTGTCGGCCTAAGGGTTAAGAATTCACACTCCCAGATGATAATCATCAGTATATTGTTCTGGAAAATTAAATACACCTGGGCCAAATTTCTTAAGGCTGTACTCTTTGGAGATGTTTCAATTTAAAAAAAAAAAAAGGAAGAAGAAGAAGAAACAGTTCAAGAATGTGAACTTCATTTCTGACATATATTTTCCTAGGCTGGCTGGCTTGCTTGCTTGGTTTTTCTTTCTTTTCTTTCTTTGTTCTTTTTTTCTTTCTTTATTTTTTTTTGTTTCATTATGTGTTTTAGGTTTTTCCCAGATTTTTACCTACACTTGTCCTTGATATATGAGAAATGTGTTTGCATTCTGCCATCTTAGTAAGGGCATTAAACAATAAAAGAAACTGTTCAAAATTTACTGGCTGCTCTATGATTAAATTCAGGCAATCACTGTCCTCACACTATGTACAACACTTTAGCGGCAAGGATAAATAGTATCTGGCTGTCTAAATTGTGGGTACATTCATTCAAGAAATGTTTATTTAATCTTTCTATGCACCAAATGTGGTGTCTGCATCAAGGCTCCAAAAAACCAATTAAGATGTTCTGGTTCTGCTTCTCCCCAGCTGTTGGGAATGATGGACTAGAATAGCGGTAAGGCTCTATCAGAGGAGTGGACATCTGTGATAGAAGGAAAGCCAAGGAATAAAGTATGTTATGGGTTCACTCATTCACCAGATGGTGGAGATGCTGTGGGGAGCCTTCCAGGAAGAGAGAAGCAGAGGCAAATGTACAGAAACATGAAAGGACATAGGGCAATAGGGACACAGGGTATTTTAAGGTGGACAGACCAGGCTTCTGGAAAGAGTCACAAAAATGAAGCTTAGAATTATCTGTTGAAATAGATTATGAAATCATTGGTGTGTCATGCCAAGGAGGTTGGATTTACCCCGCATGAAGAGGAAGGAAAAATACAAGGTAAATTTTAGTCTGGCAAGGGACTCAACAAAGAGTTATAATAGAAAGTGTTATGCTAATGTTTCTCCTATAGCTGTATTAGAAATGTGCTCAAGGAGAACAGAGGGAAAAGAGGCATCCTTCTCAGTTGAGGACCACCAATTTGAAGGGGACTTCAGGAGGAAGGTGGCCTCTAAACGATGCCTGAAAGAATGAGAAGGGCTCAGATCATGAATGATGATAGAAGGTCACCTATTCAGAGAAGAGATACAGTTTGGTGAGCGTACGTAGCTTTGTGCATAAGGAGCATGGGATCTGCCAGGGCTGGTCTGAAGCTCTTGGAGGTTTAGAGTTGGAGGTGAGCTGGCAAGCTAGCCTAGGTCACACTAGGGAACTCTAAGAATGCAACATTACAGATATTGTTCTGAAGGCAACAGGAGGCCCGTAGGATTGGTGAATTCAAAGTTAACTCTGGCAACATTGTGGAGTACGGATTGGATGTGGAGAGAGACCAGGCAGAGAGACTAGTATGAGGGACACTGCAAAAACCAGGCAAGAAATGACAAGGGCTTTGTGGCCAAGGCTAACACAGCTGGATGGGACCTCCTAGCCTCCATTGCAAGTAGGCAAGGCCAGGTGGAATATGAGGGGAAGAGATGGACTCAGCTGCAAGATCTGCCCGTCAAACTTCCTGAGTACCTCTTCAATGCCTCTTTCCTTCCAGCTGGCTGTGATGAAGCTGAACCCACGATATCCTTGGTGGCCTGGTGGAGCCTCCATCAGCCTGAATCACTGCATGGCTGCATGGACTATAACCAGCATACTTGACCAGTTCTCTTTTACATCAGCAAAAACTAACGTCTTGGTTTTGTGCTGTTAATGCTTTGATATCTGTTATATTGGCTATGCCTGTCTTACCGAACATTGGCCCCAACTATGCTTTTGGCAGTGGGGATAGAAAGAGACAGGGTCAAGAGATATTGTGGAGGTTGTCCTCAGGAAATGGCTACCAATTTTAAGGGCAGATGAGAGTGAAGAGTGGAATATGGTGCCAACATTCACCAAATATGGAAAAGGGGAGGACTGTGAGGTCATTAATCTGAAAGTGACGGCAGGAGGAGGTAGGGTTTTTAGAGAAAGGTAATGAGATCCATTCAGAAACTGCAAGAGTTGGGGTATCTTTGGGGAACCAAGGCATAGCTGTCCAGTGGGCAGTTAGGAATGCAGGCAAGGAGCTAGCACACAGAATCCTGGTAGAGCTGCACAGACACTTCCAGAATATCCTGAGCAGCCCAGAATGCCTCTTGTGTATTTTATTCACACTGTGAAGAAATGTTACAAATGTCAAGGACTACAGATTATATTAATCAGTTCTTCAAAGTATTATTGGTAACAGTTTAGGTAAATACTGAATGAATTATGAATGATAAGTTGTCTTGAGTTAAAAAATCCCAGTTCTGGGGCACCTGGGTGGCTCAGTGGGTTAAAGCCTCTGCCTTCAACTCAGGTGGTGATCCCAAGATCCTGGGATCGAGCCCCATATCAGGCTCTCTGCTCGGTAGGGAGCCTGCTTCCTCCTCTCTCTCTCTCTCTCTCTCTCTCTGCCTGCCTCTCTGCCTACTTGTGATCTGTCAAATAAATAAATAAAATCTTAAAAAAAAAAATCCCAGTTCTGCTACTTACTAGCATGACAAGAGACTTCATTTCTCAGGGACCCTGTTTTCCTCCTGTACAAGATGTGTATAATACCTCACCCTTCCAGTGTGACTGTGAGGAATAAATGGAGTAACAATGGGGCTCTGCACCTTCATGTGCCATTACCATAAACCAACATCAAAAAGAGCTGGTACATACAGACAGAATTATTCTACACATGCCATCAAGTCAACCCACTTAATCTTGACAACATCTCTCATAGGTACTATCACTCTCCCCACTATATAGAACAGGAACCCAAGACCAGAAAGATTAAGGAGCTTGCGCAAGGTCACATAGCTAATGGTGAACCCGGGCTATGGTTCCAGCAGGCAGACTCAGGCACATGAGTTCTTCCTTACAACATGATATGCCACCTTTGTCCTTGGTCTTTCCTGAGCCCTGACCTACGCAACATTTCCAGTGGCTGTAAGCACTTGCTCATCATCTTTACCAAGAATTTCATTGGGGCTCCTGATAGTTCTCTACAGGTGTGAAGTGATTATGAGAACCTCTGGCTTGTTCTTGAAAGGCAGTGTCACAATAATGGGAAAAAAGTCAGGAATTCCCAAAAAACAAATGCCAGTTGGGCAAGATAATAATCTTTTATAACATTAATTTTTCAAAGCATGTCCACAAGCTGCATCTCATTTCCACCAAAGGAGATAGGACTCAAGCCATTCAAAGATTCATGGAGGTAAACAGAGAACACTGGCAGAGAAGTGATAAATTGTTACTCTTGAAAGAGGCTACTTCCTGTACCTCTCCCTTTTCTTTCTCTTCCTGGCCTGTCACAAGTCCAGGAGAATAAGTGTAATGGGGGAGTAGGGGAAATGAGTCATTCTGGCTAGTGGACCCTCTCATGGGTTGTGGGACTCTCCCTACATGGAAACAGCCTGAAGCCTCCCCAGAGGTTGTGCCACTATTGTTTCATCAGTCCATCTCTTTCAGACTGTCCTACTGCCTGGTCTGGGGACAAGATCTGACTGGATCCCAGGCTCTGCTATGAGTTACTGAATTTAAGCTATAAGAGGTGAAAACTGAAGCAGTGGGATGATGCTTAGAAAGACACCAGGGGTGGGGCAGCTCAGACCACAATGGCTTGACTTAAGAAAGTGTGAATTCCCAATAGGGAAGCCCAGGACTCTCTGCTGCCTCCATGTTATTAACAGGACACTCCAAGCAGTTTCAAAGGTGATTCTGGGTGGTTTCTGACCGCATCTGGTGAAGCTGCACAGGACTCAGCTGCCATGAGCATTTCCCCTAATCTGCTCTCAGCTGCCTCCCCAGCTCCTCTTGCTGGCACCCGAGGGGAGCCATGTGCACTGGAACGTTTTCTCCATGATACACAGATTACTTTAGTCCTTTTTCAGGATTCTGCAGAGCTGACAGACCTTCCCCTCCCAGCTATACCCTTATTCCTAAGCCTTGTTGTCCAACATACCCTCATTTTAAAAGTGGCGGGGGGATTTTTCTATTTTAAAAAGCACAAAATAAAAAAAATCAATCAACATATATCTTAGAAGTCCTTCTAATAGTCTATGTATCCAACAGCCCTGATGGCTGGTTGGTGCCTTTTTCTTCTTTGCTCAGCCTGCAGCTCATTTAAGCATCAGTGGAGATGACTCATGCTCTAGTGCTTAAAATCAAACTTGTTCCACCAAACCCAAAATGCTGTATTTATCCAAATTGTAGAAACATGCTCTCACCACCCATCCACTAAAATACCTCCCATTCAGATCAACAGAGTGTTAATGGCTGATTCAACCCTCCCAGTTTCCAAAAATATTCATACCACTTCCTCATCAGGGCAGCAGCCCTCAATTTTCCACTCACAGACAGAGAATCCCACACACAGTAGGCTTACAAATCCACAGGTCTGACAGAGCACTCCTATCATAGACATTTTTTAAAAGCTGATCAGGGATCCAGGTATGTACACCTTGACTTGTAGGATCCCTTAATTCGAGTTCTTCATTTTGCTGATGGAGAAGCCAGGCCCACAATGTTAAGGGATTTGCCCAAATTTCCAGTTAAAAGATTTGTCCAAAGGAAGCCTCGTCACCCTCCAACACAACACGGATGCTCAAACTGCTTTCATATTTTCTCCAGGTCTAGAGGAAGGAAATTGCCTCCAATTTTTAAATCCTTCTTAGGTAAAGAATCACTTAGCCCTCATTGGTAACAACTTCTTTCCCTACTGAAGAAGACTTCATGGCAGACAGAGCTCAGGTTCAGAGAGCTTGGCTGTGAACAGGTGGAAGGAAGGCTCTTCCAGGCAACCTGAGCAAAAGTATGAAGGTGGGGCCTCCTGAGATCTACCACAAAACATGAAGTAAGCAGTTCCATAGGCTGGAGCATAAGGCAGATGAAAAAGAATTATGAAAAGCAGATTTAAACACCTGGTATCCTTATAACTACTCTTCCAAAATAATTAATCTCCAATTATATTAATACATATATAGAGATATAAGTCCCACCATGTGTAACTCCATATTATTGTAGCTTCAGGAATTCCCTACCCCCAAGAACATTGGGGGAAGTCAAATTTTGCTAATCATAGGAAGGACATTTCATACAAGGAAAAATTTCTCTATCATTGGGGATTTTTATAAAAGGCATGAACTTCCAACAAAATAATGAGCTCCCTGCTGCTCAATGCATTCAAGTGGGGGCCGGAACACTGCCTACTTTGAAGGTCAGAGCGATTTCTGCTTTGATGCGAGGTTGGTGGAAGGTCATTTAAGGAGACTTCCAAGCCAGACAGGTTTGGTCTTTTGGGTAAGAACTAAGGATCCAACTAGGTTTAATCCCAGTTCTGCTCCTTACCAGCTGGATGACCTGGGCAAAGCAGCTAACATCTCTGTGCTCCAGTTTCTTCATTGGAAAATGAGGATATAAATACTAGTGCCTACTTCAAGGATTACTGCCAGATTAAATGATTAAATTACATGAGTATCAGGGTCTAAGACATAATCAATGCTTGGTGAATGTTCGTGGTTGTTCTTGTTATGATATTATTATTATTATTATTATTATTGTATATTCTGTGTTCTCATCCTCTTTTACTCTCCAGCATCACAGGATGCCACTAAAGTGGTTACACAACACAACATGACATCCTTCCAAGAAAAGACCATGTACAAAATACCCAGTTTCCTTCTAGTGGCTCACTTTTCTCTCTCTTTTTTTTTTTAATCAAAATGAAGCATAGGCAGATGAAAAATAATGATGAGACTCAGGTTTGAACAATTGACATCTTTACAACCATTCTTCAGATATAATTAATCAATAATTACATTAATTATATTAACATATGTACAGAATTGTATTTCCCATTATATGTACTTCTATCTTTTTTTAAAAGATTTTATTATTTATTTGGGAGAGAGAGGGAGAATAAGCAGGGGGAGCAGCAAAGAGAGAGGGAGAAGCAGAGTCCCCGCTGAGCAGAGAGCCCAATGTTGGACTCGATCCCGAGACCTTGGGATCAAGACCGGAGCCAAAGGCAGTCGCTTAACCGGCCGAACCACCCAGGTGCCCCTGTACTTCTATCTTATTAGCTAGAATTCAAATGTTTTTCCACCCCGCAACCCCCTGAAAAGCACTTCTGGTGGGGAGAGTGGAAAGTCAGATTGGGGACCCTTCCTGCTTTTCCACCCTGGCTCCCTGGTGTTGCATTTTTCAGAAAAGATTACCTTGAACTTCCATGATCCTCCTTCCACCCGCCCCACTGCAAATTTACAAACAGAGCACCTTTGTGAGTCTGAGACATGGACAGAGCACAGAGAAGTTCTGTCAATCCAAACAAGTTGATTCATGAACAAAAATCCCCCATTGGCATTCACAGATTACACTGGAAAATGATCAGCTGCTTCTGGTTGAAAATGCCACTAAATACTTCACAGGGTGCCTGTGCCTTCAGTACATATAGTTCCCAGTGCTTGCACAATAGTCTACACGAGCAAACACACATGCTCAGGGATGCATAAGTGGCGTTTGGCCTCAAGATGTCTGTGTCATCTGACAGCCAATGGTTTCCTGCATATTTTCTGTGCAAACACATCCCTGTCTACTAATGTGCAGCATTCCACAAAGTTTAACAAGGTTCAGGTGGTGGGGTGCTTGGATTTTTGAACTTTGCAATACTAGACACTTGAGTCTAGCAATAGGGGAGCTCTTTATTTTGCCGGCAGCCTTTTAAGTTGCTATGCCTTTTATGAAGAGTTTCAGTGCTTGGTAAGAAACAGTTATAGATCTGCACTGTCCTATAGGATAGCCACTAGCTACTTGCTTTTGACGCCTGAAATGTGACTAATCCAAACTAAGACATGCTATAGGTATAAGACACACACCAAATTCCTAAGATTTAGTATCAAAAAAGTAAAGTAACTCTCTAAAATCTTTATAGATATATGTGTTACAGTAGGAAATTGTCTATATTGGATTAAATGAAATCTGTTATTAAAAAGTTCACTTGTTTCCTTTTCCTTTTTCAGTATGACCACTAGAAAAATTTAAATGACACGTATGGCTCACATTATGTCTTGATTGTTCAGTGTTGACCACAAGTGTTTATTAAAATCAGAATCTCATAGACGTGCCCCAGGAACCTGCATGGTTAATATGCACCCCGGCAATTAAGATTATTGCCATCTGTGGACCCCTGAAGTAGCAGACAGTGACTTGAACCATGAGTCAGAACACCAGGATTCTGCATTTCATTCAAGTTCCTCCTTCTTCCTGGGCCTTGTTCTCCTCATCAACAAAAGGAAGATCTGGATTAAGACTTCCATTCTTATTACCCACTGACTGTATGTCCATTATCCCATGAACCCAGGCCAACAGAGACCCCAGAGACTGACTGGACCCAAATAGATAATAAATTCGGGCCATTGTGACCCTAGAGAAGTATTCATGGTCTCCAACCACAGGTACTCCTGAGAAGTCAGGGAGAAAGGGTTACCTGGAGGTTTCCCCAAGAGTGCAGCCAACTTTGGCTGAACCAAATATAACCCCATTTATATCAACATCATCATCACCACTAACTGACCAAGAACCCACTGCATGTAAAGCATATGTGCGTATGTACACACACACACACACACACACACACACACACACACACACACACTCATGCAAATCCTGGAGCAAATTCATATCCTTAGGATGCCCTACAAGCGGACAAGATTCCAGGACCAACCTGGGGCACAACCCAGCCCACTCTCAGTGAAGGCTACTTGATGCAACCTACCAACCTATTCAACCAGAAGAATCGTTTTCTAGACAGGAAGTGAGAAAAGAAACTTTTTTTTTTAACCTTATGGAACTATCAATTTCACCTTTCCAAGAGGGCTCTGGCAAAAGCTGTTAAGCCAGCCTTCAGAACTTTTGAAAGGCATCTTCCTAATGGAAAAGGGGTTTTTTTATGAGGGAAAAATTGGCTTGTTTAAAATATTTCTAAAAGTAACCAGTGAAATAAGTTTTTAAAAAAAAGCCTGTGGCTTTTGGAGAAGGAAAGATAGGAAGCAGAGAAGGAAGTGGGTAAAATTCACACCAATCTAAACCCCAAGTGCCCTTAGAGCAAGGATGTGAGAGAGTCTCTGATTCCTGGCTACCAGAGGGCACTGATAAATGAATGTTAGATTTCAGATGGTAGTATCTCAAACAAATGTTTGTTGACATTTGTATGTGAGGACAAAATTCACAAGACTACCTAAAAAGAAAAGATTCTTTCCCCAACTTTTTCCTTAATCAATGTAAAAATCTCCAGATTCTTCCCCATCGCTTTATTGAGATAATAAAGATAGTAGTAAAGACCAGCAACAAGCTGGTCACTCTGCAGGCAATCAGATATCAGTACAAGGGTCTTCTTTTTTTTATATTTCATTTTATTTCTTTTCAGTGTTCCAGCATTCATTGTTTATGTACCACGCCCAGTACTCCATGCAATATGTGCCCTCCATTATATCCACCATCAGGCTCACTCAACCCCCCACCCCTTACCCCTCCAAAATACAAGGGTATTCTATGGCCCAGAATAGGCTGTACCCATGGAAAGGGCTTTTTCCCCACTAATTATCTTTCTCCAATAATTACCTATGACATAGGGCTGAGACACCAGACACCATGTTGAATGTAGAACCCTTGTGGAAGAGACCAATCCCTACATCTTGCTTCACTAAAGACTCACATGTTTAACTTCAGACCTCCCAAGGTTGTATTTTCACATTAGTTTGATTTTCATGTTTGATCAAAATGTTGACTTCTGACCAAGTTCATGAAACTGGGGTTGGCCTGTCCCACAAGGACTTTACCTCCCAGCTGGCCAACTCCTGCTGGCAGGTAAGAGGAGGAAGACAAACAAACTTATAACAAGGGTAATAAATAGAACTTGGACCCAAATTATGAGCTAATGCCATGAATAAACACATGCAGAGATTCCAGGTAAACTATAATTCTGTTTACAGTGGAACAGGGCATTTCCTGGGACTTCTCCTTACTTATCTGATTAGTAGCTCCACATTCATGTGATCTACTTCTCAAAGTAGAAGTTTTTTCCACTACAACATGTACAGGTAATAGTACTTTGCACAAGAAGTTGAGCTTAGTTAAACAGAAGCAGTACAGTCCAGGCAATCAGCTACACACACTGCCAAACTAAAGCTCTAGTACTATTACCAACTGCTGTAGCCATCTCACTGTATGTCCTCACCTCTTCCTCTGAACAGAAAACAATTAATAGTATCCTTTTTGCTATCCTTGGATGCCAGCATTGAGAGGGACATCTTAATGGGTATGACTTAAGTATTGGGGTTAGAGATACTGGGTCCCAGGAACCATGTTAAGGAGCAACTGAGGGGCTTCTTGGCAGAAGACAGCCCAACAAGCAACACTTAATCATCATCAGTGAGAAATTACTACAAGTAGACCTTGGTACCCATGCTGAGACCAATCCAACCCAGCCCAGCCTGCCATGTACAGAGACTGTAATGGAAATAGGGGCTGTCTTTCACTAAAGATATCAAAGGCATTAAGACAAGGGCAGCACTGCTTTAGTTACCTTCCATGACTAAGCAAAAGGAAAAATTTTCTCCATAGAAGACCAAAAAGCTGTGGCCCCTAAGGGCTCTGCCACAACATTGGCTTAAGCAGAAAAGATGGTACCTGAGGGAGTGGCCCTGGGAGGGGAAATAGCCCTCACCCCTAGGGGTACAGAGGCTCTCCGGGGGACTTGGGTGGCAATGGTGGCAGCTTCCCAGCATCAAAGAATAAAATGGCAGCTGCTACATGGTAACCAAACTCGTGAGTAATTAGGAAAAATGTTTTTGAAGGCTGAACTCCCATAAAAGCAAGAAAAATATGAGTTGTCTATACCAATGTGAACCTCTTTTAAACTTCATGAGTTCTATGATCTTAACTACAGTTTACAAATTCAAACCTTTTCCGAGATGCAAAAATTGTAGACACACTGAAGGGCTATGGATTCCTCCAAAGGGTGTCCCAGAGATCTCTTCTGGTCATATCTCCTTTGAGAATAAGGTAGTTAGCTGGCTTAATCTGAAGCTTAGAGGAAATGAAAGATAAGCCTCTCAGTGAGTAAACAGGATGCACAAAAGAGGTTGTGTGCAGTCATAAGAACTCAGAGCCAAAGGGTTAGGCCTGGGGGTTTCACCTGTCTAAAGAGTGGTCATCTTCACTGGATCAAAGGAGTGGAGGATCATAAAGAGCACTGACTCTGGGGGCACCTGGATGGCTCAGTTGGTTGAGCATCCAGCTCTTGACTTCTCCTTGGCTCCTGATCTCAGGGTCATAAAATCAAGTCCCATGTCAGGCTTCACATTCAGTGAGGAGTCTTTTGGGATTCTCTCTCTCCCTCTCCCTCCACCCCTCCCCACTGTGCACTCTCTCTCTCTTTCTCTTTCTCTCCAAAATAAATAAATAAATCTTTTTTAAAAAGAGCACTGACTCTGGACTCATAAAATGTGGACTCACATCCCAATTCTGTCACTTGCCAATACTATGAATTTTAACCAATTAGGTAAGTTCTTGGTACCTTGGACATCTCAACTATCAAATGAATATTCTAATAAATACCTTGCAAGACTTTTCTGAGAATTAAACAAAATATGTAAAGATCCTAATAGAATGGCTGGCATATTGTAATTTTCTTTAAAAAAAAAAAAAGTAGCTAGGGGCATCTGGGTGGCTCAGTCAATTAAGCATCTGCCTTTGGCTCAGGTCATGATCCCAGGGTGATGATCCCATGATCCCAGGATCATGCCACATGTCAGGCTCCTGGCTCAGCAAGGAGCCTGCATCTCCCTCTTCTTCTGCCTGCTGCTTCCCCTGCTTGTGCGCTCTCTCTCTGTCAAGTAACTAAATAAAATCCTTTAAAAAAAAAAGTCTCTTATTAAAAAAAAAAGATAGCAACTGCTATTAACCAGCCAATTCTAACCAGTTTCCCTTATACATAAAGAAAGCATAAAAAAAAAAATCAGAGATTGAGCTCACTAATGAAAATGTCAAGAACAGTGTTTGTGAAGTTCTAGAATTTGAGAGATAATCTCACAAATTACATGGTCCAACCCCTTTATTTTTGGACATAAAACTGAGGCTGTTAAGTGTCAAATTAAGGTTACACAGTTAATGAGGAACAGAACAGAATCAAAATCCCTGCTTGGCTACTGTTGTGGATTGAATTATGTCCACCCAAAATAAGATATGCCAGAGTCCTAACTCCCAGTACATGTCAGTGTGGCCTTATTTAGGCCAGGAGTCTTCACAGAGGTAACTGAGTTGAAATGAGGTCATTAGGGTGGATTCTAATCCAATATGACTGGTGTCTTTATAAAAAAAAAAAAAAAAAAAGGAAATCTGGACACAGACACACGCACAGGGAAAGCACCAATGGGAGCTTGGAGTTATGCCACTACAAGCCTGCATGACTACCAGAAACCTGGAACAGGTCCTTCCCTGGAGACTTCAGAGGAGCAATGCCCTGTAGACACCTTGATCTTGGACTTCTGGCTACCAGAACAGTGAGACAATAAATTTCTATTGTTTAAGCTACTCTGTTTTTGGTATTTTGCTGAGGCAACCCTAGTAAATTAGCACTACTTCCCGGTACACCATGCCAATACACCAGTAATTTTTAAATCCTATTCCATAAGGGTCTAGGGCTCCTGGAAAACAGTGATGTGCTGATAAATGTTTGATAAGTGGGCCTCAGGAGGAGGTGAGGAGGATCTAACATGTACTATTTACCAATTTCCATGGTGTAAATACTCCCACCATGGCCAATTTCAAACTACCAATGTGTGGTCAGCAAATGCAAATTTGGGAAGACTTGCACACCATCAGCTCTCCTGAGCCACTATGAACCCCTGGGAGGTACCTCAGGGGCTGCCATAAACAAGAAGAAGATCAAAGAGGCAGGAGTCCAGTTTCACCACTAGCCCAAAATAAACACTGTATATTTGGGGGTAATGCTACTCAAAAAAAAAAAAAAAAATGCTTGAAAACATTGCAAATGACCATGACCCTCAAAAGAATAAATCCACCTCTTTTTTTCGATCTGTAGCTACAGTTAAGTATCTATAGCCTGCACTGACCTCTGGAGACCTGGATAAGTATCTATGAAGATCTAACTGCTTCAGAGTTTACCCCAAGGGGCTCTTTGCCAGAAGTCACCCTCTTTATTCCTGGCCTCTACTTCCTGTCCATTAGAGGTCACGCAATTTCTCACAGACCTAGACCTTGAATTTCAAAAAGGATATCTTTCTTTCATATTCAGCAAAGGGCCAAATTCTTTACCATTAAAAAAAAATCTCTTTGGGGAAAAAATTCCAGAAGAATCTACTTTCAGATTCTGGTCCTTAATTCAACTATCCGATGTGACACAGAGCTGAGACACCATGAGAATATTTCCTTTCACTGGGCCTGTTCTCCACATTGATACTTCTGATTTATAACATTGATGTCTCAAGACTTCACATACCAGTTCAACCCACAGGACTCAGTGTTTATGATGATTTCATTTCATTTGCCAAGAGGACATGTTTATCCCACAGTTCAAATATTTCTTTTTTTTTTTAAGACATATTTATTTGTTTGAGAGAGGACGAGGGAGAGGCAAAGAGAGAGGAAGAGAAAGAATCCTCAAGCAGACTCCTTGCTGAGCATGGAGCCCAACATGGGGCTCAATCCCAAGACCCTGAGATCATGACCTGAGCCAAAAGCAATTCCAACTTAACTAACTGAGCCACCCAGGTGCCCCTCAATTATTTCTAACAGAGATAATGTATAGACTAAACACAGCAAACAACAATAGGGGAGAGAGGGGGTAATATAGTGGTTCTCAACTGGGGTGGTTTTGCTTCCCAGGAGACATTTGGTAATGTTTAGAGATATTTTTGGTTGCCACAATTGGAAAAGGGGGTTGCTATTGTCATATAGTGGGAAGAAGCCAGGGGCTCTGTTAAACATCTTACAAGGCACAGGACAGCTACCCATGATAAAGAATTATCCAGTGTAAATGTCAACAGTGGGAGGTTAAGTTCCCATGGATGGGGGAAATGAATGGCTCAGAACGCAATGGGATAAATTTAGTTATGGTCCTATCATGGGGCTAAAGGACTGGCCAACAGAATGGTCTCAGGATAGTGGCATATCTTGTATACTGACACTCAAAGAAGAGCCTCTGAACAACAAAATCATATTAATTAATTAATTAATTAATTAATAACAGACACTATTCCAATGACTCATTCTTTGAGTTTAAGACAAACAATTAAAATGTTTTTAAAAAGAAGAAATTTTCATTTTAAAGATTTTATCTAAATTCAGAAAACTATTTCATTCATGAACTAAAAGTTGCACTTATCAATCAAACATAACATAGTAAAAAAATAAATTATAAATAAATAAATATTGAAAGATTAAAAAAAATTTCACCTTGCAAGTCTCACTGTTTCACTGTTTTCAATTTTCAACATAAAAATTCCAAGCAGTCATGCAGGATAACAGAATTAGAGGAACTCAAATTTCATTTCTTCATCTTTGTAGTCAGGGTACTAACAATATTTATTTCCAATCTACTGTTTAAAAGGCAAGAACATGAAAAAAAAAAGGCAAGAACATGTAGTGTCATAGCATTGGAGGCACAAAAAGTAAAAAAAGAAAACAAGATATTCATGGTTCTATATTTTTTTTTTATTTAATCTTAAAAAGAGTGCCTATAGCTGAGTCTCGACGTGTTGGGGGGGTTGCTGACTCTCTAACTGGAGTGCCTCAATTAATTTCCATGGAAAATAGAGTTTACCTGTGAGCCAGGCTTGAAGCCAAATCCCATCACTCACTTCCACCGTATTCTAATGGCCACACAGGCCAGCCTCTTCAATGTGGGAAAGGCCTACACCAGGATGTGAATTAATGAGAAGGTGAGGATCATGGGGGGTCCACGTTGGAGGCTGGCTACCACATTTGACAATTCAGTGTTAGGTGTCAGTTTTCATGGCAGGGACCCCACTACAAACAGCAAGAGAAGTCTCTTTTTCCACCTCAACGCAGGGCATCAGTACACACCAAGAGGACTTTTTAGTATAGCAGTGAATGTTTTCAGTGTCCTGTACACATTGCTGTTGTTTCACTAATGACCAGTTCTCATCTTACAAGACAGCAGGCTGACTTGGCAAGCAGACCGAACACAGTGATTAGGACCAAGATAGGACGACCATCATGGACAGCTCCAATTAGCAAGAAATAGAAGCAGTGACCAGTCTGAAGTGGAGTAAACACTTAGAAAAAAGTGTTATTTCTTTTTTCACAAATATGCTTACTTTGTTTCAAAATAAAAAGAACTGTACTCTTTTTGGTTGTTTTTTTTTTTTCATTTTATTTTATTTTATTTCTTTTCAGTGTTCCAGAATTCACTGTTTATACACCATACCCAGTGTTCCATACAAAACATGCCCTCCATAGTACCCACCACCAGGCTCACTCAACCCCCCAACCCCCTCCCCTCCAAAACCCTCAGTTTGTTTCTCAGAGTTCACAGTCTCTCATGGTTTGTCTCCCCCTCTGATTTCCCCCAGCTTACTTCTCCTCTCCATCTCCCAATGTCCTCCATGTTCTTCCTTATGCTCCACAGGTAAGTGAAACCATATCATAATTGGCTCTCTCTGCTTGACTTATTTCACTCAACATAATCTCTTCCAGTCCCATCCATGTTGATACAAAAGTTGGGTATTCATCCTTTCTGATGGAGGCATCATACTCCATGTATATACAGACCATATCTTCTTTTTTTCTTTTATTTTTAATGGACCATATCTTCTTTATCCATTCATCTGTTGAAGGGCATCTTGGTCCTTTCCACAGTTTGGCAACTATGGCCTTTGCTGCTATGAACATGGGGGCACAGATGGCCCTTCTGTTCACTACATCTGTATCTTGGGGGTAAATGCCCAGTAGTGCAATTGCAGGGTCATAGGGTAGCTCTATTTTTAATTTCTTAAGAAATCTCCACACTGTTTTCCAAAGTGGCTGCACCAATTTGCATTCCCACCAACAGTGTAAGAGGGTTCCCCTTTCTCCACATCCTCTCCAGCACACGTTATTTACTTTTGGCCATTCTAACTGGTGTAAGGTGGCATCTCAGTATGGTTTTGATTTGAATCTCCCTGATGGCTAATGACGATGAACATTTTTTCATGTGTCTGTTAGCCATTGTATGTCTTTTTTTGAGAAGTGTCTGTTCATGTCTTCTGCCCATTTTTTGGCATGATTATGTTTTGTGTGTTTTTAACATGTTATTTAGCAGAATAAAGAGAGAAGTTAATTTAATTCATGGAACTTAATATTGACCAATGCTTTATTAACCTCCTGAATTTATACCACTTTGATATATGTTTGAAATGAATATGTTTCCATATCTTAGATATCAGTATTTGAATTGAGGGTTCTCCTTTGTTTATCTTCAAATGGAAGAAAGATAGGTGGTTCGGTGCTACCATTTTACCCATATGCACTCATAGATGTTATCAGAGAGAATCTTCTAGATATTTTGTGAGGTGAAAGAGTCAGAAGACCAATACTATATATGACAAAAAATTAAAGAGTAAAAGGTTATGAATGGAGTGGACACCACCTTAAGGGAAACAAGAAGTATACAGGAAGCTCTTGAAACACATTCAAATCAATCATCTGGCAGTCAAGTCAACATATGAAATAAATAATATTGATTAGGTTACATTAATCATTGAGAAGAACTTCATTTATTCATTTATTCCAAATCTTTATTAAGATGTTCCTAGGTGCTATCCTAGGTTCCTAGGTGCTATCCTAGGTTCCTAGGTGCTAGCCATATGCTAAATGGCTAAGTTAGGGGCCCAGTAAAGATATGGCCCTCATCATGTCTTTGAAGGTGTTTTGTACTCTTTCCTGCCTTAGCCCATAATCCACCTATAGAGGCCCTCTAACTCTACCTGAAGGAAACTATTCAGCTTTATGCCTCCCAAATTGTCAGTTCTATCACATGGGTTAATCTTTCATGAATTTATTTAATTCTGTTCAAAATATTTTTGTTATATGACCAAGACTCCTCAAACCTCCAATTCACTGCCTGAAGTCACTCAGGAGGACATTGTGCCCCATCTCCTATGACTTGGCCACTTATTCACTCCATGAATTCTCCCTCTGCACCCACATTCAGGAGGTTATCAAATATTTGCAGCATAAATAATACTATCAAAGATTTATAGTCATGTGGCATTTCATCTTAAATTTTGCCCCCCCAAAATACCAAAACATCCACTCAAATACTATGCAATCTCAAAAATTATACTGGTAAGATTAAATAACATGAGATCACACTGTGACAAAGCAGAAAATCAAAAACTGTTTTGACGGTATTTTTCTAAACTTTGAGAAAAAACAGTTATTGTAGAAAACATTGTTTGGATGAATATAATTATCCATAATTATATATAATTACACATAATGGTTGTGTTTTAGTGATAGGACTAAATTGATATATTTTCCTTTTTCCCTTTTTTATATTTCTATTTTTTCCATAAGTATTATTTGACAGTAAGGGGTCTTTAGTATAGCTCAGTAACATAAGAAGTAAAACAGCATAGTAGAAAGAACCCTCGCCTGGGAAAGAGAATGTCTATGTTCTAGTACCGTTGTGCTGCTAATTAATATCAAGTCTTTCCATTTCTCAACTTCTTTATCTGCAAAAGGTGGGAATAGGGAGTACTAATCACTTCACGATGTGTCATGTGGATCAAATGAGATGCCAAACACAGTGAACATATTTTCATTCTTATTTTTCACTTCTGTGCCTTGTTCTAACAATTCAGATAGAACAGTTCATGTGATTGATTAAAAAGAGACCACTTTCAGAGTTGCTTTCATTGTAAATAGCAAACTAATCAATAAAAAATAAATAATTCCAAAAGTACTACATTTTTTATTGTTTAGTTTGAGAGATTACAGCTAGAACATTTCTTTTTGAAGTGGAGTATGTCCTGAAGACTGTTTTCCAGCTGTCATACTTCCAGCCTCACCAGCACTAGCTCTGTCACATCTGGGTGGGTTAATGCATCAGGCAACTTAGGTGAGAGCTCCCCACAGTAAACTACAGCTTGAGACCCAGCGATATGCACCAAAACAGACAACAGAATGTATAGAGAAAACTTCAAAAGAACCAGGAACCCATATCTTTGTTCATTTGATTTATGTGTGTGCATGTGCACACATGTGTGTTCCACCAGTTGCTTCAGGAGAACTGGACCACCAACAACTGATCCAGTGGGCTGAAGTTCCTGCTGCAGAGGAACAACTCTGACGTGTAGGCTTCCTGTTTTCTTACAAGGAAAGAATGAAGATGACAGGACTCAGGGATGTATTGATAGGATGCTCTCATTTAAAGGAGCAAAAAGGAGATGCCTGGGTGGCTCAGTGGGTTAAGCATCGGACACTTGATCTCAGCTCTGGTCTTGATCTGAGGGTGATGAGTTCAAGCCCCAGGTTAGGCTCCATGCTTGGTGTGGAACCTACTTTAAAAAATAATAATGAGGGGCTCCTGGGTGGCTCAGTGGGTTAAGCCTCTGCCTTCGGCTCAGGTCATGATCCTAGGGTCCTGGGATTGAGCCCCGCATCAGGCTCTCTGCTCAGCAGGGAGCCTGCTTCCCTTCCTCTCTCTCTCTCTCTCTCTCTCTCTCTCTGCCTTCCTCTCTGCCTCCTTGCAGTCTCTCTCTCTGTCAAACAAATAAATAAAATATTAAAAAAATAATAGTAATAATGAAAGATGTTGAACTCTAGGAAACAAACTGAGAGGGTTGCTGGAGGCGTGGGGAGGATGGGGTAAAGGGGGGGGATAGAATGAGCACTGCATGTCATATGCAACTGATAAATCATTAAATTCTACCCCTGAAACTAATAATACAGTATATGTTAACTAAATTGAATTTAAATAAAGAATAAAATAATAATAATAAAATTTTAAAAATAAAGGAGCTGAAGGAATCCAGTGAGAGAGAATCCAGGGTTTCCTGTCTGGGGAAATGGATGAATAACACGGGGAATGTAATAGTTAGAAAGAAGAACTATAGGCACCAGGAGCCACTCACATCCCCTCTACCCCAGTTCTAACATAATACAAAACCCAGTATCCCTGAGGCAGGGACCATAGAACTGCATGTGACTTCACCAAAGGAGTAAAGGGACATCCTAGAAGACACAGTGAAGCCCAGGGATGGAAGGAGGGGAAGGGATGCTCAGGAAAAATCAGCAAAGATGGTTAATCATGGGTGCCAAGGGGAGGACGAGGAGCACAAATTCCCAGCAAACATGAGGCAGCAGGGTGATTTAAGAAAGAATGGGTGGTAAACTGTGCAAAAGTTGGCAGGAGATTAAATAAGAGGGAAGGAGGACTGAGATGCACCCAATGGTTTGTCAATAGGTAGACACGGGCATGGGGGTAGGGGGTATGTTTATAACAGAGTGGTGGGAAAAGGAGCAATGACCAGGTAGAGACAATCTCCAATGATCACGCCTCACAGTGCCTCTAAGCATACACCAGTAAAGAGAGACCACACTGGAAGAGGCAGATTTGCAAAACTGGGAAGGAGAAATTATATGGTAGAAAAATTTGAATCCAAATAAGGGTGAGATTAGGGGATAGGAAATGTATGGGTGTTGGGTGGTTTATAGCAGTAGGATGGAAGAGTTGTAAAGGGGCCCAACCTGGAACTTGAAGGACTCACGGGGGTGTGGTAGGATAGATGAGAGCTGGGCACAGACCGAGCTCAGAATCCAGTTCAGCAAGCAATGCCTAATGTCCACAGAGGTTGGCAACAACCAACAAAGTGTCATCCAGGGAGGCAGACAGCATGGGATGGGGCAAGAGAAGGGAGCACATCTGTCAACATGGTGAGCCATGAAGTTTCCAACAGGTAAACTGAACCAGGAGCAGGAAGGAAGCAGAAGCAGGAACTTTTCTAGGAAAGAGGTAGAAAGACAGCCAAGCAGCATCAGAGAAGAAGGGCAGAGAATTGGGCTCCTGCCAATCGACCATGGTTCAGAGGCAAGAACCCTCCCCCTGGGGAGGACTGACAAGGGCAAACAGAAGGAGAGGCTGATCCAAACACAAGTGGGAGACTGGGTACTGGGCAGGCTCCCACAAGAGGGACCAGGTTGCCAAGAAAGCATGGCAGTCCTGGGTACAAAGTAGACCTAAGAGCACAGAGAGTGACTTGTTGCACCCAGAGTGCTGAGCAGAAACCCTGAGCTCCCTTCCTTAGGGGCACAGAAAGACCAGGAAGCTTGGCTGAGCATCCCTCTTTGGGTCAAAGGATCCCAGCAGATGAAGACCATGGAGGCAGGGTATCAGCAGAGGCCAGAGACAGGGTGTGTTAACATAAAGTTCAGCTCATCTTAGAAACATAAGAATAAAAGGAAGCATGCAGGGTAAGGGAGAGCTTAGGAACAGTCTTGAAGAGTATACAATGGAGATGAAACCCAGGAAGAAGTGGGAAGGGATAAAATTCCCAAGGAATGCTTGGACTTGCTTTCCCCAGGTCTAACCAATCATGGATCCAGAGCTGTTGCCGAAGTCTTATCCATCAAATTATATGCACCCCAAAACACACCAAATCAGAGGATTCCAGACTGATCTGCTATGAGGTCCAAAGAAGAATCTGACTTCAAGGACTGGCAGAAGCCCATAGGAGTCCCCACAAGCGGTTTTGAACGTTCCTTCTTTAGAAGGTGTTTTTCATAGTGCCGATTCACTTATTCTGAGATAGTCTGCATATAGTTCTAATTGAGGGCCAAGAAATGAGTCCAACAGCTTCGTGCAGTACTCTGCAACCCATTCATTCCCTCTCCAAGTTCAGGATACTGGCTCAGGGACTTTTTCAGTGGGGAAGACTGAAGAGATACATCTCTTCTTAGCCAAACAAAATCTCCCACATCATCAATTCCTACATCAAGCATTTTTTTAAAAGACCCAAAACCCTCAAGTGCCAACCACAAATTCTTTAAAACTTTCTGACTTTACATTGGCTGCCTTAAAAATTGTATGCTTGGTTTTTCTTTAAGGCAAAAATATTTTAGATCTTGGATTCCTGGATGGATCAGTTAGTTAAAAGTCTGCCTTTGGCTCAGGTCATGAAGTCAAGGTCCTGGGATTAATTCCCACACTGGGCTCCTTGCTTAGTGGGGAGCCTGCTTCTCCCTCTGCCTGCTACTCCGCCTGCTGTGCTCACTTTCTCTCTCTCTTTCTCTGACAAATAAATAGAATCTTTAAAAAAAAAAAAAAGAATATTTTAGATCTGCTTGTGTTAGCCTCAGATGAAAGATCTGTACCTTTGGATGAATATCATAACCAAAAGAATAAAGCATTGTCCCGCCTCAATTGCTGAGACCAGGAAACTGGGGAGTGCTGAGCAGCCCTTCTGAAGGGCCCAGAGAGACCCTTCAGAAGAGCTAGCACTTGGCAGTTTCCTGTTTCTTTCAAGAGATTAAATCATAAATGTCTCCTGGGGCAATCGGACTGACCTTAATAAAAGATCCTGGTAAAGAAATGAGGAGGACATCTTGACCCAAAAAAATATGGCCCATGTATCAGGAATGTGGCAGGGATAAGCGAGGACAAGATTGGACCTGGAGTCCAAGTGACAAGACTCCTACCTCTCTGAATCAAGTTGCTCCCAAAGAAACAGGACCTTGGACCAGATAACTTAAAAAAAAAAAAAAATTGGCTCCAGACTGTGCTTCATTTTAAAATGCAATAAAACATTGATTTGAGTCATTTTCAAATTCCAGTAAAACAATTGAAACATGAAGTTTCTGGGATTAAGTTACCTGTACATTTTTTGAAGTCCTTTTTTTCTGCTCAATACCATGTATAAGATGTCTCAACATGGACAAAAACACATACAGAAATAAAATAGTATATTTTTGTGGCTTATAACTCACACACTGATAGAGACAGGAATCACTCTCCAATTCCTTCTCCATCCTGTATCACCTCATGGAATCTCCCCTGCAAAAATGCCCAGGGATGCAGATGACAGTGAACATGGAAAGGACCCATGCAAGCCACAGATGTTCTAGTTTCCCCAATGCATATCTACTCCACCAACCCCCACACAAGCTTCACAGCACCAGCTTACATCAGCACAGTGCCCAGGATCTCCTCCCTTCTCCCATCCATCTTCTCTGGTCCCTTCTATTGATTGTCTCCATGAGAATCCCTTCTCCCTGATTCAGGAGCATCCTGGGACTTATGATGAGGTAGCCCTGGGCTCAAGTCGAAACTCCAACATGTAAAACCTGTCTGACCCTCTAACCCTCAAGCTTCATGTCTATAAAATGGGCTTACAGTACAGAGGTTCCTCAAAAAGTTGAAAATAGAGCTACCCTATGACCCAACAATTGCACTACTAGGTATTGATTCAAAGGATACAAACATAGTGATTTGAAAAGACACTTGCACCCCAATGTTTATAGCAGCAGTGTCCACAATAGCCAAAATATGGAAAAAGTCCAGATGTTCAATGACAGATGAATGGATAAATAACACACACACATGGATATAAATGGATAAATAAGGTGTGATTCACACACACACACACACACACACACACACACACACACAATGGTATATTACTTAGCCATAAAAAAAGAATGAAATCTTGCCATTTGCAATGATATGAATGGTACTAGAAGATTTTTTTAAGATTTTATTTATTTATTTGACAGAGAGAGAGAGAGAGAGAGAGAGAGCACAAGCAGGGGGAGTGGAAGAGGGAGAAGCAGGCTCCTCACCAATCAGGGAACCTGACGTGGGGCCCAATTTGGTTAACCAAATGATCCACCCAGGTGCCCCGATACTAGAGGGTATTATGCTAAGCATGTTGAGTTAGTCAGAGAAAGACAAATACCATCTGACTTCCCTCACATGTGGAATTTGAGAAGCATAACAGATGAACATAGGGGAAGGGAAGGGAAAACGGTAAGATAAAAATAGAGAGGGAGGCCTCCATAAGAGTTCTGAACTCTAGAAAACAAACAGGATTGCTGGAGGGAAGGTGGGGGAAGGGATAATTGGGTGATGGGCATTAAGGAGAGCACTGAAAATGAGCACTGAGTGTTGTATGCCACTGATGAATCACTGGATTCATCAGTATAATGATGAATCTAACAATACAGTATGTGTTAGCTAAATTGAATTTAAATAAAGAATTAAAAAATTGGCTTATGATATCCCCAACTGATGATTTCTATAAAGATAAAATGAGATCATGTAGGGAAAGCACTTGGCATAAGGTAGTGCTCTGAGCAACTCTCTTCCTTTTCTTTCCTTCTCAATTTACTTATAAACTAATGCTAACTGGATGCAAGAAATAGTTTGAAAAGTATTTAACATAGCTCAAGGAATAATTTGAAAAGAGTTTAACATAGCTCTCGTCCTCCGAGAAATACATAATGGATTATAGAATGTTATGGAAATGTTCAAAATAGAAGGAAAGTGCCCCCAGAGGATGTAGAGGTACCCATGAGAGAAATTAAGGAGACCATAAACTTCCAGTCTGGAAAGCCAAGAGGAGATACACAAGTTTGGATGCTACCAGATCTACAAAGATTGGGCACAGAGGGTCAGACAGGCCTTACATGTTGGAGTTTCGACTTGAGCCCAGAGCTACCTCATCATAAGTCCCAGGATGCTCCTGAATCAGGGAGAAGGGATTCTCATGGAGGAAATCAACAGAAGGGACAAGGACATTAGTATCAAATCCTGATATATGGCAACATTTCCTACTTGGATCTCTCCAAATCTCTTTCTTCTTCTATAGAATGAGGATAATAATACCAACCTCAAAAGATCACAGAGAGGATTAACTTTAGATAATGTATAAAAAAAAACTCAATGCAATGTCTGTGTGTTAGTTTTCTATAGCTAATGTAACAAATTACCACAAACTTAGTGGCTTAAACAAGACACATATATTATCTCATGATTCTGAAAATTAAAGTCCAAAATGGGTCTTGCCTGGCTAAAATCAAGGTGTCAGCAGGGCTGCATTCCTTTTGGAGGCTCTGGGGGAGAATCTATTTCCTTTTCTTTCCCAGCTTCTAGAGACCACCTGCATCCTTTGGCTTGTGGCCCCTTCCTCCACCTCCAAAGCCAGTAGAGTAGCATCTTCCAGTCTCCCTCCACTCTACTTTTCCCATTTTTTCAAAAGCACCCCTGTATTTATGTTGAGCCCATGTGGCTACTCCAGGAAAATCTCCCCACTACAAAATCTTTTATCAAATTTACAAAGTCCATTTTTCCAAGCACAACAGCATGTCCACAGGTTTTGGGGATTAGAATGTGGACAACATTGGGGGGCACTACTCTGCCAAACACAGCTCGGTATGTAGTATGTTCTCAACACTTGGAAGCTGTAGCAGGAATAAGGCAGAGGGAGGGGCAGCAAAAGAAGTAGACAGGGTCTAATGAAATTCATTGCCCAAATGTTAAAAACTTGTTCAAAAGTGAGTTCAAATGAATCTACAGATGACACATCCAAAAAGGTCTGTAAAGCTAAAACCAAAAACACAAGAAATAACAAGTGTTGACAGGAATGTGGAGAAAAAAGAACTCTAGTGCACTGTTGGTGGGAATGCAAGCTTGGGGAGCCACTGCGGAAAACAGTATGGAGATTCCTTGGAAAATTTAAAATAGAGCTACCATACAATCCAGTAATTCCAGTACTGGATATTTACCCAAAGAAAATTAAAAAACTAATTCAAATAGATATACACACCCCTATGTTTACTGCACCACTTTTTACAATAGCCAAGATATAGAAGCAACCCAAGTGTCCATCCACAGATGAATGAATAAAGATGTGGTATATATATGAACACACACACACACACTGAAATAATACTCAGCCCAAAAAAAGAATGAAATCTTGCCATTTACAACAACATGGACAGACCTAGGGGATACAATGCTAACTAAAATGAGTCAGAGAAAGACAAACAGCATAAAATTTCACTCATATGTGGAATGTAAGAAACACATAAAAGAACAAACTAAGAAAAGAAAAAACAAACAAAAATAAACCCTTAAATACAGGGAAGAAACTTGTGGTTGCCAGACAGGGAAGTGGGTAGAGGGATAGGTGAAATAGATAAAGGGGATTAAAAGTATATTTATCCTGATGAGCACTGAGTATAGAATTGTTCAGTCATTATGTTGTATACCTGAACCTAATATAACACTGTATGATAATTACACCTTATTTTTAAAAAAGGTCTGTAAAGAAAATCTAAGAGTATTTGTGCTATGTCATCAACCCTTGAAGGCTGGCATTACCATTAACAGCCAACTCTTCTTTAGTAAATATGTTGGTGCCATTTAAAGTCATGAGAATTTGTAAATATGTGTGGCGATGGTTGTTAGCTGGATTTTTTGTCTTCATTTCACCATATACATATACTTTGAATCATTATGCCGCACACCTGAAACTAATACACTGTATGTCAATTACATCTCAATATGAACACATACATAAGAATACAAGATCATGAGAATCTTAGCAGTATTCTTCAACTCAGATCAGCATTTTTGACTAGAAACTGAAGTGGTCCATGAGCTGCAAATTGCATCATTCATCATCACCTTGAGGAGCTTTCTGCCTCTGCTTTTAAACTCTTAACACTCAGTTCTGTGCCTCTCAATAATTAACATATTCATTCGTGGCAGTCCTACTTATGTGTTTAAGCATTTTTTTCTTTTTGTCCTAAAATATCTTGACCCTATTTCAGGGCATGTTCTGGGATTTTCTTATGTTTCACCTTTCAGAGCAAAGACACTGGCTCATTCAATGTTTTAGTATAATGCTACCTAAAAGCAAAGAAGTCTATTCTTATATAACAAAGACAATACTTCACAATAAGAATAGAAATGGTTTCCTTGCTCATTTACTGAATCACTGCCTTGCCCATCTATTGGCATCACCAACACTGGGCCTTCAGCCATAATGAGATTACCTAAGAGCTCACAGACAGTACCTTTATCTTCCAGATGTCGTTCCAATATGCCCCCAGCATCTGACACCTCATCCAGGCTAGACGGCTAGACATATTCTCCAAATTATGCATGTTGTACATTTTTCAGATACCTCGTAAGTTGCACGTGGGGTGAGAAAAGGGAGATTTGATCCTAGAACACACCCCAACAACAAATTTTCATTCTAAACCTTAGAACATTCTTAAAAACAAAATTGTTAAAAAGGGTTTCTTCTCAGAATGTTAACTAAATAGAGGTTGATGGGGGAGGGGAACATTTTGCAAACTGGTCTGTAAGCCTGGGCCCCACAACTAAGTTGGACTGGCACCAATTTACATGAAAGATTATATAAAACTTTGGAGACTGTACTGGACAGTCTTGCCATGGTTTTGGCTATCAGTATCTTAAAATTTTTTCCATGTTTGGAAGTTTCTACCCATATATAGTGCCCATCATAATACCCTATCACTATAGAAGCTAAAAATGCCTCCACCCCACTTGTTCCTATACCTGGTGACAAAGGCTGGCATATGACCTCTAGTGACCAATCAGATGCTCTAGATGGTTTTTTGACCCTGGACTGAGGGACCTAGCCTTATTTTTCTTCACTGTATATCACTATATTTATAGATTCATTTATTATATTTCCCCAACTGAATGTAAGGCTTTATGCTGGCAGCAAATTTTGTTCACTGCTATATTCCTAATATCAGAAATAATCCCTAGGTCATAAAAGGAACACAACAAATTTCTTAAATGAGTAAATAAATGGATGCACAGATCGATTCATGTACTAATAAAAGCAATTTACTATTCCCCATCCCACAGTATCATGTATAATAAAGAATTTATTTGTGCATTCCTTCATCCAACCATTATCATTAAGAGAAAGACACAGTGGGGCAATACAAGATCATTTTCTTCTTTTGTGTTAGGATGCATTCACTCCTTCCATTTCATAACCTGTTCTCCTGAGCAAAACTCTACATACTCTTTACCCTGGCAGTGCATATTTAGAAGGATATCTTCAAAAGGGTAGATTATCACCATTTTGATGATGACAACTTCCAAAACTTCCAAGAAGAAACTACTACAAAATCATCCAAACATGGAAGATAATCAGTCACTGTTGGTAACCATAGAGGAAATAAAGAAGTATTTTGGAATAGAATCTGGCAAACAATACCTTAATATTTTTTAAAGGGAAGAGGATTCATAGAATACACCATAATACTTGACATCAAACTCATTAAAAATCTAGAACAAGTTAACAAAGACCTATGACAAATTCTGCATATTTTGACACACATACACCCCCATCCCACCTTATATTTTATTCTCCATGCAGAATATCCTTGGTTTCCTCCACAATTACTCTATGATATGTTTTCTAGAACAATCACCATCATAGATGTCCTCCACTTGATAAATTCTAGGTAGTCTATATCTGTTATAAATTACCTATCCAGAGCTAGAAATAGTATCCCAGATATTATGAGAACACAGAACCATCAATCACCCTTTTGGTATCAATATATGTCTATCAAAGTAGCTCATGATTTCATTTTTCTTTTAAAAATTCTTCATACTGTACATTGAAACTGCTACCAAATCAATCATTCCATACTATACGTTTTTCACAAAAAGATGAAGACATTAGACCAAGTGGCAAACATAGAACATTCATCTAATTTCCCTCCCTCTCCACACCCTTATAAATGACAGAAGAGATGGTTTCTAAAATACTGGAGTTATTACAGCTGGGCAGAACAAGAAACAGTACCCAATACTAACCAGAAATTTTGAAACAAAAAGCAGAAAGATAAAAATCAAACAAGATCAACTTGCTGGAAAAAAAAAAAAAAAAACACAAGCTAACACTTGTGCAGAAGAAAGCCACTACAGAGAGGAATGGTTACACCATGCTCCAAGTTCCAACCCAATGGACCCAAGAAGCAAGAGTGAATGGGCAAAAATAACAGGGGATTAACTGGGTCATTGCCTTTGGAGCAGACACATCCCTGGCTCCTCTCCTCCACCCCACACCCCACACCTCACCTTGAACTGAGTGGTAACCAATAGCAGCACATAGCACAGGTAAAAGTGATGGGTTTGGACATTTATACTTCAGAGGCATCACTCACCTGAAGCTATGGCAGTCAGTAGCTTGATGCTCACTGAGCCCATCCTCCTCTTCCTAGACACACAGGAAGACTATATTGCCAGCTTCAGTTAAAGTTGGGTTGAGATCATGTAACTAGTTTCTAGCCCATGGATGGCAATAAAGTGTACCCTTCCAGACCTGGCCATGAAATGCTGCATGCAACCATCCCCATTTTTCCCCCTTAAAAGTAAAGAACACAGTGAAAATTGATGAGGAGCTCTGGAAGATGACAATGCTCCCAGATGGAAAGAGCCAGGATCCCAAGATCAAAAGAAAAACAAATTTTTATTGAGCTACCAAGAGTTTGGGGTTATTTCTTACAGCTGGCATGAGTTCCCCAATTAATACCATAGCCCAAAAAAAGCCCTCAGAGGATATGGAGCAGCCACAGAGAGGAAACACCTCAGCATCCCCATCTTCTCTATCAGGGCATTGACAGGAAATGGACTCACACCCAAAGGGTTGACCAAAGAGATATTCACAAATGGACTATTTCAAGAGTCAAAGAGAGGGCTGGGAGAACCATGCAGAGGTTAACCTTCTCAGAGGTTAGCAACAGAGGAAAACCATGACCTCCTCCAGTCCTGAAGGGAGAAAGGATGGAGCAGTCACTGAAAAGCAGGAAGAGTGATAGCCATAACAGTAGAGTGTGCCACAAAAAGTTCTGACTATAGATTAAAACAAACAAACAACAATAACAAAAAAATCACTACTCCCAAAACCAGGAGACAGAGGGGAGGGCAGTGGGGAGGGAGGAACAATACCCAGTCTTTCCTTCTGCCCTTGAGACTCAGCTGGAGTTTCCCTTTAGCTGAACCAACTGGAAGGCAGTGGGCAAAGGAGCCCAGTGACACAGAGATCAGCTTCATGGGGCCTAGAGCAAAGCTGATTAGTACAGAACGTGGATCTGGGACACAAACTGAGAAAAGCCAGAACACCTTCCCAACAGCTCATCCTGCCCAGCCCCCAGTCACCAGAGATAAGCACCTGTGATCAGACCTGGCATCCACAGAGGGGCAAACAAGAGAGATGAGTAGACAACAAAGAATCAAAGATTTAAGGAAAGAGCAGCATGAGATCACCAAAAAAGAAGAAATAATAACAAAGATACAGGGTTCATAGAGCAAATAGAAGAGGATTAACATAAATTCCACATTTTGGAAATGTTAAGAATACCATATCCATAATTTAATAATTACATGAGGAAATCTTAGAAATTTAAAAATTTGATTCAGAAAGTAAGATACTCCGCTTTACCTGCCCACTGGCGTCTTCTGCCCCTGTAGAGATCCAGACGTGTATAATTCTGATCTCAGGCTGATTTCATGGGTGATCGGAGTTCTTTGGTAGGTAATCAGCTCACTTTAGGGTACAGGTTGAAAGGGCGCCTCCTCCTACTTCCCTGCCATCTTGTCTCCTCCCCCCCACCACTGGATAAATGGAACTGGAGAACATTCATATTTAAATAGTAACTTGTTGATGTTGACCTGGAAAACTGAGCCAAGGGATCATTTAAAAAAAAAAAAAGAATATGTCAACTAAAGGAAAAAAATGGAAAATAAAAAAAATTTTTAAAGGTACAAAATGCCAATATCCGTCTAATGAAAATCCTAGAACTAGAGAACAGAGAAAATTCTAGAAATGGAGAAGAACAAGTAATCAAGAAGCAAAAAGAAAATTTCCCAGGGCTGTAGAAACTTATGAATTAAAAATATTCATCACCTGCCAAAAGACCTACCTTCCCTTTGATACATTTTTATAAAATTCAGAAGTCTGAGGATGAGAAAAAATCCTAAATGCTTCATAAGAGAATAAAACAGGCTACCTAAAATGAATGAACTTGTCCTTGACAATACTTGAAGCTAAAAGACAATAGAGTAATACCTTCAAAGTTCTGAGGGAATTATTTTGAAGCTAGAATCTGATTCCCATCCAAATTAGCACTGAAAATGAAAAACAAAATAAAGGTATTTCACAGACATTTAAAGATTCACACATGAGCCTTAGTAGATTAGAATAAAAGGAAATTAATTCAAAAAGGGAATGATGTGGGGCACCTGGGTGGCTCAGTCCGCCGTGCATCTGACTTTTGATTTTGGCACAGATCATGATCTCAGGGTTATGAGATCCAGCCCTACATCAGGCTCCGTGCTCAGGGCACAGTCTGAGATTCTCCCTCTGCACTTCTTCTCTCTTTCTCTCTCTGAAATGAATATATAAAATCTTTTTTAAAAAGGGAAAGATGTGGGACCCAAGAATCAACAATAAATGAAGAAACCAATAAAACTTAGTTCAGAAATATATTTTTAAATGTTTAACAATAATCTGCAACTAAAATCCCAGTATGGGAGAAGATGTCTACAGGAGAAGGAAGAGAGGGAGTGAGTACATGCTAAGGTTCTAGTTGTGTTTGGGATAGGAATGAGAAATAAATTAATTCTAAATGACTAATTTGGAACTGATATCCCAAATATTCATTAACTGAACAATGAAAAAGGTGATACAACTTTAGACAAGAGATTTTATTATAAAAGCAAGTAATACTATTCAAAAATTGTGATGATCTCCGTAAGTGTGTGATTTTTTATAAAAATATGAATTAATCAAATTTCATCCTAGAAAGGGTAAAAACTGTGAGTAGGTCGATAAATTAGTACCTTTTTAAAAATTGAAAATGGGAGGTGCCTGGGGGGCTCAGTCATTAAGCATCTGCCTTCAGCTCAGGTCAGGGCCTGGGATGGAAACCCATCTCGGGCTCCCTGCTCAGCAGGAAGCCTGCTTCTCCCTCTCCCTCTACCCCGCCTTGTGTATCCTCTCTCGCTGTCTCTCTCTCTCTCTGTGTCAAATAAATAAATAAAATCTTTTTAAAATATAAAATAAAATAAATAAAAATTGAAAAGGTGGTCAAAGCTGGAATTCTTTCAAAAAACAAAGGAACTGGGGCACCTGGGTGGCTCAGTGGGTTAAGCCTCGGCCTTTAGCTCAGGTCATGATCTCAGGGTCCTGGGATTGAGCCCCACATCGGGCTCTCTGCTCAGCAGGGAGCCTGCTTCCCCTCTCTCTCTGCCTGCCTCTCTGCCTACTTGTGATCTCTGTCTGTCGAATAAATAAATAAAATCTTAAAAAAAAAAAACAAAGGAACTATGAACAAGTACTTTTATAGGGATTTTGATTCCTTGAAGCAAGAGATAATCAATCCTTAAATTATGTATCTATCTGAAAGTACACAAAAACAGAGAGACTCCAGACTCATTCAACACAGGCAGCATCACTGTGATTCCAAAACCAAACAAGGTTAGCACACACAAATAAAGTGAAGTCGTATGAATATGTGAACATGGTTGTAAAATACTAAAAATTATATTAGCAAAACAAATTCAGTATTATATTATTATTTCTTAATCTTAGACAAGCAGAATTCACCTAGAAATGCAAAAGTGGTTCAACATTAGGAAATTTATGATGCAATCAACTACAACAGATGTAAGGACAAAACATTATATTCATTTCAATGCACACCAAAAATTTACCTGATAAAATTCTATACTATTTCCAAATTTCAAAAAAAAAAAAAAAAAAACCTCTTACTACACTAAGAAAGAATGTAAGATCATGTAATTAAGGGGAAAACTCACAGAAAATATATTGAATAATGAAAGAATAAAAAGTTTCCATTATGGTCAAAAACAAGACAACCATCATAGCTATTATTCATCATTGTTCTGCACGGTAGGTCCTATTTTTTTTATTTAATTTTATTTTTTCAGTGTTCCAGGTTTCATTGTTTATGCACCACACCCAGTGCTCCATGTAGTATGTGCCTTCCACAATATCCACCACCAGGCTCACCCAACCCCCACCTTTTTCCCCTCCAAAACCTTCAGTTTGTTTCTCAGAGTCCACAGTGTCTCATGGTTCATCTCCCCCTCCAATAGATCCTGTTTTAAAAGAGAGAAAGATATAAGAAATACAAGGTGTAAATTGTAGACAAATGATAAACAAAATTTTCCCTATATGTAGACAAATTATGATCCCAAGAGAATTGACAGAAATATTATTTAAAATAATATCAGATATGAAACCTGTAGCTTTCTTATGCACAAGCATTAACAACTTGAAGAACTTCATGTTTTCTTTTAATACTTTTGTAGTTCTGTTTTTTTATATGTAGTTCCTTAAGCCATCTGGAATTCATTCTGGCAGACTATGTTTTCTTTCTTTTGCTCCCCACAGAAAGTACTCTGTAGAGATCTGTCCAGTGGCTGCATGACTCTCTTGCCCTTAGTCCTGTCTTACCTGGGATTTAGAGGTTAAAAGAATGATACATTGCCCGGTTTCAACCCCAGTATTGCCAATTACTACTTGTGCAATCTTGGGCTGTTACCAAGCTCACTGAACCTCAGTCTTCTCATCTACCAGGGGAGAGAATAACACCTAAGTCACAGCATTGTCGGGAGGACTAAATAAGAACATATAGAAAAAGTCACAACCACAGTGCCTGGCGGTGATCTTACCTGCTGGGAAACAAATCCCTCCAAACTCCATGGCTTAAAACAGCCATGTGCTGTGTAAATGAACCTGGCTCTGAGACTGTAGTCAGAGATACAGAAGGACACTGTATCATGCTTAAAGGCTCTTGTCCAACAAGAGGATCTAACCATTGTGAATATCTATGCTCCCAACATGGGAGCAGCCAACTACATAAGCCAACTGTTAACCAAAATAAAAAGACATATTGAATCTGGTTCTGAGCAGGTTTCAGCAGGGATAGCTCATCTCTGTCCCACCTGGGGTAACCTGGGGAAGCTCTGCCAAGGTGACTCTCTCCCCTGGCTGCCAAATGTTCTGCCTGTTGGGTCTTCCCCATGAGAGCCTCTCCAGGGGAAGCTTGGGCTTCCTCTCAACATGGTGACTTGGATTCTAAGAATAAGCATCACCAGAGGCAGGAAGTAGAAAAAGCTTCGGTCTGAAAACCAGCACAGTGTTCCTTCACCATATTCTACTGGTCAGTTACAGAACCCAGATTCAATCTGCCTCTGGGCACATGTAATTCACACCCCTCACCCATGCAAAATACACTCCCCTTCCCAGACTTGCCAAAAGCCACATCCCTCTAAGTCATGTCCAAGGGTAACTGTGCGTGGCTCTTCGTACACAACTCATGGAATACTGCTCATCACCATCTGA
Organism: Enhydra lutris kenyoni; assembly: GCF_002288905.1. Taxonomy (NCBI): domain Eukaryota; kingdom Metazoa; phylum Chordata; class Mammalia; order Carnivora; family Mustelidae; genus Enhydra; species Enhydra lutris. Next base: position 6,676,271 of record NW_019154127.1, read on the forward strand.
ATACTGTGGACTGTAGAGATCACCACACATACACACACACACACACTCCACACACAGTAGTGCCTCAAGCACAGAATATCCACAATGGATGCTCCCATTCAAAACAAGAGAGACAGGAGGCACACAGTCAGTCAACAAAGGTCCAGAGCAGCCCTGCGCTCCAGGTGCATTGTTGCCTTACGATTCTTTCTGGGACCCGTTACTTAGGCAGTGGCTCTTAGCTCTTGTTTCTACCCTGAGCATTCTCCCTTTTCCATAAGAACACTTAATTGGTGATCCTGTAGAAGCTAGGGCTCTACTTTGCTTCTTTTGATTCATTCTGGTGATGTTTCCAGTCAATAAGTGTTTACAGTCAATAAAGTGCTCAAGGTCAATAAATTTCTGTTCCTGCTATTAATAACATGGGTAAAAATATACAGATGCTTTACCAAACGGGAGATACTTACCAGTAATTTTGGAGGACGGAATTAAATAGGTAACCCAACAAAACGAAATTTAGTAAGAGTCAAGAAAATTCCTGCATTTAGACTTTAGAAATCAATTTTATAATTACAGGATGAGGCTGGCATGCCTGTCTCCCCCACTAAGCTGTACGCCTTTTACAGGAGAAAATTGAGGGGATTTAGTTGACAGCGAGCTCACAATGAAACAAAAGCATGAAGAGACACACACTATAAGTGGCATCCAGACAATGTAGCTTATGATGAGGATGGTGAGGAAATAAAACCACATCACAGGAGTAACTTTGAAGAAAATGAGGGACTTCAGCTGGAGACGAGAAAGCCTTAGGGAACTGATAACAACTGAGGGGCAGGTTATCAGCTTTCTATGTCTCAAAGACTGTCATGTCAAAGGGGAAATGAACTTAGTTCCAGAGGACAAAATTCGTGCTCTCAACATCAGTTGCCTGTTGGTATTCCATGAAGAGTTTTAAATAATAGTGATGCCAACACCCTGCCTAGAACAATTCTATCATAGTCACTGAGGGTGGGCCCCAGGCTGAAAAGATCTTGTAAAATTCAAAATTCACCAGGTGATTACACAGGACTGCCACATTTGGGTATGTATTTTGGACCTAGAGCAAACATCAGTGAATGAGCTGACTCATGAACATTGGCTTGTCCATCGCCAGAAGACCTCGGACAAGAAGCTAGGGGCTGTCAATCGCTATTGCTATTACAGAGAGGTCCTGTGTCAAGGGAGAGAGCAGAGGAGCTTTTAAGACCCACTCCAGAACCTACATATTAAAGAGTGGAGAGTAATTCAATCCCATCAAACAACAGAAAAGGAATCAGATTCGTCATTGCTGATGGAGCTTGCCCACATCTTCAGCCCATGGTTCTTTTCCTCCCCCGCCTCCTGGAGACGGACAGATGGAGCTCCTCCTCTCCATAAAGAGGGGATCTTAGAAAGGACTTCTTTGCTCAAATGGACAGTTTGAGTCAAAGAATAATCTGTTGGGATTGGTTAATAAAATAGGAAGTTTGGGGCAGGGGGAGGGGGGCAGGGGCGCACAGTGGAGGGAACAGGTACTTAAGCCCATAATCTGGGTTTTCTAATTTGAAACTTTATGACCTTAGTTCCAGAAGGAGGCTCTCCCATCTCCCCCACTTCTACCCACTGAGTTTCCAACCCAACTCCAGCCCTTTATATCAAGCTAAATTGCTCTCTTTTTTGGACTCATATTCCCTTCAAGTATGTGCAGATATCTAGTGTTTCCCATCATTTGCTTTTGGTAAGGCAAAGTCCTCATAAGGTATTAGTTCTTCTAAGTATAAATCATAGCCTGGAGCCTCACATACCTGATTCTCTGTCCCTCTTTGAACTCTCTCCAGTTCTATTTCTACACCTTTCTATTAACTGAAGTGCACAAAATGCATTAAAACATCTCAGCAGTGTTAGAGGCAGCCTGGAATAAGAAATAAACCGTACTGGCCATACTCCTGACAAAACTGTGTTTCACAAACAGAATCCTTTCTCATTTTCTTATACTTCCCGCAACAAGAGAAGACCTCACTGCAGCTGCGTATTATGTAGCATCTATCAGATGACTGTGTTGTTTATCCACATGAAATTTTTGTAATCTGCAAATACAGGTCTCCTTCACACTGGGCAATGACCAAGACCGGTGGCAAAAAAAAAGAGATTTTCTTGTAATGCGAATGCAGATTAAAGAGGGAAACATTGTTATAAATCACAGCACTGTCTTCTGAAGGCCAAGTGCACATTATAAAACTTGCCCAGTTCATTTCAAGCAACTGTTTAGTTCATCAATGCTTTATTTGTAAAAGCAAATGCTTGGCCTTACAAAACATCTATTCAAACATCAGTGACTCAGAATTCTGGGACTTTCCTGCTTGTCTGGGAATTATGTTTATAATACAAATGCCTAGTTAATAAAAGCCCGCTTTCCACGCATCAAAGACCTTTACGATCTTAAAGAAAGAGGGGAGAAAAAAGCTGCACTGGCCCCTTTCCTTTATTCTTCTTTTGATACATAAATGATATCTGTGAGGTTTCATTGTACTTGAAAATAACCAACCAGAGGACTGTTAGGGCGGTGAAACTTCCATATCCAGTATATGGTGGATACATGTCATTCTACATTTGTCCAAACCCATAGAATGCACAGAACCAAGTATGAGTCCTAAGGTAAACTATGGACTCTGGGTGATAATGGTGTGTCATTGTAGTCTCACCAGCTGCAACAAATGTGCCACTCTGATGGGGGACGTTGCTTAATGGGGGAGGCTGTGCCTGAAGAGGAAAGGGGAAGCCAGAGGACATATGGGAAATCTCTGTACCTTCTGCTCAATTTTGCTGTGAACCTAAACTGCTCCAAAAAGTAAATCTAGGGGCGCCTGGCTGGCTCAGTCATTAGGTGTCTGCCTTCAGCTCAGGTCATGATTCCAGGGTCTTGGGATCGAGCCCCGCAAGGGGTTCTCTGCTCAGCAGGAGGCCTGCTTCTTCCTCTCCCACTCCTCCTGCTGTGTTCCCTCTCTCACTGTCTCTCCCTCTCTCTCTCTCTCTGTCAAATAAATAAATAAAATCTTTTTAAAAAGTAAAATCTATTTATAAATAAGTAAATAAATAGCCAGTCCTGTTGGAAGTAGGCCCTAGTGCATTCACAGGTTCTGAAAGAATTTTGAAAGAATATTTCCTTTGGAAAGACCAGAAGGTATGGGTGCATCAGAGAAGGTTGCCTTTGGAAGTTGGAGATTTTAGGGTTGATTGTTACTCCCTTGGGGTGTTTATACATGCAGGTCTCACTACCTGGAAATCTCTTTCCCCAGGTCTTTGCATGAACTCAATTTAAATGGCATCTCCTTGAGAGAGAAACAAGCCAAGAAACTGACTCTTAACTATAGAGAACAAACTGATGGTCTCCAGAGGGGAGAGGGGTGGGGAGGAGGGGGGAAATCAGTGGTGAGGATTCAGGAGAGCACTTGTCCTGGTGAGCACCTGGTGATGAGTGGAAGTGTTGAATCACTATACTGGACACCTGAAACCAACTTAACACTGTAAATTAACCCTGCTGGGATTAAAATAAAATTATTCCACTAAATAAACAAATAAATAAATAATAAAATTAATAAAATAATTAAAATTAAAAACTAAACGTCATCCCCTCAGAGACGCTATCCCTCCCTCCCTCCCCACCACCCCATCTAAAATGGCTCCTAATCACCTGCTGCCACATCAGCATGCCTCCCTGTCATCAGCACCCTCCGATTCTCCTGTGGGGACTGGTTCTTTGCCCTCCTCGCCTCCAGAGAGTTTTCCTAGTGCTTTGAAAAGTTCCCCTTCATTCCTTAATATTTACTGAGAGCCAGCAAGCTACTGTGAAGTGCAATGTTTGCCCCCATTATCAGGACGTTGCCCAGTTGATACAGAGGAGGACAGACCATGTTGGCCATCACATGCTGCTGTCATGGTGCATCCAGTGGCCTCCTGTTTCATGCTACCAGGTTGGGGGGGGGGGGTTGGGAGGGTCTAGGCAAAGAGAGCTGCAGACTACCACATCCCTGCTGGTATGACCTCAAGGAGCAGGTGGGGATAGAGATGGCTGACCCAGATATAGCACTATTTATTATCTGGAAACAAAATGTCCTCACTTCTAAGACTTTCAGAGAAAGACTCTCATCTCTGGCTGAAACATAGCCCAGCCTTTCCAGATCAACCTAGGAGGACTGCTCCTGGAAACCACAGAGGCTCTCAACCCAGGAAGCTGGCTGGGGCATGCCAGTGGTTGGGGAATTGAAAATAAAATCACAGAAGAAATATTTAGGATGTTGTTTCTTTTCCAAGGGAGATCCTATTCCAATAGGGCAGACACAAACACCTCAACCATTTCACAGGAATAGAACAAAAAAGATCTCTGGGAAACCCAGATCTGAGCATTGTCACTGGAATCACTTGTATACATGTGATGTAGACTCACATGTAGATGGAATCATTATATTATACATTATATTTATAGAGATATGATTTTATGTGTAGAAGGTATTCTCTCTCTCTCTTTCTCTCTGTTACAATTGGCCAAATTCTAACCCATCTCTCTGCGTTTGCATCCTTGCCCAGGCTTGTCATAACCAGACTATTTTCTTGCCTGTTGACTTTGGGCTCAGCCACATGACCTGCCTTGGCCGTGGCATATGGGTGGAAGGCAAGGGCACTGCTTCCTAGGCTAAGCCTCAGCAGCCCCGTGCATTTCCGTTTTCCTTTTTCACCTCCACCATCACTGGGAAGAACATGCCTCAATTTACCCAGAGGAGAATGAGAGACACTGGAGCAGGGCCGTCCCAGCCAGCCAGCCATGCCCATAGATACATGAGCAAACACAATTAATTATAGTTTTCAGCCACTGACTTTTAGGGTGTTACTACTCAGCATTCTGTAAAAAATGATAAATGATCCCTGTATCCCATACAGGACATGTGGATATTTCTTTGCAAAGACCCGAAAGCACCTAGCATACATTTGGTTGTCATTTCTTACCACTCTCCACATTGGCCTTCCAGTCCCTCAACAGATACTTTTGTGTTTTGAAATTACAGATGAGTAGAGAGAAATTTACAAAAACTGTTGTCCCCCGTGCCCATAATTGCCTATGATTTAAGGATCTGTCATATTTACTTCAAACTATTCTTAACATACAAGATTACCCATAAAGTTGACATTTGCTCCAAGGTTAGTCTAAACCACTGAAGACGAACCAGCCAAGGCGTGTTGCCCCCCACTCTTTCCCAACTGGTCACGTTGTCCATAGCCTTGGTCTTTTTGGAGCAGGTTGGCAGGAGCTGGAAAAGGCCTGAAGGAGGGCAAAGAACAAGAGACAAAAATCATTCAGAAGTTAAGACACTGCACTGCTACTTGGTTAGGGTCCATAATATCTACTCCTTGCAGGGACCTCGTGTCCTGAGATATCTGCAAAGATTTCAAAAGGGATCAAACATCATCTTTCTCTTAGGAAAATGGCTTAAAAACTCAATGAAGCCATTTATAAGTTCACAAGTCTCTCAGACAATCAGTGGAAATTTTCTTTGGAGGTTCCATGATTTGCCAGCTCCCGAGAACACACACACACACACACACACAGAGAGAGAGAGAGAGAGAGAGAGCTGCATTGAGAGCTTTCATAGCTCTCAGCCTTGTCAGCTGAGACCTGACGAGGAATACTCACCAGCCCTTTGCTGAGATGGGACCCACTTCTAATACACTCCTTCCCAACGTCCATTATCTGGGTCACTTCCCCTTCCCACTTCCTACTCCTCACCACCAAGCCACCAAAAAAGTGTACAGTGGCTATAGCTATGGTGGAAAGCCAGCAGACTCACGCATTCCTGGGGGATTTATTTGGTTTCATCAGAGCATTAGACTGCACAGTGTGGGGTTGGGTGCAGGATGAACAAAGTACAAGGGAAAGGTTGCTTTGATCCTAAATCTGGAAACAAAACATACTGACATGAAGCAGCATAAAGCCAGATACAGCCAATGAGAAACCACAGCTTGACTCTCAGCATTAAACACCATTATCACGTTTTTGTATGTCCCCTATGGCCCCTAAAAGCTCCATTTAAAAACAAACTAAAACTAAGGCCAAAGCTGAAGAGGCTCTTATAATCTGTGAGCCCACCGTCTGGGTGAAAGTAAACTTCTTCCTCTGCTCCCCTCACCCAGTGGCATTAACACCTGCAAGCTTCGCCCGTACATAACTCAGCCCAGCCACTCTTTTTATCTTGGCAGCCTCTGGAAGCATTTTGCCAAGGTTCTGGGCTCTTTCAGTCAACATGACCAATTCCACATCCTTTTATTAATTACTAACCATTTCCCCTTGTAGTCAGCCCTGAAATCCCTGCTTTGATCTGCTTGACATGTCACATGGTGTGTTCCTGTGAACACAACTCCTCCCGTGGCGGACTTAGAACTGGCAAGCCTGGCAGACACACACACAAGTGAGGAAGACATTTCCTGTAGGCACTAGAAAGAAAGGAGTTCTACCAGGAAATCAATAGCCATAAGCAAAAACTCATTTGGTTCATTCGTTCAGTATTTGCTTGGTGAGAACCTGAAGGTGCACGCTGACAATCAAAATAACCGAGGTTATCGTAAACACCCTACATCCTGTCCAGTTAGAGAAACTGTAACTTTAGTTCAAGAGAAGACCATGATTCCAAAACAAGTAAGTCATGATGAACTGAATTACTGCTTAACCAGGAGGATTCACAGACGGGTCCTCTTGCAGCTTCTGTTAAACTTTTCCAAAGGAAATGAGTCATCCGCAGATTCTGACCACGTCAGGATGCCTTGTGATGAGATGCTTGTCCTATAACCAGCACAAAAGACATGAGCCAATGCCCTTCATCCAAACCCACTTTCTTCCTTGGACCACTTTCTACGTAAACAGCCTTTCTTGTGTTTCCAATTGGCATAACAATAACCCAGAAGCATTTCTGAGGGCACACAGACAGATCTGTTCTCTCCCTGGAGGCTGACAATGGATGATTCCAGGGAAATATGAAGGCAAGCACTGTACTGAGTTTAGTGAAAATGATTGAATTTTCGCAGTCCACCACAAGGACCAAAGAGAAAGTTGCTATTGCCAGACTTCAGTTACCAGGCAAGCATCCAGTATTCCGTGAGCTGAAATTGGCCACATGATTCAAAACGTCAAATAACAAATTACTTGCCTTTACTAAGTCTTTAGATCATTTCTAGTTAAGAAAATCATGAAGCTTTTTAAAAGTTGCACTGCTTAAGATGCAGGTGAGCTAAAGATCAACTTTACTTCCTCCCGGCAACCCCCACTCAGGCAAGTCGGTAGTGCCCGTCCCACTGCAATAAAAAAATACCAACTCGACTCCGCTTCTGCTGAAATTGCTGTCTGGTATGAAGATCAAAGGGGCCTTTTTCCCCAGCAGATTACTTGTCTGCAGTTCCCTGGCCTCACAGTGTGGTCTCAACTGCTCCCGCGTGTCCCATGCTGCTTAGGAGTGAGCAATCACCCCCGTCTCCCAGCTATGTGATTGGGCTTGTAATGACAGTAATTGCCGGTCTAGTAAGTCACCTCCAACCAGGGAGGAAAATGCCCTCCAGACACTTTTCCCAGACCCACATGAAGAGATAGGAACAAATTCATAACACAAAATTATCCAGTCCTGTTTGTACAGTGCCACCAAGACCAACAGGTGTTTTTTTTTTCCTTTTTATTAATGGCTCTTCTATCTAAAGTGACTGGGCCACAAAGTGGGCAAAGGCTTGCATTTGTTCCCTCAAATGTCCTTGACCTGCTTTGACCGCTAGAAGCCCACCGGGAGGGCAAATAACATTGCACATCTCCAAGGTATTGTGGGGCTGGGGTTGTTGCCTTTGAGGTTATATCTGCCCAGGGAAGGGGGCCACCTGGTGTTTTGTTTTATTTTGGGTGTTTTTTTTTGGGGGGGGGCACCAGTGTTTTTATCTGCAATGGGAGATACATGAGGTATAAACCAAGTTTCAACTAATTTCTTCACTACCTTTTCTGTTTAAATTCGTCCTTTTTAGTCATTGTAGAAAGACAGGATTGGCATGGTCAAGGCATAGATCTAAATGATAGTTTCAGTCTTATTTCTTACCAATAAAGACAGTTGATAACTAGTGTGAATAAATATTAACATGAGCATTTTAAATATAATATCCACTGTCATCCATACAACTTCAGAATTGTATGTATATGCTAGATTATAATTTTATACAGTTTCATAGAGATGGATTTAAAGATGTGATAACTTGGCTAATAATAAAATTTTATCTCATTTATTAATTTAATCAACTACTGTGCAGCTGCTTAAATCTATATGGGATATGGAAAACAGTACAAAACTTCCTCAAAAAATTTAAAATTTAACTACTCTATGATCCAGGAATCACATGACTAGGTATTTACCCAAGCAATACAAAAACACTAATTCAAAGGGTTACATGCCCACCTATGTTTATAGCAACATTATCTACAATAGCCAGATTATGGAAACAGCCCAAGTGTCCATAATTACATGAATAGATAAAGAAGAGGTGATATATGGGATATTATTCAGCCATAAAAATAAATGAAATCTTGCCATTGGCAATGACATGGATGGACCTACAGGTATTATGCTAAGTGAAAAAAGTCAGTCAGAGAAAGGCAAATACCATAGGGTTTCACCCATATGTGGAATTTAAGAAACACAACAAGTGAGCAAGGGGGGAAAAAAAAGAAAGGGAGGAGAGACAAACCAAGAAACAGACTCTTAACTCTAGGGAACAAACTGATGGTTACCAGAGGGGAGGTCGGGGGAGGGGGTGGGATTGGGGAAATAGAGGATGGGGATTAAAGAGTACACTTGCCGTGATTTTAAAATATGAAATGATTTTTTTAAAGATTTTATTCATTTATTTGAGAGAGAGAGAGAGAGAGAGAGCATGAGAGCAGAGAGGTCAGCGGGAGAAGCAGACTCCCCGCCAAGCAGGGAGCCCGATGTGGGACTCGATCCTGGGACTCAAGGATTATGACCTGAGCTGAAGGCAGTCGCTTAACCAACTGAGCCACCCAGGCGCCCCTAAAATATGAGATGATTTTAAAAATCTGTATAGGATATGTCCTTGGAAACTGGGTACTGACTGGAGGCTCTTGTTTCTCAAGTCCACACCCTCCTTCGTTATCTTGCTCTCTGACCCTGAGGCAGAAAGCCCAGAAACTACATTTCCTTGCCAACCAGCCTTCGTTGGGTTCCACCAGTGGGAGGCACCAGTAGCAAACTGAAAGGTGGGAGTGAAGAATGTGTTATTTTTTTTTCACCTTCTAGTGTGCCTCTGGCAATGGCAGCCCCAGCAGCAGGCTGGCACGTGTGCCTTCTGAGCTTCTGCTCAGACAGCTCGGTTTTACAGCAACAACTTTTGTGGCTCAGCCAGCCTAAGGGGAGAGTCCAGCTGGTTCCCCTTCGTTTCTTCAAGCCTAAGAGGATGGTGGCTTCCCGCAGTTGCTAATCTCCCCATTTTTACACCTCATCCCTCTCATACGTACTACAAATTCTCCGTATTTAATTCCTTTTCTGAAATGCCAATAGTGGTTTCTAAACAGAAAAATGCACTGACAGACACCAATAGCTGCAGCTTGTCATGTAAATAACTTATTCCCATAAACCAAATTTGCAGTGAAGCAAATTTTAATCAGATGGTGTAAAGACGATGGTAAGGTCATTTCACTCGGGCTGCCAAATTCACGGCAGAATTAGGAATAAAAGTTTAATTACGTAAATTCGCCTTCTAAGATCCCATAAAATAGGCAAATGGTCCAATCCCTTCTCCAAATAGTTTTGGCTTGCATTTTGTGTTTGTTGGTTGTGGGTTTGTCCATCTGGGCCATGTGGTGTTTTGCTGCAGGACCTCAGGCATTGTCACTGAGTTGACATGACTGTTCCCTGACCTAACGAGGCAGGTATTAAGATGCCAGCACTTTGATCCATGCTTGTGCACAGGATATAGACATAAGAGCTTCCCAAACCAACTGGATAGAGTCCCAGTGGGAATACTTCACGACATATTAATCAAAGTCAAATGGCAGAGCAAATTGAACTGGTTCATTAATTATGAAAATTCTCTCACAAAGTGACATCTTGTTAACTATGTGGAAGCTTAGCAAATTTTCACATGGTCCTTTTTGTCTACTCAGATCTAAAATGTCCCATTTAGTAATGAATCAAGGTTTTTCTTTCCTTATTTAGGAAGTAAAAGCTATTTCATGCCTAACCCACATCTAAATATATACTTGTGTGTTTACCTAAGCCCACTTGTGGACAGAGGTAGTGTGTTAGTGAAGGGAAGTTTACAGGGCCAGAATTTGTTTCGCAAAGATATATAGAAGGAATTGGGAAAATAGATTTGGGATATTTTAAAACCTTTGGATCCATGTCAAGTGCTTGCACACCCTAAGCTAACTGGAAAAATTCGACTGCAGTACGAAAGGTTGACCTTATTTCTCTAGGTTTGTTAACTAAAATAGTAAGAAGAATCTGTGCCTCTCTCCACTATCACCTAAAGATACTTCAGTTCCCTGGGTCTTTTCTTCCTTCAACATGTGTAAATAAGAAGTTGAAGAAATTACTAAATATTACCTTCCTATAACCAAGTCTTTTATATAAACTGAGATGGTCATTGTATACCATTGGACTTAAAAGTCTCCTAAATATCACAACTGTCTGATCTTATGACAATACCCAATCACCAGAAATCCTTTTGGGGTCAGTTGGGTAACTGGTTTTACTGCCATGATGAAGGCCATGGTAACAGGGATTTCAAATGATAGAAGTTTCTTTCTTTCACATAATGGTCTCATTATACATATGTCAAGGCTGTTGTCATCCTCCATAGCCTCAAAGTCCCAGGCTCTGTCTTGTTGCTCTGTCACATGGCTTCTGTTTTGCCCGCTAGGCCAATGCATAAAAGTCAAGTAACAGCCCTGCACACAGAACCTCAAGGTCACATCCCACGGACCAGAACATAGTCACATGGCACTTCTCACTGCAAAAAAAGATGGGAAATGGTTTTTGTCTTGCATTGCCATGCACTCAACATGACTAAAGAACAGACAGCAATGGTTACTAGCCACCTCTGCCACATTCTTCCTCATGTTAAGGGGATGTGTGTCCCTAAGTGCACAGATAAGGCACAAAATAGATATTTATTAAATGAACAAATAAACAAATGTGTGGATGAAATTCTTTTTTTTTTTTAAAGATTTTATTTATTAATTTGACAGAGAGAGAGATCACAAGTAGGTAGAGAGGCAGGCAGAGAGAGAAGAGGAAGCAGGCTCCCTACTGAGCAGAAAGCCCAATGCGGAGCTCGATCCCAGGACGCTGAGATCATGACCTGAGCCAAAGGCAGAGGCTTTAACCCACTGAGCCACCCAGGCGCCCCATGTGGATGAAATTCTTAAAGGGATGCTCATTTCAAAACAGATATGAGGACTCATGGTTAGGATGTTCATGATTGTTTTTTTCCACCAATTTCTCAGAAGTAAAATTTAGTTTTAGTTAGATAATTGAGCTGATTTGGACAACATATATTTGTATGTGAGAGCCAGAAGAGTGGTGTCAATACCATACTGATAACTTCATTATTCTTCCCCAGTTATTTCCCCAACCTATATGGTAATGGAACCCTTTTGTCAGAGAACATCCATATTCCTGAGAATTTCATGAAAAATATTCTCCTGCCTAAAATCTTAGCAGAAAAGTAGAATTCAACCATTCATCTTTTTAGATAGGACCTTCTCAATCTGTACATAGGCAAAATACATTTTTTTTAAAAAACAGTGAGGGACACCTGGATGGCTCAGTCAGTTAAGCCAATGCCTTTGGCTCAGGTCATGATCCCAGGATCCTGGGATCGAGTCCCGCATTGGGCTCCTTGCCCAAAGGAGCCTGCTTCTCTCTCCTCCTCTGCCTGCCACTCTGCCTGCTTGTGTGCTTGCTCTTGCTCTCTCTCTCTCTCTCTCTCTCTCTCTGTGACAAATAAATAAATAAATAAAATCTTTTAAAAAAACAGTGAAGCTACTCTGTAGGATACTATAATGATGGATACAAGTAATTATACATTTGTCAAAACCCATAGAATATACAACATTGAAAGTGAACCCTACTGTAAGCCATGGACTTTGGATGATTATGATGTGTCAATGTAGGTTCCTCAGTCATAACAAATGTCCCACTCTGGGGTGGGTGTGTGGGATGGTGATAATAGGAGAGTCTGTATATTCATAAGGTCAGGAGGCATATGGGAAATCTCTGTACATTCTGCTCAGTGTTTTTGTGCATGAAAACTTCTCTAAAAAATAAAATCTATTTTAGAATAAATAAGTCTCTTCAGAGCACACTAATAATAGCTCCACAGTATCTTCCCATGGCTGTGGGTAACTACACAGGTTGACCTACCACCTTATGTGACATCCTCATTTCCCCAGTGATTTCCCAACAATCATGGGAGGTTAGAAATGGCGGGGACATCCAAATGTCATCAAAACTGTCGATCTGCCTTCAGATCCTGATGTCACTACCCTACTGAGAGAAACAACATCAGAAGGAGACCTCATGACATGATCTCATTCATACCCAGGGCCTGGATAACATCATTTCCACTTTAAGTAAACACTAAAAAGGGAAGATTATCCAGACAGACAATCTCAGATGCACTATATTTGTGGAGCAAGGGATTGTAACCAGCAGTCCTAGGAAATCTGGCATTGTTCGGAAAACACGTCTGGATTTTGAAAGGGCTCTGCCTAACACATTCAGTGTATGCCCAGAGGTCTTTGAGGAAGTGCATTCATAAAGAGGATACGACTCTGCTAGAAACTGTGATTGATCTACATTCATGCTGCAACTCTCACTTAAAAGGGAAATAAGTCCAGTTCCCCTTTGAAACAGCTTCTCAGCAGCATGTGGCTGCCAACCCCTCGGAAAGCAGGAACATGAATGTTGTAGCAGTCTCAAAATTCCACTGTTTTGTAACGATCCTTCCTTTATCAATCCAAAGGGCGTGTGAGTGAGGGCAAAGAGGGTAGAAGTTTCAGGTGACAATATTCTTTTGGAATTACAGAGCTTATATTTAAGACAGCCTGGGGCATTTGTCTCATTTCAAAGAAATGTTGTAAAATATTAATTAAAAGCTCAATGTTGGAGACCACTTCAAGGAGCATAGTTCAGGGAAGGAGAGCTGAGGAGGAAGTCAGGTGAAAATAGTTTGGAGCAATCTATTAGCCAATCATCTACACTCTTCCACCATGGTTTTCGTTATCCCTTTTATGAATTCTGAGTCTCCAGAAATTAAAAAAGACTCTTTCTCCATCAGTCTAGGCGGGAATCCATTTTTTGGAGCTAAGCATGCCAACTGAAGAAAGCTAGATAATGATGGAAATAATTGTGCTAATTTTAAAAAGAAAAAGGTTAAGTTTGATTATGGTAAATAGTAATGAAAACCGTGTGTTATTCAATGTAGTCACTAAAAGGATGGAAATGTTTTCGAATGTGATTCATTCCAACTGAAACAGGAAGGGAAGTAAAAACATGAGCATCTAACAAGGCAGTTAAACTGCTAGGTCAGAGCAACTCTGCCCCATGGGGAGGAAACGAGCAACTCTGCCCCATGGGGAGGAAACTCTCCTCCTCCCCATGAGAGCTGGACCCACTCAAGCCAGCCAGCAGTCTCTGAAGAAAGAGTCATTGCACCGCGCATGTGGATGCACACATACAACCCACACGTGCATGCTCATGCGTGTGCACACAGACACTGGCACGGCAACAGCCAGCCAGAGTGTAAAAGAGAGATGGCTATGCCAACACGTTGAGAACGAGGGCAGCGAAAAGACATCCTTCAATAAGGAAAGGAATCAAGAAAAAAAAAAACTTATGGATAACTTAGATCAAAATATTGTTGGAAGAGGGTTGGCACATTTCTGGATTCAGGGGTCCTGAGACAAAGGGCCTAAATGTCAGTAGGCACTTGGGGTAAGAAAGCCAGAGCACACTTGAAAGGAAAGGGGATGAGGTCCCACAGAAATAATACACAGCACACGTTCAAATGTGCACACCTTGGGGATTTGCAACTTGAAGAAAATGGCCAAGAGTTATTTCTGAAGGCAGGAAAAGCACACAGAAAACACATGTTTCTAAAAAGGGAGGGTCATGGAGTTGGGAGAAAGGGATGACCTTGTCTTCTACGAATCTACGCTCCTATTTTAATTTCCTTAACCAGAAAAATATTTTTGTGTAATGATACATTTATTTTTTAATTTTTATTGAAATTCAATTTAATTTACATGTACTGTGGTATTAGTTTCAGAGGTAGAATTAAGTGATTCATCAGTTGCATACAACATTAAGTGCTCATTCCGTCAAGTGCCCTCCTTAATGCCCATCACACAGTTATCCCACAATAGACAAATTATGGAAAGAGCCCAGATACCCATTGACAGATGAATGGATAAAGAAGATGTGAGATAGATATAGACAGATATAGATAGATATAGATATAGATATAGATATAGATACACACACATACAGACACACACAATGCAATATTACTCAGCCACCAAAAAGAATGAAATGTTGCCATTTGCAATGATATGCCTGGAACTAGAGGGTATTACACTAAGCAAAATAAGTCAGTCAGAGAAAGAAAATTATCATATGATTTCACTCATATGTGGAATTTAATAAACAAGACAAATGAACATAGAGGAAGGGAAGGAAAAATAAAATAAGATGAAAAGAGAGAGGGAGGCAAACCATAAGAGAACCTTAACTCGAGGAAATAAACTGAGGGTCCCTAGAGAGGAGGTGTGGGGGATGTGTCATGATACATTTAAAGTTCATAAGCAGAAAAACGTTGTTTAAAATTGCAACATATGCATACACGCATCCTGCTGTGTTTTCCTCCACACATACTCTGCCTGTTCGTCTAGTATCTGTCTCCCTTCAGTAGAATATGAGCTCCGTGAAAGCAGGTATTTTCATCCATTTTGTTCTCCCCTCTATCGCCAGTTCCCAGAACAATGCGTGGCCTGTGGTGAGCATTTAATAAAAATTTTAATGAATGTGCATCCAAAATGATCAGAACAGGACCTTGCACATATGATGTGTTGGCTGTTGAATGAACATTGAAGTCCCACCCACTCCTGAGAACATTCTTGGATTTTCTTCCACCGTTTTCTCCACCTCCCCCAAGCTCCTACAACAGTGAGGCAGGCTCTCACCTCCCAGCCCTTCATTCCATGAGCGTATTTCAACCTTGTCTCTAAAGAGGTGGTGGGTATTAAGGAGGGCAGGGATTGCATGGAGCACTGGGTGTTATATGCAAACAATGAATCATGGAGCACTACCTCAAAAACTAATGATGTACTGTATGGTGACTAACATAACATAATAAAATTTTTAAAAATCCTAAAAAAACATTAAAATTTTTTAAAAAGAGAGATTGTAAAATCCCCCCCAATAAATAAATAAAGAGATTATAAAAAATCCCAAAAGCAGATGCCTTGTCTTTTAAGAAAGACATTTTTTAATATAAACAGGGCCAGATGTTTCCAAACGTACTGTATCACTTAATTTTCTCCCAAACACCCCACAAAATTATTTCATGATTCCAATTTGACATCTGAGGATCTAAAGTGACCAGGGTGCAAACTTACCCAAGTTCATGAGGCCTTTAAATAGCAGAGTAAGGACTCAAACCAGGTTTGACTATAATGCAGACATTCTTTCCACTACCCGACTTGACTTTTGGTTAACATAGCTTAGTATTAAATTTTCCCAAAAATATGGAAAAGCCAAAAGAAGAAAAATAGTCATGCACAAACTCATCATCCAAAGACAATCACTATTAATATTTATTCTATGATTTGGTCTTTTTTTACTCTACATATTTTTTTTAAAGATTTTATCTATTTGACAGAGAGAGATCGCAAGTAGGCGGAGAGGCAGGCAGAGAGAGAGGGAAGCAGGCTCCCTGCCGAGCAGACAGCCCAATGTGGGACTCAATCCCAGGACCCCAAGATCATGACCTGAGCCAAAGGCAGAGACTCAACCCACTGAGCCACCCAGGTGCCCCTACTCTACATATTTTTAAATTATAATCATAATAGGTAAGAATGAAAGAGTGATTACACCACTCTTTCAACTAATATTTTTGTTTGTGTCCTATATTTATAATGAATATTTTAATGATATAATTATGCTGTTTACCCATGAAAATAAACATTTCTTCATGAATTTTTTCAAGAATGTGTACTTTCCTTCCCTTATGAACTGTCTATTCTTTCTCTAGTCATCTCTTTGAGGTCTTAATAATTTCCTTGTACATGTTATAAAACTCTTCCTTGGCTCTTTCTGTGAATTTTTTTCTATCCTATTTCTCAATTATCTCACCCAATAAGTGCTTAATATCATTCTGAATACAAAATGGGTGTGACGTAATATTGTTGATTAATCACATTTAAAATTATTCACCCTACTGAGTGACCAAGGTTAACGTCATCAGTGATAAGTCATATTGATGTTGTGTATTCCTGACATGATGAGATGAGAAAGACACTTCATCTCTGTAGTATTCTTCCCCAAATTTCATGACCCAAGTCTAGGCATGAGAAAATAGGAGACAAACTCCAGTTGAGGGACATTCTACGAAATACTTGACCAGTACTCATCAGCAATGTCAAGATCATAAAAGACAAGGGAAAACTGAGAAACCACCACAGATTGGAGAAGACTAAGGAGGTAATGACTAAAATGCAACATGGTATCCTGGAGTAGATTTTTATAGAAAAATAACATTAGTGGAAAAGCCAGTAAAATCAGAACCAAGTCTGCAATACTATTGTACTAACATCCATTTCATAGTTTTGGTAAGTATACCATAGTTAGATAACATGCTGACAGGAAGGGAACCTGTTTGAAGGTATATAGGAACTGCCTGTGCTGCCTTCCCAGCTCTTGTGTGAATCTCATTATTTCAACATAAAAAGGTTTGGTTTTTTTTCTTTCTTTAAATGATTCACTCTGGATCCATGACTAGTGTCACTTCACAGATCACATTTTTGCCCAACACAACTTTAGCTCTTTCATCAACAACTTCAAATGACAAAATGAAAGAACTGTTTACTGGCTTCATAATAAATCAGAAGATAGCTAAGACCCAAACAAGTATGATGTATTGGATGTGAGTTTGCCAAGTTGGAAGAAAGATCAGAAACATAATTAGGTCATGAAGACAGGTCAAAATCACCTTTCTAAGGCAGGAGAAGTAGACCAGACAAGCTAAAGGTAAGTTCCCCCAAAGCAGCATGGGAACAGCCAGGTTCTGAAGCTGAACCCTGGCACAGCTCGTGTTCAGTCGGTTAGGGACCTTAGGAAAGTAAACAACCTTCCAGAGTCTTGGCTTCTTCACATTTGAAAATGAAATAGTAATATTCCTTTCATGGGGCTCTAGTGAAGAGGTAAGCAAAATTTTTCCATAAGATAGGAAATATTTTATCTTTGGGGCCAAATGATCAGTGTTGTAGGTGTTTAATTCTGCCAATGTAGCTTGGAAAGAGCCATAGACAATACAGAGTGGCCAGGGTCTTAAAGAAGATCTTAACTGAGGAGGAAGAATAAGGAAGAGAAGATTGATAACTTTCATGTGCCACAGAATTCCCCCAAACCAATGCCAGGATGATGGCAGGAGCAGCACTGTGTACAGAGCCCTCTATCTAAATGCAAATATGGTTCATGTATTAGCACCCTGAGAATACAGGAGCTATAACATGTGTTTGCTCTATTATTTTAAAATATTCAGTAAATTACAGGAGGAAAATAGATGGAATGGATGGAACTCAAAGGACACATTACTTACATAGACAGGAAGCTACTGGCTTGTACAAAGCAGGTGAAATGCATTGATGTGTAAGTAAACTAATGTGTTAACCACAGGCAGTGAGTAAGCATATGGCATAATCCAGAAGACAAGCTGTGCTACGTAGAAATAATAAGTTGGCCACATAGAACATGTGAAAGACAGAATAGTTTGACTTTATTATCTTAAAATGGTGGTAGAACAAATAAGTGTTACCAGTAGATAGAATGGAGCACAAAGATCAAGTCATAAGACCAGATCATGAACCCTCCAAGCCAATAGCTTTTTACATTCCTAAATTGGCCACTCACTGATAATATCCATTATGGTCCCATTCTGGCCCCATTATGCTCTGCCCTCAAAAAGCACACATTAAACCCACAGCCACCATATTATTTCTATAAAAATTACCAAAAACCTTGCAACTTAAAAGAACTAAATTTATTACCTTACAGTTCTGGAAGTCAGAAGTCTAATGTAGGCCCCACCGGCCTAAAACCAAAGTGTTGACATGCCTCCAATACCTTATGGTGGCTCCAGGAAAGAATTTGTTCCCTTGGTGTATTAGTTTGCAAGGGCTGTGTAACAAAATACCACAGACTGGAGACTTAAACAACAGAAAAGTATTGTCTCACAGTTCTGGAGGCTAGAAGTCCAAGATCAAGATGTCAAAAGTGTAGATTCCTTCTGAGGGCTTTCAGGAAAGGATCTTTTCCCTAGTTTGTAGATGGCCATCTCCTCCTTATATTTTCATATCATCTTCCCTTTGTCTTTGTTTGTGTCCAAATCTTCCTCCTCTTATAAGGACATCAGTCATATGGGACTAGGGGCCATCCTAGTGATCTCATTGTAACTTCATTTCCTCTGCAAAGACCCTATCTCCAAACATGGTCCTATTATGAGATACTGGTGGGTGAGGACTTCAACATATGAATTCAACAGGGGTGAGGGACACAATTCAGTCCATTAAATAATTGTTTTTTCCAAATTCCAGAGGTCACCTGCATTCTTTGGCTCATGCAATCCTCAGAACCAGCAATGCAGCATCTTCAAACAGACATCTATTTCTCTGACTCTGCTTCTATTATCATATTTTTTTCTGTTTTATTTTATTTTTTTCAGTGTTCCAAGATTCATTGTTCATGCACCTCACCCAGTGCTCCATGCAATACGTGCCTTCCTTAATACCCACCACCAGGCTCACCCATCCCCCCCACTCCCCTCCCCTCCAAAACCCTCAGTTTGTTTCTGAGTCCACAGTCTCTCATGGTTCATGTCCCCCTCCGATTTCCCCCCACTCACTTCTCCTCTCCTTCTCCTAATGTCCTCCATGTTATTCCTCATGCTCCACAAGTAAGTGAAACCATATGATAATTTACTTTCTCAGCTTGACTTATTTCACTCAGCATAATTTCCTCCAGCCGCATCCATGTTGATACAAAAGTTGGGTATTCATCCTTTCTGATGGAAGCATAATACTCCATTGTATATATGGACCACATCTTCTTTATCCATTCATCCATTGATGGGCATCTTGTCTCCTTCCACAGGTTGGCGACTGTGGCCATTGCTGCTATGAACATTGGGGTACATATGGCCCTTCTATTCACTATCACATCTTAACTCTGATTTCTCTGCCTCCCACTTCCCTCAAAAGACCCCTTGTCATTACATTGGGCCTACCAACCTCCCTTTATCACATCTGCAAAGTTTCCTTTGCCATGTGAGGTTACATATTCACAGTTCTAAGGACTAAGATGAGGGCATCTTTGGGGATCAGTGTTCTACCTAAAACATCCACTCAGCATGTAAATTGGTGACCTATAGCTATTGACCAGATGTCTCCCCAATAGACCAAGCATGTACTGGTTACAGCACCTTCCACCTTTTGAGCCCTTCTTTAACCTCAGCTCTAGTTCTTTAACTACATCACTAGCAGGGAAGGCTGATGCAGCAGATAGTCAAAACTCAGCCCAGGATGCTAGAATCCTGGAAGGATAGTCCTTTCATCTCCCAGGCACAAGACCCCAGGTGTATTCATTACCCCATCAATTTCTTGTTGCTTTTCATGATAAGTTTTGAATTTTTTAAATAAACCATGTGATTTGAGCATCTCAATTTGGTCTGTGAACCTTTATGTTCCGTGACAGCTAGGATAACTTGCCCGGTGGGGTATTAGAGGCTACCAATACATCAAGGTCATTTTCCACATGTCACCAGCTTTCATACAGAAGCAGATTTCTGAGTTAAGAGAATATGGAGAACTTTGATGGAGGAGGGCAAAGTTCAGGATGTGGGGCTTGGGCTCAGAGAGGGCAGTCTTGGGTAGAACCCAGCAATGAGCAGCCCACAGTCCCATGAAGGTCTCAGCATCAGAGGACAGAGCATCCATTATCAAGGAGAAGGACTCTGGCGCCAACTTCCCCTTCGCACATTGTCCAGACCAGCCCTGCTACACAGTGTTGGAGGCTCATGGCAGGCCAGATTCCAGGAGTATTGTGTCAACTTGCTTTGAGGCAGTTAGACACACCAATGAACTTGGAGTAATGTGGGAAATCTGACAGCCAGGACACGAACAGGAGGGTGAAAAAAGGAACAGCGAACAGAACTCCTGTTTCCCGTTTAGTGTTGTCTCTGAGCTACGTCTTTCATAATTTGTGGAATCCAAAGCAGTAAAAGAATGTTAAAAGACTGGTGCATACATAGGTTTAAAAAAACTCTCTGCCTTTTTCCAAATACCAAAATACCAAAAACAGAAATATTCCAGATTTCAAAATGGAAATACAAGCTTACTTTAATTTTTTAATAATGAATACCGTTTGAAAAACATTAAGAGGTGCTCTTGTTATATACCAAATGCTGAGTTCTAGAAATAGATTTTTCCTTCAAAAAAGCATTTAAAAAGTCAAATGAATATCCTTTTCATTCAATGTCAGTCTTTTAAAAGTTTAAAAAAAAAAAAGAACTTTTCCCAATAGTAATTGTCCCTGGAATGCTTTCAAACCCCTACATTTTGGATTTCTTATATAAAATGCAATAAAATGTGTCCTGCCTGGTGAAAGAATATGGAGAGTTACAAGGACTATGCCAAAACCCTTCCCTTGAGATTCCAAATTCTAAGTCAGGATAAGCCTGCCATACATGGGTGTGTCATCTACATTGAGCCCACCACAAAGACTGGAATCCAGTGTTTCGCTGGGCAACGGACATCATTAACAATGCATCAACAGCAGCTCACCAGTTTCTCCGAATGACAGAAGACCTTATAAACCCTATGAAGCTCAGTGATTGAGTGATTGAGCTTCATACCCCAGGGTTACAAAAAGCAGACTTTTTGATAGAAATCTTCATAGTTAAGCTTTCAGGAAATAAATGATTCACATATAAGACAAGGAGAAAAAGAGCTTATTTCCAAAGCAGAACAATCTAGGTATCCCGCCACTGACATTGTCTCATAGGAAGAGGCACTATGTGAGAAATACTTTGCAAAACTCAGATACAACCCGAGTTTCAGAGTTCCCTAATCTGACCGTGAATTGAGAAACAAAAGAATAAAGAATTCTTCCTGAGAAAGGTTGCATTTTGCTTCCATTTCAAGAATACATCTATGCTTCCTTTAATTCCAATTACAGATATTTATTCTAAGGAATTAATCAGAGATCTGAGAAAAATGCATCTATAACAATATTTCTTTTGGCATCAACTCTGAAAGTGAAGAATTTGAAACAACCTAAGTGTTCATCAGTAGGAAGACAATCAAAGTGAAGAACGGGCAAAAAATGGAATAATATACTACCTTGAAAAACTGAGTTTTTGAAAAATATTTAATGTTATGGGAGTATGGCCAGGATATAATGCAATATGAAAAGAAGGATATAAAACTATAAATACTTATTTCAATTTTGTCTCCAAAATGGTTGGAATTATTATTTTTATAATACTTTGCTGTTTTTTCCAAATTTTCTACAATGGAAAAGTATCACTTCCATAACCAGAGAGAAAAATATATTATTCAAAGAAATGGATTTATCCCAAAGAAAACTGCCCCTTTCCAGTGCTATTTTTGCATTAGCCCAGAGTATGGATGGAGAAGTGACTACAAGGAAGGCTCCAGTGACCACACCCTCCGAACTGTTTGTACCCAAGCCGTATTGAGGCTTCCCCCTGGTTAAGACTGCGTCTACACCCTCAGGGGAAATACTACTGCAGCCTCTAGAGAACTAGCCCAACTATAACTTCATGGTTACACTGATGGTTCAAAGTCTGACCACAAAGCAGTGTTAGCAGAGTGAGTTCTGTTCGACAATCCCGCCCTCCACTCCCGACATTCACAGATAAGCAATTCAACAAACGCGCCATCTGCCTTGCTGGGTTCCAGTGCTGTGTGATGACACAAAGCGTGCTGCCCAAGTGTGTGGGCAGCATGTAGGGGAGATGGGAGACAAGAGAAGACGGGGATAGGGCGGGGTGGAAGAAAAAGGGGAGAATGTTCACACAAACGACTAAAGTGTGTGCCTGACTAATCTAAAAAGTCACTAGCCATAAAATTACTTAGCATTTCCAGGACAGGGAGAACACATCTCGAATGCAGGCTGAAGGAGAACATGGCCCTCTATCTCTTCTTCCAATCACTCAACATGAATGTCACCAGCTTTGTCTTATGCCTCTGTACACACAGGTAGTCTAGAGCACTGGAAACTGGTGCCCAGTGAAAGGGGAGCATTGAGTCGTTCTTTCAACGGGATTTCCTAGCCTGACTGCAGGCATAGCTACAGGCATGCATTAACGAGTACACAGATTAGTGGACATCTGGCATGGGTATGGAGAGCCATCTAGTGGCCGGTCCGTGAAAAACAGGGCAACAGCCTACACGGAAGAAGCAACGTATTTTGTATTTTACTTGACAAATCATTACTAAGCATCTAAAGTGTCCCAGGCACTAAGCTAAGTAGGGAGAAATGCAAGGATCAAGGCCAAAAAAAGGAAGAATTTTTCGTGATTTGTAAATATATCTCATTAGAAAATGTCTTCTTTTGTTGTCTCCGTTTATGAAAGACAGAACAAAATCCCACATTCAAAACAGAACATCCCTTAGAGGAAAACCAGGTTATTTGCTTTCCTATTTCAAGATGATTATTTTCCAAAAGCTCTAGAAATTGAAGAATAATCTATGTCAGTAATTCCAAATTTGCAACACAGGCAACAGGCTTTTTCTTTGATTTTTGTAACAATTTCCCCATATTCCCTCTCCCAACCCAGAGGGCTGAGCAATATAGAAATACTGCTATTTCTGAGGGTTTTGAAGGGGTAGGGGGTGGGAGGTTGGGTGAGCCTGGTGGTGGGTATTGTGGAGGGCACATATTGCATGAAACACTGGGTGTGGTGCATAAACAATGAATTCTGGTACACTGAAAAGAAATTTAAAAATTTTTAAAAAAATTTTTAAAAGAAGTGCTGCTTTTAAGGTGATTTTATTTTTTTATTATGTTATGTTAGTCTAAGGTGATTTTAAATGACTTTTGTTCAGACAATTTTAGAAATTACTTTCATAACATTCTTTAGGTTTATTGGTTCAAATATCAGGCTCACAAACTAACTAGATGTATGTCCATGTTGGGACAGACCAGTCGCCCAGCCGCACCAGCATCAGGCAGCTCCCGCTCGCCCCCAGGTCACAGCCTCCAGTCAGGAGTCACGCTGCCGTCCCCCAGATCTGCACCCACACCTCTCTCGGCTTCGCAGCCTGTCATAGTGCGGCCATTGCCTCCCTAGCCCAGGACAGTCCTGGTTTACACCTGTTGACCTAGCACATGTATTGTTAGCACCCTCATTAATTCTGAAAAGAGTCCTGGTTTGAACAATAAACCTCATGGCCACTTCTTCTGGGGGATCTTTCTCCCCACCAGCACACCCTTCCTCTCCGTCCCCTTGCAGAGTCAGCTGCGGCATGGGACGTTGGCACTTGTATATTCTCAGGAGTGTGCCCTGGCCCTCTCCCATGGCTCGCAGGGGCCAGTGGGGACGCCTTCTGGACCATCCACTGGTTGAAAAGGTAAATGGCTCACATGTGCATTCTGCTCTCTCCCTTCATCCTTCAGCAGAATGAACAGAAATTGCATAAGATATTCATGTGCAAGTACATTCAACATGAGGGACAAACAGATGTGTTGGGTCCTGTCAGCTGATCCATATTACAAAGTAACTATCTGTAAGTTAGGGAAGATACCCAGTTATAAGTAATAATTTGCAAAACCTTTCAAAATGTAAATGTAAACAGGAGAAAATTCACTAACATCGTTATGTGCTCCCAATCATTAGTGAGTCTCAAGAAGGTAGCACCGTTCAGATGAACACTGGGACTGACATGTACACGTAATCAGTCTAATTCATAAATACCATCATTCTGCCGGCCGTGGACAGGTATCTGCCACTGCGTGGTGGACACTCAGCAAGTATTTGCAGACACTTTCACGGGGCTGGCGAGTTTGGGCAGCCAGTCAGATACACCTCTCTCCGAAACCTGGCTCCTTCCTTTTAACCTCTTCGACTTCAAACAGTCTCGGGACCATGTTTCCTACTCTGTGAGGTCGGGGGAATAGGGACGACCCTGTAGCCCTCTTATAAGAGTGCATTGAAAGTGTTGAATGCAGTGCCTGGCATCTAGTAAGACTTAAGTCCTTAATGTTATCTGATAAATCCACATTTTGTGTATTAAACGCCAGGCCCTGTTCTAAGCACTTTATAGATATTAATGTAGTTAATCTTCAAAACAACTCCCTGATAGAGATGCTCGATGTTAGTACTATTAGTGCTCACTTTACGGATGAAAACTGAGACAAGAGAGTTTAGGTTGCCGCCCACCCAGTCACTCCGGCGGCAGAGTCTACCCTCTCTGCCGCTGTGCTGGGCTGCCGTTCGATTTGGCTACCTCGGTTGGGCTCACACACAGAACCATGAGAGCCCACTGAGCCTCACTGGGGCTGAGGTGGAAGCCCCAGAGGTAACGTGACACATACACTCGGACACAAGGACAGTCAATAACACAGCAGGATGGTGACCTGCTGAGATACTCGATAGCCGGACAATTCCAGCTTAACCCCAGATGGGTCCTGCGTCATCTTCTATTACTTTAGAGAAAAATGCCTTCTCTTTGTTGTCTCCTTTGCACTAATCTGAGCTGCCTGGGGGAGAAGATGAATCCAACAGCATAGGGTTCTCCAGGTAAAGAACCAATGCCAAATTATTCCTTCAAAAGGGAGCTTTTTTTATTATTATTATTTTCAGCATAACAGTATTCATTGTTTTTGCACCACACCCAGTGCTCCATGCAGTCCGTGCCCTCTCTAATACCCACCACCTGGCCCCCCCCACCCCCCCCCCCCCCCCCGCCCCTTCAAAACCCTCAGATTGTTTTTCAGAGTCCATAGTCTCTCATGGTTCACCTCATTTTAAAGGATTCCACTTCTTTCATTTTTAGGAAGGACACATCACTCAAACTACACTTTAGAAATACAGAGATGGAAAGCACTATTTGCTGAGCTCACTCAGGACAGCTGAGTTGCATCCTCCAAAAAAGATAGGGTAGAGTCCTTATTTAAAGATAGGGTCTTGGGGCACCTGGGTGGCTCAGTCAGTTAAGCGTCTGCCTTCAGCTCAGGTCATGATCCCAGGGTCCTGGGATCGAGCCCCACATCAGGCTCCTTGTTCAGTGGGGAGCCTGCTTCTCCCTCTGTCTGCTGCTCCCCCCGCTTGTGTTCTCTTTCTGAAATAAAATAAAATAAAATAAAATCTTTAAGAAAAAAAAAAAAGATAGGGACTTTACAGAGGTTATCTAGTTCAAATGAAGTCATTAGAATGGGCCCTACTGAGATATGACTAGTGTCTTACGAAGAAGGGAATTCTGGACAGACAGGCATACACCCAGGGAAGACAATGTGACAAGACAAGAAGACAGCTGTCTATAAGACTCGTAATGAGACCTAGAGCAGCAGTTTAGTTTCCCCGTGGCCCTCAGAAGGAACCAAGCCTGCAGGTAAGTTGATGTCAGACTTCTGGCCTCCAGGACTGGGAGAGAGTAGAATCCTATTCTTTTTTTTTTTAATCATTTTTTTAATTTATTTTCAGCATAACAGTATTCATTGTTTTTGTACCACACCCAGTGCTCCATGCAGTCCGTGCCCTCTCTAATACCCACCACCTGGTTCCCCCAACCTCCCCCCCCCCCCCACCTCTTCAAACCCTTCAGATTGTTTTTCAGAGTCCATAGTCTCTCATTGTTCACCTCCCCTTCCAATTTCCCCCAACTCCCTTCTCCTAACTCCCCATTCTTAAAGCCACATGGTGTGTAGCACTCTGTTACAGCAGCCCCAGCAAACTAAGACAGATTTGGTAGCAGTTTCTGAACTCGGACGAGGAACAGAAGGGCACCCAAGAGACATCGTATGAGCAGATATTCAGTGAGACAAGAGGCAGAGACAGGAGCCAGTGGCCCCAAGGGAGACCAGCAGATTCCTGTGCGTGGCCGTGGTGGGCAGTGGGTAGTGTTCACATGATCTGAGCACTGAGAATCACCTGTCCAGTGGAGCTAGGAGGCAGTCCCCATACGGTCCCCGTCCTGCTCAGCACACCCTGGCTATCCCAGCCCACGGCAGGCAAGCCCCTTGCTCTAGCCCCCGCATGTAGAACCCTGTCTCCTTATGTGACTGGCCTGTAGGTCTCTTGACGTCTACTTGATTCTGATCTGGGTCAGCCTCAGCTCCTAGAGGGGGCAGGCGTATGGCAATGTGGGTTTTCCTCCACGTTGATTAACCTTTCACCTAAATGGCCAAGGTATAACACTTGGAGCCAAGCGAACCCAGGGGTGTTACCCTGTAAAAGAAGAAATCCTTCTTCAAAAGTCCAGTCTGCCTTTGTCCTTGACATCAAGCCTTGCCTGATAAGTTACATATTGGCCCGTGTGCCCCCACCACCTCTGTGCTGCCTCTGACCGCCTGTCTGACCGACACACCACGCTGCACTCTTCAACCCTAATCCCTCTGCACTCTTGGTGATTCCTGGTCTGGGTCTGATGCCATGAAAGAGAAGACACATACAAGGGTGTTGCAGCTGCTTTGAGCTCTGGAAAATACTGCATTTACATTCAACAACAGCTTGAGCTGAGCCCTCCAGATTTCGAGGAATAACCTCTCTTACCAAAGTTTAATCACTTCTGTAACTTGCAAAAAAAAAAAAGAGAGAGAGAGAGAGAGAGAACGTACAGTATATAAGTAAGAAACAAAAGAGGCAGTATCATATATCTAACTATAGTTTTCTCAATATAAAATATGTCATTATTTCTTAATATAAAATATAAAATATAGAGATGCTGATTCCCTTCAAACATCTCTCACCCTGTAGATGAAATATAGATGCCCTTATTTTTAATAAACAAAGGGGGGAAGGATCCTTTATGCAATGCTGGCTTGGAAGCACCAAATATCAAGCCAGGCCAAGGATGAAATAATCTTAAATTAGCCACTTAAAGCCTTAACCATTCCTAGTATATTTAAAGAATATTTAATAACATAAGGGACATATTTGTACATCAATGTTAAAGGAATGCAAGATTTGGAATTATATATCATGCAATGGGTATATATGCACATACAATGATTTTACATATGCATAGAAAAAAAGAAATATTTCAAATAATGGCATTTATAGCTGAGTAATGGATCCCAGGTAATTTCTGCACCTTTATGTATTTTCCAAATTTACTATAAAATGAGTTTTCATTACTTTTTTCATCAGAGAAAAATGTTCTAATTTATCCCAATGATTTAGCAGTAATACACATACTTTATAAGTATGGGGATACTGATTACTTTTTGCATACAAGTGATGGTAACCCACTAGGTAACATTTTATAGCCAAGCTCAAAAGTCGTTACAGACTGTGTACCAGAATACCCAGAAGCACAAAATACACACCTGCAATCAAAAATTTAAGAAAATACATGAGTTGTTATTTGAGCAGGGATAGCTTTCGGTAACTGACTCTGTTTCTGTTTGCCGCTAGAAATATATCCTCTTCATTAATGTCCTCCCTTGCTTTCTGTAGGTGTATAAAATGACAGCTTATGTGGAAATCAAACCGAGATCAGATTACCAATATTATATGTGTGGCTGGAGGTCAGAATTGCTTTCATAAAGGGTCCTGAGGCCCAGAATCAATTTCTATTTATTCAGCATTCTACCTCCAATCTCAGCTGACAAAAACAAGGAGAGAAAAGCAGAAAGATTCCCAAGCTCAGGGTTCACCCTGTTTGCATGTGAGACCAAGAAAAAGAAAGATGTGGGGCACTTGACTGGCTCAGTCATTAAGCGTCTGCCTTTGGCTCAGGTCACAGAACCAGGGTCCTGGGATAGAGCCCCGCATCAGGCTCCCTGCTCAGCAGGAGGCCTGCTTCTCCCTCTTCCACTACTCCCTGCTTGTGTTCCCTCTCTCACTGTGTCTATCTCTGTTAAATAAATAAATAAAATCTTTTTAAAAACAAAAAAGAAAGAAAAATAAAGATGTAAGCAGACATAACCAAAGTATGGGTTAGAAGTCCCTTGTATTTGTAAATGTAAATGTTTGATTGGTTTGATTCAGCTTGAATAATTCCAGTTGCATGATAGAGAGAAAAGAAAGTTATACACCGGCAGATGGCAAAGAGACCCCTGATAAGCTCCATGGGCTCCCTACATTATGTTTTTTAATGTAATGGTCACCTACAATGTGCCAGGAACAGAGCTAGGAACATAGATGTGACTGGTCCTACACCCTAGGAAGAATCTGGCAACTTCTTTCTCATGTACGGACCATGTTCTCTGACTGTGTTTGGTTTAGTACCTGCTGTGGATTGATTCCTCTTCCAGAAATACCTGTCACTGACAGTGGTTTAATTGTATATTATGCCTATTTGGGCTTCAACAAAAAAGCATCTAGATCAGGAATCCCTATAAATATTGAAAAGTTATGAACTTCAATGTTCATAGCAGCAATATCCGCTATATCCACAATACACACCCCAATGTTCATAGCGACAAGGTCCACAATAGCCAAACTGTGGAAGGCACATATTAAGTTAAGATGAGTGGATAAAGAAGATGTGGTCCATATATACAATGGAATATTACTCAACCATCAGAAGGGATGAATACCTACCATTTGCATCAACATGGATGGAACTGGAGGGGATTATGCTGAGTGAAATAAGTCAAACAGAGGAAGACAATTATGATATGGTTTCACTTACTTGTGGAACATAAGGAATAGCATGGAGGACAATAGGAGAAGGAAGGGAAAAATGAAGGGGGTGGGGAGTCAAAGGGGGAGACAAACCATGAGAGATTATGGACTCCAGGAAACAAACTGAGGGCATCAGAGGGGAGGAGGGTGGAGAGATGGGTTAGCCCTGTGATGGGTATTAAGGAGGGCATGTATTGCAATGAGCACTGGGTGTTATAAGCACACAATGAATCATGGAACACCACATCAAAAATTAACGAAGTACTATATGGTGACTAACATAATTTTAAAAAGCATTAAAAAAAAAAAAGAAAAGTTAGACCATGAGAAATATAGCCCACAGAACACTGCCTTTCCCATCATTATCCCTCCCTTTTTCTCCTACTCCATTCAGCCTTGTGAGGTCTGTTTTTCTGGTCTGTTCAGCATAATAGAATGTCATTCTTAATGAGCTTTCTAATAATGTATACTGCTTTTGCACATACCTGGCTGCTTTTTATCTCATTTGTGCTTTATGACATCTTTGAAAGATGGATGGAGAAGAAATGTGATATGAGTTGAGATGTAGAATGTTCTAAAACCATGCAACTCAAGACCAAATCCCACTTTGACACTTACTACTTATTTCCATTGTCTGCTGGATGTTCTCCTTCCCTCCTCCATCCTCATCCCATTCCTGCTCATTCTCCAGCAGGGCATCAAAGGGCTCTTTCAAAAATTCAAATCAAATCATGATACTCCCCTGCCTAATCCTCCCCAATGGGTCCATGTCACTGACACTGCTCAGTTAGTATGACAGGCCAGAGTTTCAGCCCTTCCAAAGCCTCCACATGTGCATTCCCCACCCCCATTGCCCTCACCCCACCTGGTTGCCAGAGGAGCAACTCCTACTCACCCTACAAGACTCACTGCGAGCATTCCACCTTCCATGAAATGTGTGTCTTTAAAAAAACAACTTGGTTTTTAATTAGGAAAGACGTTTAAATCAGTGCCTTCTTTGGAGGGGTTAGGAAGGGTAGACTTGACCCTGGAAAGAAAGTTATACCAAACCTCAGATAATTTGTGTCTCTGCTTGTTCTTCTATCCAGTACCCACAACTCCTTCAGAAGAGGACTCGGTATACCAAGATGGAAGCGATGTTGACTGTGCCATCATGGCCTCAGAAAATGGACATGGAACCAGTCAGAGCTGGCGAGGTCTCACAGGAAAATGCACACAGAAACAAGAATATACTTTAACATTCTCTGCCCTTGCAGAGGATAATTTCTGTGTAAGTGGATCTTCCCCTTTTATCACCATCCCCAAGAACTTTTGGGGAATAAGGTGGCCACACTATGAGTTAATCTGTAAAACCATCAGATAATGAGCACAAAAGAGGTTCAAAAGAAAGAATAGCTCCCAGACCAGTAAGGCCCTCCCGACCAGATGAACATCTGAAGACAAAATGTGTCCCTTACAGAGGAGACTGGTGAACCACAGAAGATGCCCAGCCCTGTGGCATTGGCCTTCCTTGACTTGAAATTTTGTAACTCTAATCTCTCTCTCATTTTTACAAAGCCATTTTTCTCTGTCTTCTCCCCTCCTTTTTTTTATAAGGACACTTAAAATCTATAATTTGTCTTTGGATTTAGGGTCCACCCTAATCTGATTTTGTCTTGAGAATGTTAACTTAATTGTGTCTGCAAAGACCGAATAAGGTCACAGTCACAGGTTCCAGGTGAACCTATGTTTTGGGGGGAGGTGAGGGCACCATTCAACCTAAAATAGGGAGCATGCATCCCTTTAACTGAAACCTTATCACAAACACCCCGTTCTGAATCCTAGCTGACCACACTTCTCTCTGATTGTGAGTTCATGCTCCAGATAGTATGACCTCTGTGGAGTTCTTGAGACTCCAGTTTCTGTGCTGTTATATTTTTTTGTGAGAAATCAATGGATCAGAATTCTAGTTTTACACTTGAGTGTCATGAGTCAAGTAATTGTGTATCCATGCTGGAGAGCGAAGGTCCCAACTTTTAACGCGTTGACCCAATGCTCTTATAAATGCTCTTTATAAACCTGAGGCTGTTGCCTGAAGCCAAACACAAGTGTGGTAAATTCCCTTTGGTAAGCCATTCAGGGAGGCTTCTAGAGAGAATGCCTATTGGCCATTCTGCAGATGACCATCTCCTATGCTTAGTCATGCAAGGACAGAGAAGCAGAGAAGACCAGAGCCCCTCAGTTAGCCAGGAGACATTCCAGATCCTTCCACTCTGTTTCCATACTGACCACGGTGGACCTTTGAGTCAGTATCCCAAAGACAAGTGTGCAGCCAGTCAGGGTAGCAGAGGAAGTGGTAGAGAAGACCATGCTGATCCCTAACAAACTGTCTCAGAGTAAACAATGCCCACTGCAAACACAAGTGTGACTTTTTGACTGGATAACCACTGCTTGGGAAGCACAGACCTCCTACATTGGTCCTTGACGGGCACCCTCTCCTCCTTTAATATGCTAGGCCATATGTCCCTGAACTGAGATCACACTGCCAAATCTCTCTCCTGGCTATTGTCCAAAGAAGCCAACAGAGATAGATCTTCACAGAATTTCTAACCTATTTTATGTTGCTGGTTTTGTTATTGCTCTTGATGTTTTTGCATGATTTCCAAAGGATCTGGCTTCTTGGAGAAACAGGTAAATTAATGATTTGAACTATTCTCTGTGATAGGAAAAGTATTTGAAATTAAGATTATAAGTGTCACAATGACACTATGTGTGTGTTCTCAGGAAGATATTTCAGCTGAGAGATGAAAAGCTTCCAAATGCTTTTCTCTGTGAGCTTCTGGCAACTATCGATATTCTCAGACAGGGGGTGTGCTCATTACCAGCCCATGGACTCCAAAACAGGGAAGGACTCAATGTGAAAGGATGAGCAAAAGGGCAGGTTTGTGGAACCAGACCTAAAGACAAGGAACTCAACTGTACTCTAATGGAAATCATCCTGGTTTATGTTTCTGAAGTTAATTTAACCTAAAAGTATTTTTTTCTTTAAATATGAAGCATATGGGTCTAAAATGAGTGTCCGGCCTGCCTGGCTTTCCTTCATCTTCTACACCAAACTCAGCCTAAATGCTCTCTGCCCAGTCCCTAATCAATTCTGGTTAAGCAAGCAGGAATGCAATGCAAAGAGCTCCAGTACATTCCTGCCCAGGCCCCTCCCCATCCCCTGTGTCACCAGACATCCATGAGACATTGTCCAAAAGTGGCAGCAGTTTCTAGAGTGGGGGGGAAATGACCTACTTGCAGAAAGAGCCCAAGGAGGGAGTGGTGCATGTTTTGTGTTGCTTTTCAGGCCTAACCTCTCCGAATCTTTGCCTAACAGAAAAGAAAGAATGAAATATTCTGGGAAATATCAGCAGGGGAATCATTAACTCATAGGCACAGTGTCCTAGGGACCCACCCTTAAAGCTCTTCAGACAGGAAATAACAATACCATTTCAGTAAATAGCAATGAACTTAATAACTTAGCATTTCCTGTAAAGAGGGTAGAGAAAGAGAGAAATGACCCGTTAAGCTTGCAAAACCTGTGGTGTCCCACATGTGCCAATTCTTACTTATCTGAAGGCTTCAAAAGTCAACCCCAATGGGAATACAGAAATGTCACTGGTTGAGATGAATGTATTTATGAAATACACTTCTGTCACACTGACCCTACCAAATGTCATCCAAGTTTCCTACAAGGATTTTGGAATATGCTGTATAAACCAACAGTGTCATGAGAGTAGATATTTTTGTTATGTTGAAGCATTTCTCATTCAGGTAAGGATCAGACAAAAGCCTTAAACAACAACTTTTTTTAAACCTGTCTGCCTTTTTTAGTGGAGGTCTTCATTTACAAAGCTGAAGTATGCTGTTTTTCATGATGGCTTTGTTGCCACCAACAGAAATTCAAAGTAGAGCTCTGAGGATGAATCAGGTAGGATTACCTACATGCTGTTCTTGGAATTCAGCTCAGTTTATGGAGGAATTGCCAACTATTTTCATATTCTGGTTCCCAGGAAAACATAGTCTATGTTCAACAGAAGACCATGAAATTCCAAAGCAGCCATTCAACACAGGACGCAGTTACATTTGAGTCAACATCTTAAAGAAATACATTATCATCGTGTAAACAGGAATAATTCCAGAAAGTAGTCCTTTGTATTCCTACCTTGCATTTCACTGAAACCAGGACATGGAGCTCATACTTCCAGACAAAATTCAAATCAGCTTTGACCCTCGCTTCTACTAAGTTCAATGATACTCCAGGAAGGCAGAGAGTTGCCTGGACAAAATCAAAGAACCTTCTAGCAACCCCCAAATCCTGCTCCTGATAGTGACCTATGCAAAGTGAGCCTGAGAAATGTAATTTGTCTGAGGAATGCACCTGGAAAACAGCAATACTATATCTACCAGGGGAGAAGTATTCCTGGGGATTAGTGTGGGCTCTGAAACTTGACGCCCCTGGTGCTTTCATAATTGCTATCCCAATTAATGTAACTGCAGATACCATTCTTCTGTTCCCAGGTACAATTGTGCCCTGTTCCTCCAAAGCTCACAAAGCCATTTGCTTCAACACTTGCCTCTGAGTGGCAGTCTCAAGGCTGACAGTCCTTCATATAGACCTATCATATACCTACTGTACAAGTGTGTTTTCTTTGCATTTTAGTCATATCCTTGACCTTGGAGGGGACAGTGTAAAGGGGAATGCCTAATTAACTTTCCATTTATAAACCAATTATTTTAGTATTGGCACCTTCATTCTGAAGTCACTGACAGATAATCTTTTACAAAACAAAATGCAATAAATGAGAAATCGATTGGATTTTTTAAAGTTTGCTTTGAACTCAGCCATTAATAAGAGATGTCCTTTAATAAGAAAGATCTCTGTGTAGAAGTTAGTCCACATCAGAGCCCAGCTGTGCCACCTCTTCTGAGGAAGATGTGGCCACGTACAATCAAGGCATAGAACCTCTTTTTCATTCATTTGTAATTGAATTGACAAGGAAGCTATTTTCCTACCTGAAAAGGAGGAAAGGATACTTTTATGTGGATCTGCACAAACTAAAATCGCACCAAAAGTTCATGCAAGGTCAATGAAGGACATTTTCTGCTCCCATCACAGACTTCTTGCCCTATGATCTTCCCAGGTACTCTTCCCTGAGGCAGCTCAGCTGCCTCCTTTGTCTCCTGCAGGTCTCAATTCAAATGCCATCTTCGGAGTGAGGACTTCCCTAACCGCCTTGTTGATGACTGTAAGGAACCTGCCCCCCCACACCCAACCACTTTCTCTATTCAACTTTCCTTCACAGCACTTCTATACTTGACAATCTTTACATTGTGTCTGCTCTTTTATTTTGCTTATTGCATGTTTCCCTCTATGTGAATGGAAGTTCCATGAGAACAGGGAGATAGTAATGACACCTAACTAGAAACCAGCACAGAGCAGTCACTCAGTAAATACAATGATGTAAAATGTTTAAGACGGAAAGTCAAAATAAAATCGTCCACCATGAACAAGTAATCATCACCCTTCTCTCCACTAAGGTAGACAGTATGATGAAGCCACTGTGCAGGTGAACCAAGGACAAAAATAGAAGAAAATTTGCTCATGCCCTTGCACACCAGACACAGAGCCTTGTGCCTTCCATTACACTTTGGAGCCCTGACTCCAGCAACAGCCATCATCTCTGTGCACACCTCCACCTGATAGACTCTAGAGAGAAGAGGGGAAATGTTCCCTCTGGTTTCCAGCTTGCTTATTGAGTCACTGGTCAGTTGTTCCCAGGGACAGATTCATAAGAGTGCCCTCAGAAGGGCTCCCATGTTTGGTTTAATTTTCTGCTGTCAATATCTTATGATTCTGAATAATTCCACCTTTGAACTTGTGTTTTGTAAGTGAAGTCCAATGGGACAGTGGAGAGTACAGTGAACAGAGAAGATTCATGAAATGAAGGGAAAAGCTTCATATTTTAGTGCCTTTAAAAACTCTTTTAAGCCTGGTGGTGGGTATTAAGGAGGGCACGTATTGCATGGAGCACTGGGAGTGGTACATAAACAATGAATTTTGGAACACTGACAAAAAAATTAAATTAAATTAGGGGCGCCTAGGTGGCTCAGTGGGTTAAAGCCTCTGTGTTCGGCTCAGGTCATGATTCCAGGGTCCTAGGCTCAAGCCCCATATCGGGCTCTCTGCTCAGCAGGGAGCCTGCTTCCCCCTCTTTCTCTGCCTGCCTCTCTGCCTACTTGTGATCTCTCTCTGTCAAATAAATAAATAAAATCTTTCCCAAAAAAATTAAATTAAAAAAAGTAATTTAAAAAAGCTCTTTTTGTCTACCTTTTTCAATAAGCAGTGCACAGGACCCCAACAGTTATGTAGTTGGCTTTGACTATATCCACGTTATTTCTGGAGGACAACAAAAAATTTCTATTATGGCAAAATACATTCTATCTTATCATGTGTTCTCCCAACTTGAAGGAAATATGGTCATCTTTTTGGCTAACCATCACCACCACCACAAAGCTCAGAGTCAAACCAGAAATTAAGGAGAGCAACTGAGGCAATGGGTTACTTTTGAAAGGAGAGGAAAAGTAGAGAAATTTATTTAATAAAAATAACTATTGGAAATGTTAATAATAGCAGCTTGGAAACTATTTGATTGTTTGGAAACTCTTCAAAAAGTTATTTACTTCACAACCTCTCCAACATTTGTTGTTTCTTGCCTTGGCAATTTTTTCCATTCTAACTGGTATAAGGTGGTATCCCAATGTGGTTTTAATTTGAATTTCCCTGATGGCTAATGATGATGAACATTTTTTCATGTGTCTGATAGCCATTTGTATGTCTTCTTTGGAGAAGTGGCTGTTCATGTCTTCTGCACATTTTTTGACTTATTTGCTTTTTGGGTGTTGAGTTTTGAGAAGTTCTTTATAGATCTTGGATATCAGGCTTTATCTGTAGTTTCATTTCCAAAAATCTTCCCCATTCTGTGGGTTGCCTTTTTGTTTTGTTGACTGTTTCCTTTGCTGTGTGGGAACCCTCTTACACTGTTGGTAGGAGTGTAAGTTGGTTCAGCCACTTTGGAAAACAGTGTGGAAGTTCCTCAAAAAGTTAAAAACAGAGCTACCCTGTGACCCAGCAATTGCGCTACTGGGCATTTACTCCAAAGATACACATGTAATGAAAAGAAGGGGCACATGCACCCCAATGTTCACAGCAGCACTGCCTACAATAGCCAAACTGTAGAAGGATCCAAGATGTCCTTCAAGAGATGAATAGCTAAAGAAGATGTGGTCCATATATACAGTGGAATATTACTCAGTCACCAGAAAGGATGAATACCCAACTTTTGCATTAGATGGATGGGACTGGAGGAGATTATGCTAAGTGAAGTAAGTCAAGCAGATAAAGTCAATTATCATATGGTTTCATTTATTTGTGGAGCATAAGGAATACCATGGAGGACATAAGGAGAAGGAAGGGAAAAATGAAGGGGGGGTGGATATAAGAGGGGTAGACAAACCATGAGAGACTACAGACTCCAGGAAACAAATTGAGGGTTTTAGAGGAGAGGGGATGGGAGGATGGGTTGGCCTGGTGATGGATATTTAGGAGGGCACGTGTTGCACAGAGCACTGGGTGCTATACACAAACAATGAATCATGGAGCACTACGTCAAAAACTAATGATATACTGTATGGTGACTAACATAACATTAAAAAAGTTATTTACTGGGGCACCTGGGTGGCTCAGTGGGTTAAGCCTCTGCCTTCAGCTCAGGTCATGATCTCGGGGTCCTGGGATCGAGCCCCACATCAGGCTCTCTGCTCAACGGGGAGCCTGCTTCCCCCCGCCCCACCTGCCTCTCTGCCTACTTGTGATCTCTCTCTCTCTCTCTGTCAAATAAATAAATAAAACGGTTATTTACTGAAATCATAGGACAATATCTACTGCAAGTGTATCAGGTAATAAAAAAAAAAAAAAAAAAAAAACTGTTTAATCCACCTCTTCCCCAGGGGAAGAGTGGGAACTAGTAAACATAACCCAAGGCTTCTCAAATACTGAGAGAATTTGGCCATTCAACAATTATGCAAATTAATGAAAGGCAAAGTATATCTTTAAATCCACAACTTTCTAATTTTGAGAAAACTCTACGAACCCACAGGTTAAGTTAAAATAGAAAATATTTAAATGAGCTGCTGAAAAAAAAGTTAGATGGGTCATTCATAAATTAAGTTATCATGACATCCAGGTTTGGTAACTTCCAAGAAATCAAATAGTTTAACCCCATAATCTGAACAGTATAATATTTTCCTAATTTTCCAGACATCCCCTATTTCTTTAACTCCACTATTCTATATAAGAGGATATAAGATGTGGTATTTAATCCAAAGACATAGATATAGTGAATAGAAGGGGCACATGCACCCCAGTGTCCATAGCAGCAAGGACCACAACAGCCAAACTGTCAAAGGAGCTGAGATGCCTTCAATAGATGAATAAATAAAGATGTGGTTCATATATACAATGGAATATTACTCAGCCATCAGAAAGGATGAATACCTACCATTTGCATCAACATGGATGGAACTGAAGGGGATTATGCTAAGTGAAATGAATCAAGCAGACAAACACAATTATCATATGGTTTCACAATATGTAGAATATAAGGAATAGTGCAGAGGACAATGGGGAAAGGGAGGGAAAATGGAATGGGAAGAGTTCAGAGAGGGAGACAAACCATGAGAGACTCTGGACTCTGGGAAACAAACTGAGGGTTGCAGAAAGGAGAGGAGTGAGGGGATGGGGCAACTAGGTGATGGGTATTAAGGAGGGCATGTGATGTGATGAGCATTAAGTGTTACATGTAACTAGTAAATCATTAATATCAAAAACTAATGATGTACCATATGTTGGCTAAATGAACATAATAAATAAATAAGTAAATAAATAAATAAACAAACAAACAAACAAATATGATATAAGACCTGGGAAGTAAAATCAAACACCTCCAGGGACCAGACACATAACACCTATGTGTGAATTGGGCTGGATACAAGATAGTAGGAAAGGTGGGCAAGTGGAGTTGCATGTCTCTCTTCTAAGGAGGATTTTTTTTTTTAAGCAGGGGCTTATGTTAGTCTGGGTCTTCTGAAAAACAAAAACCAAGATGACATGTACAGGTCATTTGTTAATAGAGCTGCCTTAGGAGAGGATATGGGAATGAGACACAGGAGGCTAGAGATGCTGGATTATGATGAAGATCTGACCCGAAGGGAGGAAGGAAGTTTGAGGGGATACCGTCTGAACTGTAGAGAAATTCTACAGAAGGTTTGGCAATGCTACTGGGGAGGGCTGGAGCCACAGTCAGAGGTATCCCATCTCTCCCAAAAATAGAGTTGCCTCTCTATCCCATCTTGCTCAGTCATGGGAAGGATGGCCTCAGTCCCATCCAGTGATAGATTTCAAAGCACAACAGCTGGGACTGTAGGTTAATTTCCAACCTTACCATTGGAGATTTGAAGCCATACCCATGGCTGCCATAGTGCCTACAAGATATACCTGAAGGCCAACAGTTAAAGACTCTGCCTGAACCTCACTAAAGTGCATTCTTCGTCTTCTTGACATTGTTCCCTTGATGAACCTCTGACATCTTTCTGTATGTCTCTACCAATAACATGAGAGTTTGGTCATCCACTACCCCATGCAGAGACACTGAAAAGATTTGTTAGCTGAAAAATGGGGCTTGCATTGCTAGCACATTTTCAAAACAAGCTGTCATAATAGATCTGTCAGATGTCAGTTACTGGAGTTGCCTTCAGGCCACAAAATTTGGCAGGTGTTCAGTTTGCTCCATTTCCCCAAAAAGGTCACTGTGCATTTTGCTGAATGTGGTTCTATGGTCAGATAAGTTATGCAGAAATAAATGACATTTTTTAACTAATCAGTTGTATACCCATTTCTGGGACATAAATGAATTTCTCACCTTCTCCTTCTTATACAGAAAAGTGTTCCCCTTGGGAAAGTCTCAGGGATCCCACTGGCCCTTCCATGAACATCAAAAACAACATCAGTGTTATATTTTAAAAATTGGAAGACCAAACTCCCAGCCCCACCACACTCAAGGCCTGTGAAAACACCAGCAGCAATGTTGCCACACAGCAGGACCAAATGTACAATGGCTGTATTCCCCAAGGTAGTCTCAAGTTACCAAAATCTTTCTTCTGAAGCCTGAAAGAAAATAAAGAAAAAGGTTACCTGTAAATACAGAACCAGTGATGAGAACAACGGTGACAGGGCATCCTTTTAAAAACACAAATGGAAAACCAAACACAAGCGAAGGTTAACAGCTAAGCCCTTACAGGGGGAACCAGAAGAAAAAAGACAACCTGTTGTTGACAGTCCAAAATACCACCTGAGAAAGCAGATGACAATGGGCTCATCAGGAGGAAGGAAGTCTTCTTCTTCAAGAGGTGGCAGAGATAGGATTTAATAAAACCATGCCCCCCAAAATACATGTATGTGTTTTTTGGAAGATGTGTGGAGAAATACTTTGTCAAGAACTAATGTCATATGTAGAAAAATAAAGAACATCAGACTCATAAATGAGCAACATTTTACTGGTATTGTTAACCAAGTCTGTGGTCCTCTAAAAATGCAATTGTGACATAATGTGTGTACTGCCTTTCCAGATCATTAGTCACTTACCAGGAAGTCCAAGAATCCCCATGTTCAGTGTGTTCCCCAATGAACACCCTACTCTAATGTTTTCTCTCAGGAAATGGCAGCCCATCTATTCAGTTGCAATCACCAGAAACCTATCTATTTGGACAACTTTTCTCCTTCCCCCTTATACAACCCATCATCAAGACACTTGGCCTCATTTTCTCCTGATTCTATTTACTTAACTCTAACTTCCACAATGATCCAAATGAAGGTCACTCTTTGCCTACTCTCCAGCGATAGCACTCCAACTGCCCAATTTGACTCTTGCTGCATACCCCTATCATTCTCCAAAGAGCAGCCACTGATCTTCTCAAGACACAAATGGGATCATGTTGCTCCACTGTAGTCTCAACCTCTTCAGTGGCTTCCAGTTCTGCTTCAATTACAAAGACCCTCATCCTCAATATACCCTCCAAGATCCTGCCTGTCTGCACCACCCCCTCCCTCTCTAACTTGTCCACCCATGTCCTCAGCCCCTGACATAGCAGCAGCACTGCCTCTTCTCTGAGAGGTCACAGTGTAATCTCCTGGGAAAGGGAGGCTGATCTCTGCAGCCTCTGCCAACCAGGAAGCTTCAGGCCATTGGGATCTAATATTCTCAGTCTCAAAAGGCAAATGTCACCATCCACATTCTCAGGGTCTCCTTTTTCTCCATCAGGGAATTTTCTCTGACACTGAAGAGACTTTAAGACTATACAGTCAGTCTTTTGTATTTCCTCCATCCTTCTTATCAGATCCTGACTTTTAGAACTTTCTGTCCTGCTCCTGTAGGAGATGAGAAACCCCCTTAAAGCTACCACAGGAATACCCTGGCTTTCAGAGAGAGCTGCAAGATAGCAATTAACTGCCTTCCATCCATTCCTTTCTTTTTGCAAGGCTTCCAGTGCCTTCCAAAGTGATTATCCTACATCATGATTCTTACAATTTTCATTGCCCCAAAGTGGATCAAGTGTCACAGTGAACTGATATCTCAACACTTCACCTCCACCTCCTCCTTGTCCCCATTAACTATAGATAAAAGCTTTGGTAGCTGTGATGCTACCAGATGCCAGGTGTAGTTGCCATGTGCTTACCACAGCCAAAGCCCACCATAGGGTCTGCTTCCCGGGGTCAATGCAAGTTCCAAATCTTTTGGCTGGCCCCAGTTCTCTAGACAAGAGACCCTGGAGCATACACTTATGTGCTAACACTTCACTGCAAAGTATGTTCCTAGAGAAGCAGGGTGGGAGGAGCAATGAGGCAGGGGAGAGGGAGCCTAAATGCAGAGGGGCAGGGTACCAAGCTGGCCAAAGCTCTCTAACAGCCTGGCTGGTTGTGTGACCTCATGTGATGTCTTTGGGAAAGTTGTAGGGACTAAGACAACTCAGAACAGTTGCTGGGGACTAAGACAACTCAGAACAGTTGCTGGGAACAGCCTCTTCCTATCACCATCCTCCCACTGGGTAAAGTCGGCCCATAGGGTTTTCATTTCTCCACACTTTCAAGTCATAGCCCCCAGCCCTTTCAAGTGCATCAGCCTCTTCTTGCCAGTCAGGGCTGCATGGAGAGTGGCTTGCCCTGAAGCAGTGGTGGTGGCAGCAGCAGTGATCTGACTTCGTGACTTCACCAGCAGTGCAAGCCAGGCTGGGCAGATGTGCAGAGTGCAGTGGGCAGATCGGGGTGGGTCCGTAAGCTGAGTCTGGAATAAGACCTAAAAATACTAGCCTCGCATTTGTGTATCAATAAAGTCAATGAGTTGGATGTAAAGAAGAAGATGAGCACAGGCATAAGATACAATGATTTGCAAAATCATGTGAAATCTTTTGTCATCCTTTTTCAAATTCACATCCTTAGTTTTGTTTTTTTGTTTGTTTTTTAAAGAAAGAAAAATGTTCATCATCATTAGTCATCAGGGAAATTCAAATCAAAACCACATTGAGATACCACCTTGCACCAGTTAGAATGGCAATGATTAACAAGACAGGAAACAGTAAGTGTTGGAGAGGATGTAGAGAAAGAGGAACCTCTTACACTGTTGTTGGGAATGCAAGTTGGTGCAGCCACTTTGGAAAACAGTATGGAGATTCCTCAAAAAATTAAAAATAGAGCTCCCCTATGACCTGGCAATTGCCCTACTGGGTATTTACCCCAAGATACAGATGTAGTGAAAAGAAGGGCCATATGCACCCCAGTGTTCATAGCAGCAAATGTCCACAGTCACCAAACTGTGGAAAGAACCGAGATGCCCTTCAAAAGACGAATGGATAAAGAAGATGTGTTTACAATGGAATATTACTCAGCCATCAGAAGGGATGAATACCCAACTTTTGTATCAACATGGACAGGACTGGAGATTATGCTGAGTGAAATAAATCAAGCAGAGAAAGTCAATTATCATGTGGTTTCACTTACTTGTGGAATATAAGGAATAACATGGAGGACATTAGGAGAAGGAAAAGAAGAGTGAATTGGGGGAAATCAGAGGTGGAGAAGAAACGATGAGAGACTGTGGACTCTGAGAAACAAACTGAGGGTTTTAGAGGGTTTTACAGGGTTTGGGTGAGCCTGGTGGTGGGTATTAAGAAGGTCACGTATTGCATGGAGCACTGGGTGTGGTACATAAACAAGAAATCTTGGAACACAGAAAAAATAAAATCAAATTTTAAAAAAACAAAGTAAGGAAACTTTATTAAGCTTTAATTTAAAAAATTAAAAATAAAATAAAAAAGAAAGAAAAATATATAGCAAGTAAGATATTGATATTGTGTTTGTACAGAAATTGAACCTAAGAAAATAACCAGTTTTCAGGGAATTATTCCCGTTTAATGAATAAGGTGAATTCAGAAAACCAGAATTGTTTTAAATTATAAATTCTATCCCATTGGGTACCTTCTTATAGCTCACTGTTACTATTCTATCCTCCCGAGTTTGCTTGAATTAGCTGGACAAATTGCATAAATT
The DNA here is from genome assembly GCF_002288905.1 of Enhydra lutris kenyoni. Classification (NCBI taxonomy): domain Eukaryota; kingdom Metazoa; phylum Chordata; class Mammalia; order Carnivora; family Mustelidae; genus Enhydra; species Enhydra lutris. The sequence goes on from NW_019154127.1 coordinate 6,719,133, forward strand.
CTGCAATTCATTTGTACTTTAAAGCCAATTAAACTCCTTTAGCTTCTTACAGTCTCACTCACCTTGCAGCTGACGGACACCTCTGACTGCAAAGTAGCTCTGCATATGCACTAGGAGCCGGAATTGACTTGTCTGAGACTACAACTGAGTAAAATGCAAGACAAAAGGATAGAGAGAGTGCTTCCCATTTGCACTTACTAGGAGCCAAATTGAATTTGAGGGACTTGGGATATTTCAGTTGTAAAATATACTATGTCTGACTTCATTATAGATTCTCTTCTTAAAGTGGCATAAAATTTGACTACACCATATTTTATCTGAATTATGAAAATTAGTCTTTAAAGACACTGCATTGAATATTTCATTGCTGTGTCATCTTGTGATATGAATAATTGTAATTTATTTTATCTGCTTTCTATGTTTAAGTCTATCCAAAACCCTTTCAGAAAATCCTTGTATTTCATACATCTGAATTTAGGACTTAATAGCCAAAACATGCTTCACCTTGGTATTATATATATTATATATTATATATATTATATAACAGAAGGCAGTATAATTCAGTACAGGCCAAAAGTAAGAGCAAAATGTATTCAATGGCACATTTGCCATGCCTACAAAGTCTCCTGTTATGACCCAAGATAATGTGCACTTATCATATTATTCTGGGTTTGCATTCAGCAAACCAACATTCCCATGGCATTTGAATGCCACAACTGGACAAAGTTCAAAAAGGAACCCTTCATTTTAGTTGTATCCAGCTATCTTTGGAGTACGTGACTTGAGTGCCACCAAGAGCTTACAGAGCAACAAGATTGACAGCTCAGAAGTAGAGACAGCCAACACACTATCAACCCATAATATGAACACGGAGGGAACTTTTCTTCCCAATGAAAATATCCTCTCTTCCAATGTGAATCTTTCAGACTGGATTAGAAAGGGGCTTTCTTAGGCATCCAAGCAAACAACTGATGGATGCTTGGTTGTCACCCATGGCGGCGCCCACTGCCAGACGTACAAAAGGGTCCCTCACATGCATACTTCGCCCTAGGTTCTTCACTGTTTTCCAAACTATTCACTCTTTGGAGTAAAATGAGAAAAGATATTACACAGATGAGAGAGAGCCATGTACAAAAAAAGAACCTCACATAGCAAAGGTATCCTCCAGATAATTGATGAATGAATGAAGGAATGAATGAATGACATGACACCCTATGCATTTGTCTGCATTTAAGATCCCATTTAAACAGTCAGAGCTTCGGTAAGACCAAACAAGCAGTGTCTTCTTCATCACTGTTTTAAAGTAACATAAACAATGAATCTTGGAACGCTGAAAAAATAAAATAAAATTTAAAAATAAATAAATAAAATCTTTTTAAAAATTCAAAAAAAAGTAACATAAACAAGTATCATCCTTATTTTGAAAATTATATTAAAATGTGGGAAATAAGAAATGAAGTTCTCCAAATCCTATTCTTTAGCTATTACCTCCACTAACAGCTTCCTGTGCATTTTTCCAGGCTGCTTTCCCATGCATACATGAAACATACATGCATGTTTTTAACAAAATGAGATCCTATATTGCAATCTATCCTATAAGTCACTTTTTTTTCTTTTTTTTTTTTTTTAGGCAGGGAGGAAAAGAGGGAGAGGGAGAAAGAGAATCTTAAGCAAGCTCCACACCCAGCACGGAGCCTGATGTGGGGCTCGACCTTACAATCCCGAGATCATGACCTGAGCCGATATCTAGAGTCAGATGCTTAGCCGACTAAGCTATCTAGGTGTCCCTATAAGTCACTGTTTATACCTAAATTTCTATTACAGACTTTATGTCAGAATACACAGTAAATATCTCACTCCTTTAAACACTGAATAACATTCTACAAGTCACTTAACCAATCCCCAATAGATGAAGCAGTAGAATTATAAGGTCACAACATAGGCACTTCTTTCTTCTTAATAGATATTGCCAAATTTCCTTTAAAATATTAAACCTCCATCAATACTGACTACTATTAATTCTCTAAATGCTTGTTATCTGGAGGAAGTGCTTTTTAGTCATTCTAATTTGTATTAATTTGGTTATATGTGAGATTAAGCACCTCTTCTATTTATAAGCTATTTATACTTTTTCTCCTGTGAATTGCTTTTTCATATTCTTTGCTATTTTAAACTGGATTGATCGTTGCTTCTTACTGATTTTTTAGGCACTTAGGCACTTCTTATGTCAATTTTTTATAGCTATATATAGTGAATATTTTCCCCACCTTCATGATTTTTTTTTTCTAATTGGGATTTTATTACTTTTTGCTATATAGGAGAGTTTTCTTTCAATACTATCAAATGTGTCATTCTAAAACAGTATGACTTCTGGGTCACATGTCATTATTTAAAAGGCCTTGCCCACTCCAACATAATGAAAATATTTCCTATATTTTTACGAGTAGTTTAAAGACTCTTCTTATGTTCAGATCTATAATGATTTCAAATTTATTTTTGTACGTGGTACAAGTAAGGGATACAACTTTTTTAAAATTTTTAACTTCTTAAATCTTTGCTTTATTGTTTTTCAATTTTACCCAATAACAGCCAGTTGTAAAACATAACTTATTCACTAATTCATCCTCTTTTCACAGATGTAAAATGACCCCTTAAGCATATACCAGTGTTCCACATACAGCTAAAGGCTTTGAGAGCCAAGACTGAGGTTTTCAAAAGAAGAAGCAATTCTGCTTCGAGACGGCAAATAGAAACCCCAGCTGAGTTTCCAGCTGGCCTGGCCTGCCTGCGGGATTTGGACTCAAGTGTGCAACATCAACTCTTTATTTTATTCTGCTAATCTCTTGGCTGAATGCTGGCGGGCGTCTCACTCCTTTATTTTTTTTTTTTAAGATTTATTTATTTAGACAGAGAGCATGGTGGGGAGAGGAGCAAAAGGAAACAGAAAGAATCTCAAGCAGAATCCCTGCTGAGCACGGAGCCTGACGTGGGGCTGGATCTCACGAATCATGAGATCATGACCTGAGCCAAAACCAAGAGTCAGACGCTTAACCAACTGCACTCACTACTCAGGTGCCCCACATCTCACTCTCTTAATTACTATGAATTTAAATTCATTTCCACATCAAGGAAAGCACAGATCTCCCCTATTACTCTTTTTAAAAATGTTTCTTAGCTCTTCTAGTGCATTTGCTTTTCCAGATTAACTTTAGAATCAAATTTGCCACAGTATCATCATATATTTTCTGCCTTTTTACAGATCTACAAATTACTTCACTGATAAACACTTTGCTCTACGGAACAGATGTGAGGTTCTTCCTGCATAGGGAACTTTAATCTGTAATTTTCCTCTCCTTCTTCATACTCCCACCTTCTTTTTCTTATTTATTTGCCTCTTTGTCCTTTCAGCCCTGGCCTTTTTCCTGTCTTTCTTCAGTAGTGAGATGGTTCTGGTTGATAACTCAAAGGTGGCCATCTGGCAGCTTATGGCCTCACACAGCGTCTTTGCTTCCAGCCCCTCTGTGCCTTCACAGAGAGCAGACAGGCTCCATAGCACTGCTGCTCCTTCAGACAGGGAAACCTGAGTTCAAATCCTACCTGATCTCTTCTTCATATGAACTTTGATAGGTTACTTAACTTCTCTAAGATGTACTTTTCTGTTCTGCAAAATGAGGATACTAATACTTACTTGAAAGTCTTACGGAGATTATGGAAAATAACAAATATAAAGGTCCCAGCACAGAGCATGAATTCCCTAAAAGTCTGTTTCTTTTCTTCTCTTGCCCTTTCTTCTGAGCAAGAAGCCAGCTCCTCTCAGATCTTCACAGTTGAATTCCACATTTATTTATTTAGGCCTTTTCATTGGCAAACACCATACTGAAGTTTGTGGAAGATACCAATAATCAGACAAACTAGGCAGGGAGGCAAGATGTACTCATGGGGGAAAGTTAACAGGCTATAAATAAAATTTGTAAACGTCCAGTATTTAATATTAGGCATAAGCCGCAAGGAAATCCACAGAAGGAGCAAGTTGCCTAGGCTCCTGGGATTTAGGCTAACAAAGGACTCGGCACAGGAGGCGAAAACAGAAACCTCTCCTGCTTTCTCGGTGGCCAGGACTCGCACGGCTCAGTCAGGCACCTTCTCCGGTCCATGTTCATTACCAGATTGCCAACTGTCTCAATGATGACAGATGAAGAGAGATTTTTGGACAGGCTCTGATTACTCAAAGTAGACATCTCTTAGGTACTATCTGTCTGTTGGTTCAGGAAATAAGACAAATATATTTTTGAATGAATGTGCCCACCCAACAGTTTTGGAAGGTCAGCTCTGGATAAGACACAACAGTATTTACCCCAAAGGCTGTCCTAGACACTGAAGGTGGGACTGTGTCTGGTGCCGCTTTGCTTACCCCAAATCTAACCCCAGCACCGGACACACAAAGGCTATTTACAGAAGGTCAGAAGATTATCCCGGGGCCCTGTAAACATTGCCCATGAATGTTCTTAAACTTCTAACTGGGACAGGGCCGGCTCCTCACTGAGATTAACGCCTTCAGCCTGTTGAACTGCTCATGTGGCTGTGGCCTGCACACACAGTCTAACAAAGCTCCAGCCACCATTCCCAAAGGAGAACATGAACTTGATGTGATCCTATCACATTAAGTACAAAAAAATATGCAAAGTTGCCTATCAACATAATACATCCACTTGCCTAAGACTCTAGTATCAAATGTCACATTCAAAGTCCCTGATAAAAGCAAAACAAGTGAGTAGTGACTAGGTCAACATTTTGCTTCTGGTTCTTTCCAAACGCTCTGGTACGAGGAAATTTACTCTTTGGACTTGGAGGTAAACATGAGCCAATAGTGTGACACAGCTGCCAAAAAAAAAAAAAAAAAAAAAAAAACCAAGGTCTTAGAATGGGTGAATTAATAGAAGTATAGTGTCATGAACAAAGGAGGCCACAGATATCCAAATATGAACAACATATACCCCTCTCGTCTACCTGAACTGGGGGATGCCTGCAGAGTGGTATTCCTCCTTTGGGTCAGTGAGGACATTCAGACAGAAGATAATCAGAAGCACAAACACTATGTCATCTTAAAATGCTGCAAGAACCAGCATGAAGACGGCTAGATTTTACCATATAGTCCCCAAAGCAGGACCCAGACCAAGACAGAAAAGCAACAGAGACAATTTTCAACCAAATGTGAGGGAGACCTTTCAAACGATTAAAGCCATTCAAAAACTGAAACGGTCTCATGAGGTACTGAGCATCCTGTCACTGATAACATTCAAACAAAGGTGTCTTTCCACTTTCTGGCCTGGGTAGAGATTTAGGGAAACAGAGATTCTTCAGGCTTCAAGCCAGGTTTTATGGAAAGCGTCCCACAGGACAGGGAGGTTAGACTAGGTGGCCTCAAATGACCGCATCGAATGTAACCAGAAATTCTTGCTCCCTCAGTTATTTTCTCCTATTACAATGGATAAGAATTTCCTGGGTCAGATTTTGACTGGGCACCTAATCACATCATTAACGTTTCCAGTCCTTCTCCCCACTGGCAGGTCCCCTGCTCAGTGGCATCAGGGCAGCTCTTCCCTGCTCCTCCCTGACCCCAAAGTCATACCCACATTCTCGCTAGAATTGGTGGACGACAAACGTCATCATGTATAATGCAGAAAGGGAATCATTGATTTTGTTCGGATTAGTCATCATAATGCCTTTCTCTTATATGTACTTAATCACAGTGGTTTCTCCAAGAACAGAAAGCTTTCCTTTCTATAGAAGGATCTAAATAGCTCTCTAAACAGACACCAGCTGGGCAAACAGTGCAGAGAATTTCAGCGCAGTGTGATGAGAGCAACCACACCCACGGCCAAGGCCAAGCAGCCTCTCAACACAGCAGCCAAATAATGAAGAGCGGCAGAGGGGAGAGGCTCCTTTTGATCTAACTGTAGGGCACTTCTATGTCTTAAGAGAACGTTCCATCCAGCTCCGTGGCTAGTCACAAAGCCTGAAAATGATTAATGGACTGGAGCACTGGCCAGTGTTTCCCTTCCAGGATGAGAACCGGACGGAGCCGAGCAGCGCGGGCACAAGCAGGAAATAATAGGACAGCTGGAGGCCTGGCTGCAGGCCGCACTGAAGGGCTTCCTGGTAGACCTCATCACTCTGCAGCCTCCCCTTCCCGCCCTGCCCGCTGTGCCTGTCTCTACACGGGGATGATAAGGCCTTCTGTGTCTGTGTCAAGGGATGGATGCTGCCAAAGTGGGCAATCTTAAACACAGGAAACACAGAAGCCAGCATCCAAGAAAACGTGCTCTCCTCTGCTCCAAAGGAGAGTTCCCCGCAGCTTACATGGTGCGTGTCCCCCCCACCTCCAGGGTTGGCACAGTGAACCCAGAAGCTTCTCCCTGGGCACAGGACCACCCGGCTTCTTGCTCTGTTGGAAGAAGTATGAAGCCACATCTTCAATTGGCGTCCCTCATTTAAGTGGAGTCAAACCCTTTTGTATCCTCGGACTCTGTGGTTGCCTTGACTGGGTAGTTAGTGTCTTTACACTGTGAATTTCCAAGTTATTAGGCACAAACTCACTTTCATTTCTTTGCAATCTGTCTGTATACGACATAGAACACACTCAGTTGGAAGCTGAGCCACATTCTGAAAGACTGCACTGTCCCCATGTTGTGCCCAGCTCAGGCTACTGGACCAGGCCACATGAGTAGAGTGGGCTCTGCCTGGTCTGAGTCTCCCTGTTGAATACTGACCAGGCTTTCAAATGCAGGACTTGGTGAAAACAGCAGAACTATTAGACCCTGTGAACTAAAACCTAAATGAGATGTGGGTTCATTCACCTCAGAGTCAACTTGGGCATTAGGTATGTCCACATCTAAGAAGTGTAATCTGCAAAATGCTGACGTCAGTGGGTAAGGCCAGGGCACTCTTGGTGCAACAATGTGCTCCTCCTCTCTCTCCTTTGAAGCCTAAGCAAGGACAGTGGTCTGGAGAGACATGGGGACGAAGAGAGGGAGGCAGTGGGAGGCTACATTATTGGCACAGAAAACCACATCTGAGCAGAGGGTGTCTGCCTAGAGCATGGATGACTTCTGTCCTATGCACACAGATGATGAGGGCAGATTCAGGAATGAGCTCCTGCTATCGCAGCTTGGACGATGGGCTGGGCCTCACAGAGCCCCCTTCCCTAGCTGTTCTCCCCACCCTCTTTCCTGACTTTCTTCTCTAAGAGCTTCCATTGAGAAGCAGCTGTGTGGTGGGGAGGTGGCGTAGCTCCTGGGGCCTGCTTCCCCACTCCATATACAGGCAGGAGGCTCCTCTCTATTGTGGGGTCAGAGCAAAGCCCTGAGTGCCAGTTTCCACTTGCTCCACCCCAAGAGCAGCCCCAGCACTCCAGGTGGCATCTCTCCTCTTAGACTCCGCCCATCCTCTCCTATGTTATTTCTGTAGGGCCTACCCTGGGAGGTCACTTTCTTCTTTTCAGGCATCTTTCAGTCTCTTCTTATGAACTCCCCCAAGTTCTCTCTACATTGATTACATACCTCCATCAATTGTTTTTTTTTTGCAGAGCTTGGCTTCCCCTACATTGATAAATGCCCACAGCCATTTTGCTGAAGAACCCAGGTGAAACAGAGAGCTCTCTGGATCCCTCTCTGTCCTCCATGATCTCTGGCAAACACATTCTCCTCCACAGGCTGCTCCCTACATGTCAGAGGTGAGAAACCAGTGACAGGAGGTGTTTCTCATTGGGTCCCAAGCACATGGAATCATGAACACTATGACAATGCAGGAGGATGAGCCAACAACACTTGGTGAGGCAATGTGAATTGGGGGGAGGATTCCTCAATGAATCCTCAGCATTGAACTTGGATGACTGGGTAGATGCCAAATGAGGGGAGAAAGACCAAGCAGAAGAGGCCTGTTTAGATCTTCTCCCCAAAGTAACGGTTATCTGGAATGTTGCTCATCATCCCCTTGCTATATCATATGTGCAGAGATGTAATGATAAATGTTTAATAACCCCCTCTCCAAAAATCAAATGTGTGTGTGAGCATGTGTGTGTATCCCTATATAAGTTTGTTATACATTTTTGATACAAAGGACACATAGAACACAATTTGCAAATAATGATCAAATACATAAAATCCCATACATCCTGTTTGTAAATCACAGTTAGTTGACTCACACAGAATTTTTTGTTCAGTTTTGCCACACCTTCATAATTGCAGCCAACCTATGGCTGCAATGGAGAAACCAATGTAGTTCCAAGATAAATGTTGGTTGATATTTTTGTTTGCATTAGCAAGTAAAAAGAAAGCAAACTGACCAAAGTATATGGTAGCGAGTCACCTTCTCATCAGTCACATGAGCAATTTCTTTGTTGAATCAGACAAAAGTTTTCAAATATTGGGAGGCTATTTCCTCAAATCCTGTGCCAGTCACGATGTAACAGCCACAGACATAACCAACTTTTAAATTCAATCTGTTCATCATTATTAACATTTTGTCCACCATTTTGTTATGTCCACATGTGTATATTGATACAGAACAATCAAGCCTGGTTTGTAGCATTAGCTGGTCTCTTTCATGTCAGTTACACGCTCTCCCCTGGTGGCCTATTTCAAGCTACCAAGGTGATGCCGCCAAACACAGAGTTTGAAAGAGATTGTAGTAGCATGCCAGTATATAGGATTTTCACCATACAGATAGAATGGACATAAATAACCTCAAAAGCATAGATAAGAGTAAAATTCAGTAAGATAACTAGGTGATGAGTTTAGCATATTTGTTACCATTGTCTTTAGTATAACATTATAAATTTATATAATTTTATTTTTAATGTTGGCTCTGCTTAACAACTGGCTTGCAAAGTTCCTGAAAATTTAATTATTGGCTCTCATAAGCCAGTTCAAATCAGCTCTAACACACCATTGTATAAAAATGGGTGGGATCATGCCATATATAATCTTCAGGGAGCGGTTTCATCATGTATCATGTTAGTCTTGTCTTTGGAGCCCCAGCACCATCCCACCCCCTTCTTTGCTCTCAGCTCTGTCACAGGATGTAGAGGCCTAACAACAACTCCCAGAATCCCTTCTGAACAGGGTTTCTATTCTCTTACCAATGAGAGGTGAATAGGAGGACAAAGGTGGATTTCCTCAACCTCAGGCAGCGATGGTGGCAAAATTACATGGGCTCTGCAGTAGCAATAGTAGCTGCCTGTGACTTCTTGATACTCAGGGAATACCCCCACCCTTGGGTTTTGCCCCTTCCCCAACCCTTCCAATAATTTTGTAGGACCTGATTTCCTGTATTCAACCCTTCCTGCTGAAAATATGTAGAATGGTTTCTGGTTATCTGGTTTAAGACCAGGGTTTATCCATGTCCATACATGGAGCCCAGTCCCACCATTTTCATTGTGGTATAATATTCTACTCCAGGATAGTATCACATAGGATTCCCCATAGTTAGGCTCCATTTCACACCCTGGCTGCCCAGCCTTTGATGCTTTGAATATAGCCAGTGTACCCAGATTATACTCCCATGAGCAATAAGACACTGTTCTGATGCCTACCCAACTGGCTCTCATGCTTACCCATTAGACTCATCGTTCCTTGCTCTTATCACCTCCACAGTGCCTTCTGTGGGTGATCCAGCAGGCCTCACTGTCTAGTCCATCAGCCTTGGCCTAACACTCTCCTGTGTTGAAGGAGGGTCTACTGGTAGTAGAGAAACTTGTTCCTATGGGTCAGTTTAAGACCACAGATGCAGCATGAAAAAAAATCATATAATAAAAATGTAGTTCACCTTCTCACAGTAAATTAATGTTAGATGTAAAATGTAACATAATTAGCAACATTCCACATGTGTTCACTAGTTGATCAAACTCAGTCAGAACTTTTCTAGAGTGTCCCCTGTCCTAACACAACCTGTGATAAGATGTACAGGAAAGAAGTTAATTTATTATCAGGAAGAAAAGAGAAGACTTTTCTCCCTTTGTCTGTGGGCCCAAGTCCTATTCACCCTTCAAAATCCAGTTCAGATTATCTTCTCCATGAAGCCTTCTCAAACATTACCAATCTGAGATATCTTGCTCCATATCCTCTATGCCTTGTATATAATTCTTTATACCCTTGAGGGATAAGATACTGTCTTCCCCCCAAAGAAGAAATTTGCTTACCACTTATTATTAAGAGCATTGGAATGCCCAAGTTCTGTGTTCCTCAGCTGTGCTGTAAACCCACTTCATGCTTAATATCTACCTAGGCACCCTCATGTCGCCCCATAGGACTTAGGGGATAAAGGGAATCCATGTCAACATCATGCTCATTCCACTTGCTATGCCATGAATAACAAGTCCTTTGTCTTTGGCCCAGGAGCCTTGCGTCTTCTGCTGGCGTCCATGAAACAGTAACAGGCTAATGTACTAGCTTATAGGTAGAGCACAACCCCAGATCCTTTACACATACTTGACTGAGCTTGTGTCTTTTCATCCTTAGGAGCTCCAGAATCTAGCAGAGGTCCTAATTAGTATATGCTTGGAGTTTAATCAAGTTGAATTGACTAGACCAAAGACAAGGAAAGTTTCTTCTTCTCAGTACCTTATAGCCCAATGTTTCTCAACCATAGTACTATTGATATTTGGGGCTAGACCATTCTTTGTTGTGGAGGATTGTCCTGCGCAATGTAGGATCTTAAGCAACACTTGCCCCTACCTAATTGATGCCACTTACACCCACTCTTCTATTGTGGCAAACATCAATATTTCCAGATCTTGCCAAGTGTTCCCTGGGGAGGCAATATCACTGTCCCCCAAGAAGCGCTGGAGTAGCCTATCCCAAGGATGCAGGAGACAATTGGAAGAGCAAATAAAGGGGCCTTAACTAATTGATAATTTAGCATGGTCTGAAACTTTAATGCATTGGAGAGAGATATAAAATACTGTATAGTCTATTATATCTCAGCAAAACTGAGGGGGAAATATTGTTCTTAACTGCTTTTTCACAGCCTAACAGTAAACACAACTACTGTAAGCACCATGGCATAGGTGCTATACAGGGGCCATCAGCTAGATCACCACGTTTATACTCTCTAGTAATTCTGTGAAATAAGCATTTTGCATTATAGGAAACTGAGAATTGAATTGGGTAAGTGGCTCACGCAAGTGGAATAGTTTAGACTTGAACACAGAGCTATGAATCTCCAACACTCTTGCCCTTAATTATTAACCTTGTGTTATAATCCCACAAAGAAAGGGGATGTCAGCCTGGTGGCTGGAAGTCATGAAATGGAAAGTCAAAGTCTATCTTAAGGGAAAAAAAAAATCAAACTCATGTGTCAATATCAGTCTCTTCAGGGTTAAAAATACATAACCCTTTAGATATTTTAAGTGGGCACATTAAGTGCCAAAATCTTTAAAAACACACACATTAATTCCTACATAAAGTGTTCAAATATAAGACCTCATGTGCTGCTCTCTTTTCTGCATCCAAAAGAATGCTAACCATCCACTCCAGAAAAGAGAAAAGTGCCAAAACCTGTTTCAACACAGCAAATATGAATCAGAACTTAAGTGGAGTAACTTCTCCATCTGGTGGCAGGTTAAAGAACTGTCCCTAAAACACATTGCAATGAGCGCTCTGAATGAGTGCCCACCTTATTCCCAACTGAGTCAGACACTGGTCAATATCAGATTTTGGCAATTTGGAGAACAAAAAAATTACTAGTTACCTATGGAATTACTAAGCTGAGTAACTTCTAAATAAAAACACTGTTTCAACTTTATTTAAAACTTTTCCTGAGAAGCTAACATACTCAAACACTCTCCTTCCTTAAGTAGATTTGGCCCATCCAATGGATGTGGTCCAGAAGGATCTATTCCCTACATCCTAGTGCTCAGAAATACTTTTGATGCACTATAGTGTTTCTTCTTGGAGGCAGAGATAGACAGCAAGAAAGGAAGTGGGAAAGAGAAGGAATGGAAGAGAGGGGAAGTCTTAGCCATATTCTATGGGGAACCAAAAACCATAATTCTATTAAACATATGGATAGGGAGGCTGCCTGGGTGGCACAGTTAGTTAAGCATCCAACTCTTGGTTTCTGCTCTGGTCATAATCCCAGGGTTGTGGGATCAAGCCCCTCATCAGGCTCCACGCCCAGTACAGAGTCTGCTTGAGATTCTCTCTCTCTCTCTCCCTCTCCCTCTGCCCCCCAGCTCTTGCTCTCTCTCTCTGTCTCTAAAATATATAAATAAATCTTTAAATACACACACACACACACACACACACACATACATACATATGGGGGCACCTGCATGGCTCAGCCATTTAAGCATCCAACTCTTGATTTCCGCTCAGGTCATGATCTCAGCATTATGAGATCAAGCCCCATGGCAGACTCCATACTCAGTGGGGAGTCTGCTTGAGATTCTCTCTCAACCTCTGCCCCTCCCCACCACATTTTCTCTAAAATAAATAAATCTGGAAAATATATATGTATATTTGCCAAAGATATAAAACTATGTAAGTCAGTTTCAGGATCCTGAAAAAACCATCTAGAAAAATGATGACTTCTCAACTAAAATAATAAATTTATTTAAAAGTGAAATTAATGGGGGTACCTGGTGGCTCAGTTGGTTAAGGGTCTGACTTTTGGTTTTGGCTCAGGTCATGATCTCATGGGTTGTGAGATTGAGCCCCGACTTGGACTCCCGGCTCAGCAGGGGGACTGCTTGGGGGATTCTCTCCCTCTGCCCCTCCCCCCACTCTCTTTCTCTCTCTCTAAAAAAAAATAAGTAAATCATTTTGTAAAGTGAAATTAATAAAAAGAAGCTACTATTTAAAAGTTAAAAGGTGGGGGAAAATAAATAAATAAATAAAAGTGAAATTAGTGCCTAATACTAAGATACACATGGATAACTCATGCTGATAAAAAATATATATATCTTTCTCCAATTAGTTTGTTTCCAATATAAATGTCTCATAACACCACTCCTCAAATCTTTAAATTTCGCTTTCTCTTCGAAGTAATATCACAGGGAAATCTATAACACATTTTCATTAATCTAACAAATGTTTTATTGAGCACCTACTATGGGCCAGGCATGGGGATATAGAAGGGAACAGATATGTCCTTGCTATGATGGGGCCTACACTCTAACGGGGAACAGACAATCCACGAGCTCTATACCAAGTGTGAGGCACCATCTCATTTCATTTTCACAGCTCTTTGTGATGGGTCTTATTATCCCCATTTTACACATGAGGAAACTGGGTCCAGAGAGGTTGAGTGGTTTACCCAAAGACTCAGAGAATAAGTGGCAGGAGCAGGATTCAAAATCATGTATCTTCTCCAATGCCCAGCTCTTAAGCCCTATACCATCCGGCTACTAGCTTTCAACAGTAAAGCAGGCAGCACGCAACAAGCGCTAAGAAGAAGAAGGAGGAGGAGGAGAAGGAGAAGGAGGAGAAGAAGAAGAGGAGGAAGAAGGAGAAGGAGAAGAAGAAGAATTGTGTGGGGCACAATGCCAGGCCCTAGAGGATTCAGGGTGATTCGGCCCTGCCCCAGGACCTAGAGCAGCATCTGCCTGCAGGGACAGGGACATGAGGCTTCCAGGCCCAAGATCATACCCATCTGCTCACCAGCATTCATTAACCATAACAAATTCTCCTAAACTTGACTCTAGCACTCTGGGGGGAGAAATCAGTCTTAGAAATTATAACTAAAATGAAATTGAACAAAAAGACTAACATCAGGAGGATCATCAACAGATCCTGAGATTTCCCCACAGATGGGGTGCAGGGTAGGAGGGTAGTTAGGCTGGGGCAATGGATTTCATGGGGCCTTCCCCTCCCCCACTTATTCAATGACAGAAGCCAATTACTGGAATTTTTAGGTGGCCAAATACAGAGATTGGAGTGGAGGTCTTGCTTCTATATTAAGGGTGCATTTTGAAAGGCTCAGCGATGCAGAACACAGAATGAGGAATGAAAACTTACAAAAGACAGATGTAAAGTCACCACTTCTGTCTATCACATGCCTCCAATGGTATCCTAAATTTAGGACTTCATCTAACAAAAACCAGAGTTGACATCAGAGGAGAAACCCCACTGCAAACACCACTGTTAAGGCCCATTACTCCTGACCATTTCTGGCAAACCTTTGTTTCCCACTTCTTGTCTAAAGCACACTGTTCGCTTGGCAAGAGCCAGGAGACATGAGAACCTCTTACAGCAAATATTGATGTAGAGAAAATGCCCTAAGTGACCAATGGTGTTTATCCAGGTATTATTTCTGCCACCTGTACCAAGTTTACCAAGTAGGTGGGGTGGGTCACTCTCTTGTGTGCATTCAGTCTGAGTTGCCCAGATACCACTTCTTAGATTTAACAGGGAACACAAATCTAATTGTCCCTCTCTTCACTTAAACCATAAGGATTCCAAAGTCGGTCCTAGCTGTGAACCATACGAATGATCCCTGTACATTTGAACCCCCTGTGTGCCTGGCCAAAGTGGCCCCCTGAAGCCAGAGGCAGTAGGCTTTGCCATCAGGATGTTCTGGGGTCTTGTCAAACACAACCAACATTCCAGAATTTTCCCTGTTGGCAGACGTCCATTTTGGTGCTCTCACTCCTACTTGCTGACGATACCAACGAGCAGGCCTCTGAGTTCTGATTCCTGTTCTGCAGCCAAATTGCTGACTTCCGTTAAAAAACACCCTCATAAAGTGCCATTTGTGGGCACAATTGTCGGTGTCCATTTACTCCGAGACATACTTGGCTTCCACAGACCAGGGAAATAAAAGGAGAAAATGTGACAAAAATAAGCCCAGGAAAGGACACAATTATAAATGTACATAGAAGCAAGCTACTCCAGAATCATAGATAAATCTTAAAATAAGATTTCTAAACGGGATGCCTGGGTGGCTCAGTGGGTTAAGCCTCTGCCTTCGGCTCAGGTCATGATCTCAGGGTCCTGGGATGGAGCCCCGCATCAGGCTCTCTACTCAGCGGGGAGCCTGCTTCCCCCCTCTCTCTCTGCCTGCCTCTCTGCCTACTTGTGATCTCTCTGTGTCAAATAAATAAATAAAATCTTTTAAAAAAAAAAAAAAGAAGATTTCTAAACATCATGGAAAATGTTAAGGTTTCTTTCATGAGCTCGATGTTTTTTGCTTTAGGCTATATTTTCATGAACTCAACTTTTTTTTTTCTTTTGGCTATATTTTCATTTCATAGCACTTACCACAATTGTGATTAGTGAATTAGTGGCAGTTCCTGGGTGGCTCAGTCAGTTAAGTGTCTGCCTTTGGCTCAGGTCATGATCTTGGGGCCCTGGGATCAAGCCCCATATCTGGCTCCCTGCTCAGTGGAGAGCCTGACTCTCCCTCTCCCTATGCCTCATCCCTCTGCTCCCAAATAAATAAATAAATAAATCTCTCTCAAATAAATAAATCTTTTTTTATTTATTTGAAATGAATTATCTGCATAATTTCTAATTTAATGTCAGTCTCCCTGGTTATTCTGTAACTCCTCAAGGGAGGACCCAAGACTGATTTGTTTACACTCCAGCTGCCCTGTCCCCTGACTGGCATGTTGCAAGGGTTCAAAAATTGTCAACACTATCTTTGCAATAGCGCTATGATTTATTTCAATGTGTCACCTATTTCAGAACCACTATGCTTTTCATTTCCTCGTTTTGTCACCATGCTACAGTTATGCAAGATGGTGCAAGAGTGACAGGTATGTGGGACTTTCCTGTATATATATATATTTTTTGCAGCTTGCTGTGAATCTATGATTATTCAGAATCTTTTATTTCACCTAAACAGTGGGACTTCCATTTCCCCTCACATGCACACACCACAAAATGCTCTTGGCTTGCTGGATTTCCCCAGTGTCTTCTCTTCCACCAGCTCTACTTCTAACATCTGACATCCTGTAGAAGAGCTAGAAGCTCCTCCTTTTTTCCCTTCCACCCTTGACAGAGCAGATCACTTTGTACAACAGTGACCCTCCTAACAGCCAGCCAAAATGCCAAGTATGAAGGCAATTTCCGTACAATGTATCCCTCTGTCATCTCTACAGGGACACCACCAAGAGCTGTCACATGGTGACATGTGACAATACACATGCCACAATAAGAACTAGATGGAATACCAAGGGTCAGGGAGAGATGTTACATTGATGAACCAATTATTCCCTCAAGACGGTTGGTTGGCAATACAATCCAGAACATGCATGTCGAGGTTCACAGTCAATGAACCACACTCCTGAGTACTATGTGGCCATATCTGTGGCAGCCTCATATTACACAAAGAATCAGGCCAGCACCCAGCTGCCAAGAGCCTCAGAAAACTGTACAAAGTTCATTAAAATCAAAATAAAAGCTGCCCATGTCACAATATTTGGATAACTCTCACCTTTCCTCCCCAAAAGCTACCTCCAGCTAAAGTCTGACACTACTGGTTTGAATCACACAATCAGATTCAAACCTTTAAACAAACCACTGAACAGATATTAACTTCCTTGTAGGCCTGGGAACACAATCCAGCCCTGCTGGACATAAAGGGAGGTTCAGTAAGTAGGGGCAGAGCCGAATCAGGATTGCAGAGAGTTCTCAGGAAGTGAGTTTACCAGCTGCCCACACTGACCCTGACCTCAGCCCACTCTCTGTGGTTCTTCGTCCTCCTGCTTGATGACCTCCTCCACATGGGGGAAAAAAAAAAAATCCTGCCTTAACATTAATGTCAGTCTCTGTGGGTCAGAAGACAAGAGCTGTTTGGCTTTCTAATACTTTCACAGGCTCCAAGCATTACCCACAGTTGACTCTTGTTGTAAACACAATGGTAAAGCAGAAATTCAAGGAGGAAACAACTCTGAGAGGCTCTCTAAACAGTGAGGCTGGGTTACCAGGAAAAAGAAAAAGAACTGAAAACTAATCTTCATTATCTCCTGGACGAAAGTGGCAGGGAGGGAAAGAGCCGAGAGGAGGAGAGAGAGATGGTCTTCATTTAAAATATTTCAAAATGGCAGCATGTTCAAGACTTATTTCCCCACTGCCAGGCAGTGAGTCCAGAAAGGGCCAAATGGCCCATTCGCTCATAGACTTCTCAGCAGAAAAGTAATGTCCCTTCATATAGCATTTATAAATCAGTAAAGTATTTTCACATATGGACACTCAAAGTGTCAGCAACCCTGAAATATTATTATACCCACTTTATAGATGATGAAACCAAGACTCACAGAGACATAGTCAGCAGGAAGTAGCAGAACCAGGAATACAGTGGGACCAGTTGGCTGCTCAGTGGGGACATGAAAGAAGCAGGGGACAACCACTGTGGTATTCTTTGAGGAAAAGGAAATAAAGCATAGTCCTAACAGTTTATTTTTGCTCATTTCCCTTGCTATAGGAGACATATCTAGAAAAATGTTGCCACAGCCAATGTTAGAGAAAATACTGCCGTGTGATCTTCTAGGATTTTTGTGGTTTCAGGTCTCACATGTAGGTCTTTAATCCATTCTGAGTTACACTTTTGTGTATAGTGTAAGAAAGGGATCCGTTTCACCCTTTGCATATTGCTGTCCAGTTTTTCCAGGATCATTTATTGAAGAGACTATCTTTTCCTCCTTGTATATTCTTCCCTCCTTTGCTAACGATTGGTTGACCATATAAACATTATTTCTGGGCTGTCTGGTTGATTCCATTGGTCTATGGTATCCAGTACCATACTGTTTTGATTAAGACAGCTTTGTAGTATATCGTGAAATCTGAAATTGTGATACCTCCAGCTTTGTTGTTTATTCTCAAGATCATTTTGGCTACTTGGGGGTTTTGTGGTACATATAAATTTTAGTATTATTTCTCCTAAGTTCTGTGAAAAATGATAGGGATTGTATTGAATCTGTAGATTGCATTGGATAGTGTGGACATTTAACAATATCCACATTGTTGATTAACAATATTGATTTACGCAATCCACGAGCATGGAATATTTTTCCATTTGTATGTGTCATCTTCAATTTCTTTCATCGGTGTTTTATAGTTTTCAGAGTACAGGTCTTTCACCTCCTTGGTTAGATTTATTCCTAGACATTTTTTTGGATGCAATTTTAAGTGGATTTTTTTTCTAATTTCTCTTTCTGCTACTTGATTATTGGCAACCAATTTCTGGGTATTAACCTTGCTGTACACCAAAGGAAACCATGAAGAAAACAAAAAGGCAACCTACTGAATGGGAGAAGATATTTGCAAATGATATATCCAGTAAGGGATTAGTATCCAAAATATATAAGGAGCTCATATAACTCAACACCAAAAACACAATCTGATCAAAAAATGGGCAGAGAAACTGAATAGATATTTTTCCAACAAAGACACACAGATAGCTGAGAGACACTTGGATGTTCAACATCATGAGTCATTAGGGAAATGCAAATCAAAACCACAGTGAGATGCCACTTCACACCTGTCAGAATGACTAAAATCCAAAAGAAAGAAATAACAAGTGTTGGCGAGGATATGGAAAAAACATAACCCCGGTGCATGGTGCAAACGTAAATTGGTGCAGCTGCTGTGAGAAACAGTGTGGAGGTTCCTCAAAATATTAAACATGGAAAATCATAAGATCCAATAATCCACTACTAGGTATTTACCCAAAGAAAAGAAAAACACAAATCCAAAATGATCTATGCACCCCTATGTTCATTGCAGCATTATTTACAAGAGCCATAACATGGATGCAACCTATGTATCCAGCAATCAACAAATGTATAGGGAAAATGTGGTGTATATATGTATACAAATACACACATAATGGAATATTACACAGCCATGACAAATGATGGGCTCTTGTCATTTGTGACCATATGGATGGTCCTACAGGGTACTACGCTAAATGAAATAAGTCAGACTGAAAAAGGCAAGTACCATATGATTTCACTCATACGTAGAATCTTTTAAAAAAATGAATAAACAAACAGAAAGCAGAGTTAAACCTATAAATACTGAAAACAAACTGATGGTTGTCAGTGGGAAGGGGAATGGAGGGATGGGTGAAATGGGTGAAGGGGAGTGGGAGATACAGGCTTCCAGTTATAGAATGACTGTCACAGGGATGAAAGGTACAGCAGAGGGACTATAGGTGATGGCATTTTAACCACGTTGCCTGGTGACAGATGGTAACTACACTTGGAGAGAGCACAGCATATCCATAGACTTACCAAATTACTATGTTGTACCTTTGAAACTAATGCAACACTGTGTGTCAATAGGCAAATAAAAATTTTTTTCAGCAAAAAATAAAAAACAAAAAGAAAGCATTGTCCTGAGGATATGGGGGTTCATGCCCACCTTTGTGTGGGCCTAGGAACCTACACTTCAGGGCACTATTTTATTCTTATTCTGACAGTTCAAAGAGAACAGTCCATCAGCTGATAAATTCTCATTTCAAAGGTGATTCATAGAACATTCTCTCCAAAAAGAAATCCACCCAGAAATGTGAGATGAGAGCGCTATAAACAAAGGGCTCCAGCTGTTACTTCAATCTGTCGGCGCCTCAAAAGGGACAGCAGCTTAAGCCAAAATATCAAAGGACTTTGAAGGCGAGCAGCTCACCTTGAAGTGACTCTGGAACATGAACCCAGCCGCAGAGGGAAACACTGGATCTCAAAGGCCAGGCCCACTGTGGCAGCAAGAGGTCAGGTCCATGACTCTAACCCAAGACTGCTTCTGACTTGGCCACCAGGAAGGGCAGGCAGAGCCCCACCATCCGGAGATGCCTGAGCAGCGGCTCTCCCACAGGCTTCACACAGTCCCCAGGTTTTGAAGACCTGACTTCTGCAGGTGGCCTTGGGGACAGAGTAGCAAAGAAGGGAGGGAACCGTGCAGCAGAAGGCCCCACACTCAGTGCTGCCCAGTGCTCTGCCCTCCGAGTGCATCCTTTCCTGTTGCCTCTGGGAATAAAAGGGCTTGGCCAGACTAGTGTGCCAAAACCACCCTAGCCAGCATCCTGGAATATATAAAGGGAAAAGCTTAGTGCCATGACCCTGGGGGAACTAAGTTTGTGGTGAAGCTCAACCTACAGTTGCACTGGGGGCTCTTTCAGGAGGAAACCCTTTGCTTCATCTGGCTGCCCCGCCTGGAGCCGTGCACTGTCTCTACAGGCCATTCGGGAGCAGGGCACTGGGTTCTGTTCAGTTGTGCTGAACCGGGTTGACGTTCACCCCCCGCCACCCCAGCTGTGCCCATGGACTGGATGTCTCCTCCCGTTAGAGAATTTGGAGGCATCTTACCCTGGGGGAATGCTAAGCAGAGCAGAGAGTGTGCTCTGCAATTGTTAGCTCTGAAATAAATCACGAGGCTGGAGAGAAGGGAATGGAGCAAGGTCTATCCCACCAGCCGGGTCCCCAGGAGACCTCACCAAGCTTCCAGCATTTCACTGCTCCCAAAGGCTCTGGGAGAGAGAAAAGAAAGTCCACCTTGTTCAAGGAATGTGAAACACATACACAAGCCTGGGCCCAGGAACTCGGGCCACCCAGTGCACAACCCACTTAGATGATATTTGAGATGGTATTTCTTCCATTTCAATACACCTGAAATTTGCTCTGCAAGATAACTTAGCCTCCTTCTCTTCTGCCCCTGCTTACTCTTCAGGAGGTTAATTCCAGGTTTGTCTTTCCACTGAAAAAGTTGTACCAGGGTAGACCCATTTTGTTGTCCTTCCAATTTTTCTTTAATTGTGGCAAAACACAACAAAACATTTACCATCTTAACTGTTTTAAGTGTACAACTCAGTGGCATTAGGTATATTCCCACTGTTGTGCAAATATCACCACCATTCATCTTCAGACTTTTTCATCTTCCCAAATTGAAAGTTGTCCCCGTGAAACACTAAGTCCCCATGCATCTCCTACAGGCCATGGCACCCACCACTCTACTTTCTCTCTGTGGGCTTGAATACTGTAAGGACAGCATATCAGTACAGTCTTACAATGTTTGTCCTTGGGGTCTGGCTGGTTTGACTGAGCACGATGTCTTTAGGGTTCATCCATGTCATAGCACACCTCAGGATTTCCTTCCTTTTAAGGCTCAATAATGTTCCATTGCATAGATATATCACACTGTGCTTACCTAGTCAGCCATCAGAGGACATACCGGGCTGCTTCCACTGCTCAGCTGTGAATGCCTCTGCACTTGACAGAGAAAGGTCTACTTATAGTATTGTGATGCCACATCAGAAGCTTGGGTTAGGGGTCAGTCTAAGGATTCTAAAGCCTCCCTTCAAGTTCAGTGACCTCCACCCACAATACCTAGCCCCCACCAAATAGCCCAAGTGATCACAAAACCCTACCCTCACATACCTGAGCCCTCTACCCCAACCACATCATAACCCTCACACACATTAGGTCTCATACCACAACCCTCACACACCCAACACTCATACACCCAACTTTTACATACCCCAACCCTCGCACTCCTCAACCCCCACATGCCCCAACCCTCATACACCCAACCCTTCCACAACCTAACCCTCACAAGCCTCAACCCCCACATGCCCCAACCCTCACGTACCCTAGCCCTCACATACCCCAGACCCATGAGAGGCTCCCTTTTCTCTAGGGACTTCGTGGAATGGCCTCCAGCCTACAAACAGGAACTGCAGCTACTTCCCAGCCTTAGGGCATCATTCAGGGAAGCCCCAGCATTTCCATTTCTGTCTTCCATCCTCTATTAATGGAACCACATACTTTTGAAAGCAAAATGCCTCCACCTCTGCTGCCTCTGCCACGTGAGCAAGGACAGTTCCAGGTCTCCTAGACACAAAGCCCTGCTCTCACCTTGGACACTGGAAGCAGAAAAAAAAAAATCCTGTAAATTATCCTGTGCTATGAAGGTTTTTGTTGGGGGGAAAAAAAGTGGCTCAGTCAGTTAAGCATCCGACTCCTGATTTAGGCTCAGATCATGATCTCAGTGTCGTGGGAGAGAGGGCTGAGCATGGAGCCTGCTTAGGATTCTCTCTCTCTGCCCCTTCTCCCTCCCTGTCTCTAAAAAAATAAATAAATAAAAAATAAAGGTTTATATGTACTAATTCCAGCCTCTTTGGTTCTATTTTTTATCACATTATGTTCACTTTACCTCCAAACGGAGGACTTATATAGAAAAACACATTTGAAATATCATAATTTTCCTGATGTCCCCGGGGCATAGATGGTACAGAAAACAGAGAGCTTTTAAGGGAGGAAGTATGTCTGTAAGATGTTCTATGGGTTAGGAGGAAATAGGTTGTGCAAGTCTTATTCACGCCTATATCTCCAGTGGAAACTGCAGGTATATAACTGGTGCCTGATCAGTAACTACTGAATGAGTAAGTGAAGGAATATTTAAGGACATGAACAGATAATTCTCTAAAGAAGGCATACAAATGGCTAACAGGCACATGAAAAAATGCCCAACATCACTAGCCATCAGATAAATACAAATCAAAACCATATTGAGATACCACCTTACATCAGTTAGAATGGCAAAAAAATAACAAAACAGGAAACAACAAATGTTGGCAAGGATGCAGAGAAAGAGGAACCCTCTTACACTGTTGGTGGGAATGCAAGCTGGTACAGCTACTCTGGAAAACTGTATGGAGGTTCCTCAAGAAGTTAAGAATAGAGCTATCCTACAACCCAGTAATTGCACTACTAAGTATTTACCCCAAAGATACAGATATAGTGAAAAGAAGGGCCACATGCATCCCTGTGTTCACAGCAGCAATGTCCACAATAGCCAAACTGTGGAAGGAGACAAGATGCCCTTCAACAGATGAATGGGTAAAGAAGATGTGGTCCATAGATACAATGGAATATTACTCAGTCATCAGACAGGATGAATAGCCAACTTTTGCATCAGCATGGGTGGGACTGGAGGGGATTATGCTAAGTGAAGTAAGTCAAGCAGACAAAGACAATTATCATATGGTTTCATTCATATGTAGAGGACCACATATAACATAACAAGGAGGACCACAGGGGAAGGAGAGAAATCCAAAGGGGGAGAAATCAGAGAAGAGACAAACCATGAGAGACTATGGACCCCGGGAAACAAACTAAGGGTTTCAGAGGGAGAGGGTTTGGGGGAGGGGGTAACAGGGTGATGGTTATTAAGGAGGGCACGTGCTGTGATGAGTTATATTATGTGTTATATTTAACTAATGAATCACTGAACACTACATCAAAAACTAATGATGTACTATACAGTGGCTAACTGAACATAATAAAAAATAAATAATCAATAAAAATAAAGTCAGTGGGAGGTAAAGGGAGAGAATGGGTGCCCCACTGAGTGCTTATCTTCACCTTGAATCAGCCAGAGTAAAAATGCTCCTTAGCAGAGGGAACTTCAGGGAAAACCTGGAGTCGAGTCCAGTGGCTGTTTGCTCCTGGCTCACCATAAGAGGTTAGGGTGAGGTGAAATTCACAGGCAGAGGACTCTGGGTGCGCCTATCTCATTTACAGACCTTACCCAGCATTCTTTGAACCTGTGGCCATAGGAAATGCAAGGACAAGAGTAAAGAGAATCACACAGATGCTCATTAGTCAGGAAGGGCAGTCCAGCCTTTCTGGATTCTCTTGACAGTGGGATAACTGCTGGGACAATAGCAGGTAGTTCCTGCAAATGCCAACCTGCTTACTTTCCTGCTTCTGAGTTCCAGCCCTATAAGGGAAGTGGATGCACCACTCACTGCACTGGTAGGTAACCCACCCTACACCTCCAACCTCAGGCAGTTCAAGCATCAGATGGTCAATGTGGGGAAAGGAATATACCTTTTCAGGAAGATTGGGGGGGGAAAAGTTTTTCTGCTGAGAGCATAAGCATACTGACTGACCTTACAGAGCCTGTGGATAGTTACAGCCAAAGATTTGGACAAGATTTGGACACAATACAAAATGACCCACCTCCTGAGATCAAGGCTGCTTCTGAGCAGAGCTCAGAGGAAGGAAATCAGGTAGCAATCCAGTTGCTGATAAAGAAACCTGATCAGACACAGAAGAAAAGACACTCTTGTCTGTCTTTGTCGGATGGGCCCTTTTCTGCAACCAGTCTGCAGTTTTTGTCATTTGAACCAGTGCATTCAATTTTATCTCAAAAGACCCCCACTCTGGATCCAGCATGCTTAACCTTGATACAGAAAGACTGAAGCCCATCCTACCAAAAACCAAGAGGTAACCTACAAGGAGCACAAAGCTGTTGACCCACCTCTTGTAGAAAGGGTCACTCTCAGTTTATTTAAAACACTAGATCAACTGCAGAAATAATTACAGGTAATAAATACACAACTCCTCTGTTCAAGCAACCCCTTCACAGCAACTGAGATCCAGGAAAGTCTATCATTAAGGTTCATAAAGAATAGAAAGTTGTATCAACACTGAGGTTTTGTGGTGAGTGAGATGAAGTCTCCGTAGAGTGTGCTGGTTCTATCTCGCCAAGCTACTTTCTCCCAACATGGCTGTGGTTTGGTCTTCAAACAAGCCGAAAGATAAGCAAAAACATTTCCTCCCAGCTTACATTTGACTGCCCTCAGCATCCAGCCTGTTTCATGAATGCCAACAATATAGTAGAAAGCCACAATTCACCCACACCCCACCACAGAACTCCCATCTAGAATAAACCAGAATTTGGGCAGAGGAACCCAACCAAAGAACA
This sequence comes from Enhydra lutris kenyoni, assembly GCF_002288905.1. Taxonomy (NCBI): domain Eukaryota; kingdom Metazoa; phylum Chordata; class Mammalia; order Carnivora; family Mustelidae; genus Enhydra; species Enhydra lutris. The sequence goes on from NW_019154127.1 coordinate 6,743,840, forward strand.
AAATCAAATTTGATTGAAAGGTGATATAGTCAGCCTCTTTTAGCCACTGATCTTTTTGAAGTGGGAAATATGAGAGTTAGGGAAATCAGATGGGTAATTCAAACCACTATAAAATCACAAATGATATCTTAGAACCAGAGGCAAAAACTTTAGAATGGATTGACAGACAAAATCTGCACTGTCCAATTCAGTATCACTAGGGACATATAGCTATTTACATTTAATTTTCAACTAATTAAAATAAAATAACATTTAAAATTCAGCTCTTCAGTCAAGCTAACCACACATTTCAAGGGCTCAGTGGCCACATGTGGTTAGTGGCTACCATATTCAACAGCAAAGATATGAAATACTTCCATAATAGCAAAATGTTCTATTAGACAGAACAGGAGTAAACACTAAGAAGGGAAGAAGGAAAGGGAGTTTAAAAAGAAATAAAAGAGTTCTTTTCACAAAAAAAAAATTTTTCAGAAACCCAAGTGTTCCTATCTTGATGCTTGTTTCCCAAAGGCATACTCAAACACAATGAACACATCAATGACTTGATACGAGATTCTAGGACTGCATAGATCAATGTTGTTCCATAAGAAGTAGTAATTGTATATGCACCATGGGTAATTATTTTTGTAACTGTCATAAACAAGCTGAGAGCAACCCTTTCAACAGAAGTCTGATTGGTGGCCTCATGTGCATTTTGATAATCTATTCTTCTGATAGTGGAACAAGTTTCAATCTTTCTGAAATGGAACAGGAAAACATCCTACTTCCCACTTTTAGAACATGTATATTTACTGGCCCTCTTCTTTCTATAAATGCTCATCATAAATTAGGTTGTGTTTTTTCTTTCTGGAATTTTCTTAGCAGAAGCCTTTGCTCCAGGACCATACCAACCTTGCATAGTAGCTCTGGAGCAGTAGAGATTGTTTCAGTCAAGGCTCTTTGCTTAACAGTAACAGAAACCAATCTGTGTTACCTTAATGGGAAATTTATCAGATGAATTCGAGAATACTTCATGGGGTCTGAGGGTAATGAGGCCTCATGAAGGACTTCCACCACTTCTCTCTGCCTCACACTTCTGCTTCCCTTTGTCCAAATACATAATTGCTCACTCTCTTTAGAACTTTATTCTCTGCTTCTCTTATCACAGGGTGGAAAGGGCCATCCCTCAGCTCTAAAGAACATATGTGGCCATTTCATGACCCTTGGATTTCATATGTCCCTTGGTGCTCAGAATTTTACAGACTCAATTCCATGTACCCAGAACTGATTGGCCCAGCTTATCTCTCAATGGTCCAAACAATCATGGAGGGAGGGTGGAACCATCTATAGCAAACACATCAGCAACAGCTACGGAGGTGTGGGAGACTAAGAAGCAGACCGCTCTCAGAAAGAGGAAGTCTCAGAGAGAAGGTGCTCTGGGCAGTAATACCAAGGATGTAAAGGGGAAAAAACTGTGAGTTTAAAAAACTAAGCCATCCAATAGATATATCCCAATTCTCAAAAATATTATAGGGGCACCTAGGTGGCTCAGTGGGTTAAAGCCTCTGCCTTCAGCTCAGGTCATGATCCCAGGGTCCTGGGATCAAGCCCTGCATCAGGCTCTCCGTTCTGTGGAGAGCCTGCTTCCTCCTCTCTCTCTGCCTGCTTCTCTGCCTACTTGTGATCTTCGTCTGTCAAATAAATAAATAAATAAATAAATAAATCTTAAAAAAAAAAAAAAGAATAGTGTTTAAAAAAATATATTATAATGCAGGATGTCCATAAAATCTGAATATATCTAATATTATTTTTATTTTTAACAGATTAAAGATGTCTTTGACAACAAGTATATTCATTCACTTGTGCTTCCAGACAGAGTTTGCATGACACACTGCTTCATCACTACATTACTCAAAGAAAGCAAATATTTTACAAGGAGATTAAAGTATTAACAGATAAATTGTTTCCAATATACTTTAAAAGCTAAGATGATTTTTATGTTTAAATTTCTGAACATATACGCTTTCTTTGGAAAGGAAGTATAGACATTTTTTACAGTTTATGTACTGTTTCTATAATAGTCTTTATTTTAAAGATATTCTGTTAAGTTGATTTTGTTGCCAATTATCTCCTTACCTATTTTCTCAGAGATACTAAATACTGGTTTTCTTTGAAAGGTACTGAACAAAAACTATATAAAAGCCAAATTATCATCTTTCTATTTTTGCTGTGGAAAAACTTTAAAAAAAAGAAAGTAAGCTTATAGATCAGCTCAGTTTTTTTGCAAATATTAACACTGTACTTTAATTTTTAATAGTATTTGCCCAAATTTTTCATACTAAAAATTCATTTCTGAAGGAATACCTTTCCCTTGTATTGAAAAAAAGACATTTATTTCCATTTGCATCTTTTTTTATCAGATGAGTTTTTTTCTCCCTGGAGTTCCCACAATAAAATAAATATCAGGTCATTTAAAATGGAACTCATCAAAACTAATAATGTATTTGATGGTGACTAACATAACACAATAATAAATAAATAAATAAATAATAAAATAAAATGGAACTCATCATGTAGGCCAGAATGGCCAAGGAAGTAGGTGACAAGCTGAACCTTTGTTTATCCCTTTTGGCTTTTCATGTCTCATGTCCCAGACTTTCAAGATCTCCAGAAACCCACCCAGTTTTCCCTCTGTTCATAGCTAATGGGGTAATAGGAAAAACGTTTGAAGTCAAATGCCTTCAATAAATTATATGATTTTGAGATATTACTTATTCACACAGAGCCTATTTCCTCATCTGAAAATGAACAATGGAAATCTTACAGGTCTGATAGGAAGATTAAATGAGTCAATGTGTGTAAAATACCTAACCTAGTCCTCAGCACACAATAATTCTACCTATATTTGTATTAAAATTATGATTGTTGTTGTCTTTCTCTCAATGGCATGGCTTTTAATATGTACTATCTTCCTGAAAGTGAACTTCTTTAGCTTGGTCTTGAAAGTCTCTCTTCTCCCACCCTCAGTTCCAGCCCTGGGATACAGCTCCATCCAGACACTGAAACAAAGGAACAGTAAGACGAAAGTAGACAAATGACTCTGAAATAAATTTTGGTAAATCTTTGTAAGTCTGATTGAAGAAAAGAGAGAAGGCACAGATAAAAAGGATTCAGAATGAAAAACAGAAATAGAAATATAGATGCACAAATTAAAAAGAGAAAATTATGAACAACTTTTTCCAATAATCTAAGAATTTAATTGAAATAGGTAATGACCTAGAAAAAATATTAGTTGTCAAAAATGACTATAGAAGGGGCGCCTGGGTGGCTCAGTGGGTTAAAGCCTCTGCCTTCAGGTCAGGTCATGATCCCAGGGTCCTGGGATCAAGCCCTGCATTGGGCTCTCTGCTCAGCTGGAAGCCTGCTTCCCCCTCTCTCTCTGCCTGCCTCTCTGCCTACTTGTGATCTCTGTTTGTCAAATAAATAAATTAAAAACCTAAAATTAAAAAAAGAAGTGACTATAGAAAATACAGAAAACCTGAATAGTCCTATACTATTTATAAATTTTAACCTCTAATTTAAAATTTTTTCAGCTGAGTATGTGTGGTTTATTATTTTATTCTCTCCACTTTTTATTATGGAAATTTTTAAGTATATGCAAAAGCAAAAATAATAATAAAAATTTCTCATATAGCAATGTTTTTGCAGATAAGCTTTATCAAACATTCAAGGAAGAGGGATTCTAATATCTCATAAATTTTTTCAGATACTAGGAAAAGAGAAAACAGTACAACTTACTTTTTATGCTAATATAATCTTGCTGCCAAAAACAGCATGAGATGAGAAAAGAAACTTTAGGCCAGAGAAGCTATATTGGGAAGTGGGGCATGTTGAACTTCATGGTAACTTTGCCTTTCAACTTAAAAAAAAAAAGCCATATTTTAACATAGAAAGTTTTTATCATCCTTCCCCCTTTCTATTGTGACTTATCTTAATTAAACCCCAATCCTTCCATTAATTCCTGATAAATCCACACACTTGCCGGGTGGTGTTATAGATGAACGTAAAGATTAAAGCCTGTCCTGTATCCACTGTCCCGGCCCCCAGAGACCAGAGAGTAGATGTCAAGCCTCTAGTCCATGTGTTCCAGGAGAGAATCCTAAGCAGAGTGAACAGTGAGCATGTCAGTGACTCCTAATGATTTTGTTGCCCCACTTCTCCAAATGACCATTCAAAGAAATGATTTCATCTGATTTTATGAATCAGCCAGGTGCACCCCACAACTACCCTATGACCGCAGTTCAGGACAAGCTGATGCTTTTCCCCTGCTTATCTCATTAGAAATGAAGCTCATGACTTGCTGCCCCTGTCCCCAGAGGTGTTACATAAGAAACATTGAAGATTCAAAGCTATCAACTACTTTACTTCTATGGCCCTCCAGCCAACAACGTGGCCTCACTTGAGTCACCAGCCCAACTATACACTACCTTGCTAAATGAAATTAATTTTAGGGGCGCCTGGGTGGCTCAGTGGGTTGAAACCTCTGCCTTCAGCTCGGGTCATGATCTCAGGGTCCTGGGATCGAGCCCTGCGTCGGGCTCTCTGCTCAGCAGGGAGCCTGCTTCCCCCCTCTCTCTCTGTCTGCCTCTCTGCCTACTTGTGATCTCTGTCAAGTGAATAATTAAAAAAAAATTTTTTTTAAATGAAATTAATTTTAGTAACTTCAGAAACTAAGATATTCTTGCACTTGGCAATTACATTTTCTAAGGCTAGATCATTGTTAACAGAACCCATGTAAAAAGGAACGGGCATGAAATATTTAAAAGACTGTGAGATTATCTGTCTGATTGATGTTGAGCGTCCATTTGGGGAGTACTGAAAGGTAAATTTGGTTAGACCTAGCTAGACCAAGGTAAAAATGGTGTCACTTGCTTGAATAAATGAGGCAGGAGGGAGGGTTCCAGCATTTTTTAAGCAGCAGTGCAATTTTAATGAAGAAAATTATATATAGGTCTTCAATATATAAAACTGATGAGATCCAAGCTAGTCTTCGTATAGCAGGAGGATGGAGATTCAGAGATTCATCCACTTGACTTTCTCTTATCCTCTGAGTCAACCCCTCTAGACCCTAGACCCCTGCCCTTCAACACTTTGGGCCCTGGGCACACAGCTCAAAGTCCACTGCCATGTGACACTAAATTTCCACTTAAAACCATTGCCACAGGGGCACCTGAGTGGCTCAGTCAGTTAAGTATCTACCTTCAGCACAGGTCATGATCCCAGGGTCCCAGGATAGAGCCCTGCATAGGGCCCTCTGCTCAGCAGGGAGCCTGCTTCTCCCTCTGCCCCTCCCCCAAGACTGCTCACTCTCTTCCACTCTCTCTTTAATAACTAAAAATCTTGGAAAAAAAACAAAAAAAACCTTTGTCACAGAGTCATCCATTATTTAGAGTTGGGAGGTTTATGTAAACCAAATCTTTTATTTCGTCAGTGAGAAAATTGTGGGAAGAAGGGTCTTCCTGACTAGTCCAAACTCTACATCTACCCAATGGCAGATGCAAAAATATTATATATATACCTTGACTCCCACCTCCTCCTATTTCCACCTCACCTCACTGAAGTTTTCACCAAGTAAATGGAATTGTGTTACTGAACTCGCATCCATTACTGACTCACGTATTATTAACCATTCCCATATTTCAATGATAAATGTACACACTTCTGCATGGTTCTAAGGACATGTGTAACAAAAGTCCTGGCTAGGGTATGGATGAGGCCTGCAGAGATCGATGGCCCAGACATACACACATGTTATCTACTAAGTATCATGGGGGCCAGAAGCTTCCCAGAAATTACTTGAATATCTGTTGAGCCTGGAGGCAAGTAGAACAGGGCCAAGTAAGGGGAATAAACATAAGGTAGGAATAGGGAGATTGTGGGGGTCCCTGGGAAAGAGTCTCCCGTACTAGATAAAAGGGTTGATCTGATGGGTCAATCTCACCATCTGAACCTAGGGGATGAAGGGAATGGTGATTCCAGGTATGACAAATGCCTCTACCTAGATGCTTCCCCAAACTTGACCACATTGACATTGTGTACATGACTTGGGAAAGAGAAGAGGTGTGGAATACAGACAATTTAAAAAGTTGTTAAGTGCTAGAGGAGCTAGAACCCACCATCTCCACATCAGGTTCCCCTCCAAAAGAGATTAGAAAGGTGTTTCTCTAAAATCAAGAGTGGGAATAAGCCTTAATAAGTAGCAGACACTGTCTTCTTCCCCTACTCCTACTCCCCACCCTCAAGCAAGTGTTAGCAGCCTAAAGGAATCACAAAGCTCCCAGAGACATGAGGCTCCAAAAGCAAAGCAAGCCTTCCCTGTAAGTCCCACCCAGAAAACTACAGAAAATCACACTGATTGGTCCTGCTTATGTCACATGACCACTCATGAGACCACTCATCATGGTGGGAAGGACATGGTGCCGTGAATGGCATGCCCAAGTCAGTGCCTATCCCCCAGCCAGCCTCCCTGAACCACCCATGATAGGGGAGGAATGGCAAAACCCTAAAGGTGAAAAGAAGTGCTGATATTGAGAGGGAGGGATGCTGAACAGACCAAACAGGAGATATCTACCACAGACTCTCAGCCTGAGAAATTTCTAGACCATTACCTCAAAACAATCAAAAGTAAAAGGTTTGGGGGTGCCTGGGTAGTTCAGTCAGTTAAGTGTCTGACTCTTGTTTTCAGCTCAGGTCTTGATTTCAAGGTCGTGAGTTCAAGTCCCGTGTTGGGCTCCACACTGGGCATGGAGCCTACTTAAAAGGAAAAAAAAAAAATGTTTAAAAAGAAAAAAAGAATTAAAGGTTTGAATAAGCTCTCTATCATTTTAGAGAGGAGTATCTGAAAAAGAAGACTCAAAAGAGAATTTAAGAAGGTAACCATCATATTCAAGGGCATAATAAAGACAATGTAAGAAGCTAAGACAACCAAAGACAGAAGAACAAGAACACAGAAGATAAAAGGAATAAATTAAAGATCAACAAAAGCTACCACACAGTCATACCTCCTAGCGCTACATCTGTGGTTTCATTTTGTCCTCCTCAATAGCCCTGCCTGACAAATTACCATCCCTGAGTTTCACAAGGTCAAATCAACCAAGGTCATTTAGCTCATTCTGTAGCAGAATGGAAATCAAACCCAGGTCTGAAGGACCTCCAAACCTCTCTGACCCCTTCCATGTCTCTCTGCTCTCCCGCCTGCCCCCTCAGCCCCCTCCCACACCATACTGTCTCCCATGTTCTGCAGAGTTTTAAAGCCAAATCATGGGGATTTTAGAGCTGGTGTATTTTTGAAACTATAGTAACAGCCATAATTAGAAGTTAGTGTATAAGAATTCAATAACTAATGGGAGTCTGACCGGAATGGAGAGAAGACAGTTGGAAAACCAACAAGGTATAAGGTAGTGCTCCTTGGGTATTAATGCTGAAAGCATCTCTGGGTGCTTGTTAAAACTACACTTTCTAGGGATGCCTGGCTGGCTCAGTCTGTGGAGCATGAGACTCTCGATCTCGGGGTCATGAGTTCAAGCCCACATTGGGTGTGGGGTCTACAAAAAAATTTTTTTTTGAATTTTTAAAGAAAAAAACTGCACCTTCTAGGTCCTCCTCCCCAGAGATTTGGGGGTTTTAGGTATGAGATGAAGCCCAACAATGGCAGCTTTGATAAGCACCAGTGATTCTGAGGTAGGCCACTGGCAGAAGCATTCAGAAACACTGGTGAGAAATCAGGGCAATTAATACTAGCAGAATGTGAGAAGAATAGGAGAAGGGTCAGCTGGGTGGCTCAGTCGGTTTAAGTATCCAACTCTTGGTTTCATCTCAGGTCACGATCTCAGGTTGTGAGATCAAGCCCCATGTCAGGCTCTGCACTCATAGGGGAGTCTGGGATTCTCTCTCTCCCTCTTCTTCTGCCCCTTCCCCTCCTTGTGCTCTCTCTCGCTCTCTAAAATAAATCTTTTTTTAAAAAGAAGAATAAAAGAGAGATGTACGTGTTCCCATACTGTGTGTACTAGAGAAGAAGAAAAAGAAACACATCAAAGGCAACCACTTATCTGCTTTTGAAGGTGTTGTCTTTGTCTCAGAAAGAGAATATTCTGGAAAAACCAGGCAACTGGAAAAGGGGGAGGAGGGGGAAGTACCTTCTGCATCACTAAGTGGCAAAGTACCAAACCTAAGCAAGGCTTAAAATAATTATTAATACTTGATCTAAGGTTATAAAAGAGTAAGAAAAGAAAGTAAGAGGAAAGAATGCACTAAGTCAATGTTATTGATTTACACTCTGAAAGAAATGCCAGAACTATTATTTAGATGTCAAAATAACTCCAAGAAGAGTACAAGGCTGTTTTGATCATTTGAAACCAAATACCTGCTTTCTCTGAGATGAGGCTTTCAGACATAGAGCCTCCTTAAATACCACTGCGATGCTCTGAACAGATCACATTTCCCCTTCAAAGGTTATACTATGTTAAATTATGTGCAATTTCAAAAAGAACAAGTCGTTGTCCTACTTTGAGTCCCCTTCTCTTAAAAGCATGTTTTGACTAAGATTAATTTATAGCCCAAGGAGATCTGGGGAAAGGGGAAAAAAAAAAAACTTGAAATTGCAAGTAAAAATAACTAAGAATTCCGGTCGCTTCTTAAATATCAAATGACGTTGTTTTGGAAATAGGACCAGATCTGCCCAGAGCCACAGGTCAATGGACAAACGTTGGGATTTGCAGTATCCAATAGATACTTCAGGGGGAAGAAGGCTAGCTGGAAGCCACAGCTGTGGAGTAGCCATAAACACTGGGCAGTTTGCTCTGCTCCGTCCAGTGGAAAATGGTACAGTAAGGAAAATGAGAGTAGAGACGCTCACTTGCCTCACAGCAGTGTCATGAGGCTAATTAGTAAGGGCTCCTTAAGCACCGAAGAGTGGATCAGCAAGGGGGATAAGCACATTCGACTTCCGGTTTCTGTAAAATGTGTCGCATGGATAACTGCATCCTGACTGTTCTTATCACAATAACTGCAGACATGCTCATCTCTTTCTGTACTAATAGGAACCTTTACTTACTTAACAAGGTATCTCCATAATGATTTATCATTTGTGTTCCTCTTTTTATTTTTATTTTTTTAAGCGGGGGAAGGGGCAATGGGAGAGGGAGAGAGAGAATCTTAAGCAGGTGACGCGCCTGATGCCAGGCTCCATCTCACAACCACGAGATCATGACCTGAGCTGAAATCAAGAGTAGGACTACTCAACCAACTGAGCCACCCAGGTGCCCCATCCTCTTTTTAAAACAAACGAGAAAAAAAAAAAAAAAACATTCCTTGGGCTTTTTCATATTTTCTTCACATATGCTAGGATTCTCTTTGTCAGTCACTTATGTAACACTTGCTCTACCAAATCAGGGCAACTCATTAACTGGAGGGGCCCAAGGAGAGCCTATGTGGCAGAAGGTACTAGGGTTCACTCACCCACCTAAGGAAGAAAAACTTCCTTATATTTCTCAGCTTTTTCCAGCATTTTTTTTTTATTATTCAGATGCAAATTACCAGAGGGGAACAGTTTTCAATGGGATAGGGATTACTCATTTTGTGGCTTTGATCTGTTGGAGCATTTCCTGAGTCCTTGGATTGTAAACTGCCCAATACTTCGCTTCCTTAGAAGATTTAGTAGTCTTCTATGACGGCCATGACGAAATACCACTGACTGAGGGGCATCAACAACAGACATTTATTTCTCACAATTCTGGATGCTGGAAGTCCAAGATCAAGGTGTCAACCGGTTTGGTCTCTCCTGAGACCTTGCTCCCTGGCTTGTACATGGATCTTCTCACTGTGTCGTCACATGGCCTTTCGTTTGCATGCACACATCCCTATGTCTCTACCTTGTAGAGACAGTACTCAAGGAAACCAGTACTCTTGAAGTAGGACCCCAGCCTCAGGACTTCATTGTATTAGTTAGAATTCTCCAGAGAAGGTGACTTATTATAGGAATTGGTTCATGTGGTTGTGGAGGCCAGGAACTCCCAGAGTTTGCTGTCTGCAAGCTGGAGAATCAGGAAAGCCAGTAGTATAATAAACAGTTCAAGTTCAAAGGACTGAAAACAAAGGCTGATCATCTAAGTCCCAAAGTGAGTCCAAAAGCCCGAGAACCAAGACCGTCAATGTTGGAGGCTCAGCTCTAGCAGAGGGTAAATTCACCCTCCTCTGCCCATTTGTTCTATTTGGGCCTTCAATGACTAGATGATGACCACCCACATTGGAGAGGGCCATCTGCTTTAGATAGTTCACCAATTCAAATGCTAATGTCTTCCGGAAACACTCTCAAACACAGAAATAATGTTTTACCAACTGTCTGGGCATCTATTAGCCTAGTAAAGTTGACATAAAATTAACCATCACTCTTATTCAACCCTAATTATCTCCTCAAAGGGACTGTCTCCAAATAGAGTCGCAATGAAAATTAGAGCTTCAAAATATGAATTTGGAGGAACACAATGCAGGCCTTAATAGAGCATACACTAATACACATTTACAGAAAAGCATGTTTTGACTAAGACAAATATAAAAACTCTATGGTATGGTGGAGAAGTTGAAGCTATTACTCTATTTTAACTTGACCCATAACACCATCAGTGTACAAATACCATGAGTTAAATAATCCTTCTGAAATAAACCAACTATCTATAGAATAAAAGCACTGTAATCATGGGAAGGGATTGGTCCTGCTGCTAATATGATTGAAAGGGGCTTCTACTCAACCAGAAATACTTAGATATTCATTTCTGATCCAAATGATACAGTATGTCAAAATATATGCCTTGGAAACCATCTGTATCATTCCTAGCTTCCGATGGGAAAAAAAAATGTTGTGGATATAGCATTTAATAAATAAGAGAGGACGGCTTTTCACTCAATACCCTTAGGATCTGAAAAACTGCTACTGTTAAATTTAGCAGCCATTACTATTTCAATAAACAGTGAGCCCAACCTAGAAGGCATTTAATCTAAAATGTATAAAATCTGGGGCGCCTGGGTGGCTCAGTGGGTTAAAGCCTCTGCCTTCGGCTCGAGTCATGATCCCGGGGTCCTGGGATCGAGACCCGCATCGGGCTCTCTGCTCAGCAGGGAGACTGCTTCCTCCTCTCTCTCTGCCTGCCTCTCTGCCTACTTGTGATCTCCGTCTGTCAAATAAATAAATAAAATCTTAAAAAAAAAATGTATAAAATCTATGCAAATCATCAAATGGGACTAGCCAATGGGAGAGTTGAGCTTCTGGTACAAATTTACCACTGGCCCCTCATACGCGTTCTTCTTCTTCATCAAGATCCACGGCTCTACAATTCCCTGAGCCCTGACAGATTTTGTGTTGTGCACACAGCACAGTGTGGCCAAGGAACAGTTTGTAACATGGGATCATTTAAGGGGGGGTAAGTTCCTGGGAACAGCCCCATCTTATATTAAACAGCATCTTCAAACAGATATAACCAAGATCTACAGATAGATATTTCCAAATCTCAGGAGTATCTAACCTTTCCCAGCAGCTCATGACCTTTCTATCAGCAGCCCCACACCTGACATCATCTACGTTAAAATGGTGTCTTCGTGGCCTAACCAATACTGTTAGCTTAAATTTCCCATTTTTCTTTGCTTTCTCCATCATTTTCTCCTTGTTTTCAACATTGGGTTCTTTTAAGCCCCAAATCCATGCTACTTTAAATGCCTATATCTGTATCCAGTGTGTCTGACCTCGCATGAACGTTTTCTATTTAACTTCACTAATGCTGGAGAATTATGGCAATGAAGACCTACTAATAATTATTACCAAAGCGGGATGATGGGGGGGGAGATAGAATTGTGAGGGATACACAAGAACAAATAGTCCATAGAATAGACTTGTCTTTGTAGTAAAAAAAAAAAAAAAAAAACTGTATGTATATGATATATTTTATCTTTGAGTGTCTGATTCAATACATATATGGCTGGTAGTAGCATCAGAATATGGAGGACATTAGGCCAATGTGCCCTATAAATCACATCAAATCAACCTCCCGCTAAGATCCTCCACTAGCCCATTCCAGCCAGTAGAAGCCCTCCTGCCCTTTGTTTCAATAGCATTGAGTTCAGACTCCATTCTAGTCTCTCCTCTGCCATTATAACAGTCTTTAATAAAGTCATCCCTGGCTGTTCAACATTGTCCAGGGCAGTTTTTGCTTTGACAAGAGTTTATCATTCCTTTAATTCTGCTTTTCATGGAGAAAAGGGAAAAACCCCTTTTCCCTTCACTTCAAAGAGTTACTGTCTTCACAATTAGCAAGGGGCCCATTATCTCTTCATGGTAAAATATCTATGAGACATCTGCTAGTAACTGCTGACAAGCTGTTTGAGAAGTCCATCCACATTTGTTCATAGGAAACTCTAAAGATACTCCCCATTCTCATCATTCATTCAACAATTATTTATTGCATTTTGACCAAAAACTGTGTTTGGTCCTGGGTAGGCCCTGGCAAGTGTGCAACCCAGTCTCAGCCTGCAAGAAACTTCAGTCCAGCATCAGTGCTATAAGGGTAGCAGTTTAGAAAGTATTAATGTACTTTCCCGCCCCCCCCCCTTTGTCTTTCTCTTTGCTTTCTCTTTCTCTTTCTCTTTGAGACATTCCTCTGTCTAGGGGGAGAATGAGGATTATAGAAGACATGCAAAGAGATAGACTGACATAATGTTCACTTTCGTGCACTCAAAGTGATGATTTTGCAGTGAGAAATGGCCCTTTGGGCTGGGGTGTTGTCCTAACAAAGGGCATCCAGTTTTCCTTATCCCCCCAGTAGCATATCAACAGCCAGGCTTAGAAGACTAAGCCATGGGGTCTTTATACTGGAGGCCTGGACTGAATCTGCTCCATTTTGGCCCTGAGTGAACTGTGGTGAGGAGAAGGGAGCCCAGAGGCAGGAGAGCAAGATAAGCACCTTCCTCCACTCTGGCTGTTATAAAAAACACCATAGATTGAGTGGTTTAGACAAAAAACATTTCTCTTTTATAGTTCCAGAGGTTGGGAGATCTGAGATCAGGGTGCCGGCATGGTCAGGTTCTGGTCAGAGCTCTCTTCCTGCTGTGTAGACATCCCTCTTCTTGGTGTGTGTCCTCACATGGCAGAGGGAGACCAGGAGCTCTGGGCTCTTCCTCATCTTATAGGAGCACTAATCCCAATATGGGGACTATACTCTCATGACCTCATCTAAACTTAACAAGTTCTCAAAGGCCCCAAAACCATCACACCAGGAGTTAAGGTTTCAACATATGAATGGGGGGTGGGGAAGACAGAAACATGAAGTCCATAACTATAAGCCAACAAGTGGACTATTTTTTAAGTGAGGATATCCAGGACAGAGTTCGAGCTATATAAAGGTATAGGAACCAGCTTACAGGCTGTCCCACATTCCAATTCAGGGACTGGATACATCCTGCAAAATTTGGCAGCACCGAAAAGCATGGTCATTCTAGAAGATGCCTTGAAGATCAGCCAGCCTTGGCCATATGGATTCCCGGCCTGCAGTCAGGTAGAGAATCGGGCTCAGAAGTCTGCAGGTAGCAAAAGCCAGTAAGACAGAGTCAGTAGATGTGTCCCAGAGACAGTGCGTGCGACAGGCTGCAATTCACCAGTTACAGACAGAAGAACCAGCATGGGGAGGGTAGAACTGTAAACAAAAAAAACCCTCCTCCCACCCAATACCATTTTAGGGAAAGAAACAAGAGAGGCTACTGGACCATGTTTCTCCTCAGGCAATTGCCTAAAGAAGCCATTTAAATTCAATTGAGGTTTTTTTAAATTAAATTGGATGAGATAAAATTTAAACTGGACTGGACTAAAAGCCAGATTTTACCCAGTAACCTGTGGGGCGGGCTGAGGGGGAAATTGGATCATGCAGTCACAATGAAGGCATCACATTTTCTCTGTAGCATGAGTTAAATTGATGCCCCTACACAACAGCCAGCCTTGGTGGCATGCTGAGGTACATTTCGTCCTCAACACAGCCCCTGGACATCAGTACTCTGCTCGTCCCCATTTACAGATGAAGAGGAAGAAGCACTGGATGGATGATTGAGAACTTCCCGTGGTTCCAGAACCAGTTACTGGTGCATCAGGAGCCAAGCCCAAGTGAGGCTCCATCTGGAACCCATGCTGGTAACCTATACCCCACACAGCCCCTGGTCAGAAGACAGTTAAGCAGAAGGCCTCAGAAATCAGGACGCCCGTTCAAGCAAAGGAAGATACCATACAAAGCTTTCATATCAAAGCAACAAGCAAAAATACCCTACCGGCAAGCAAAGTCATATAACTTCTTAATATCTTGTGCCTGGTGACACACACTGCCCTCAAAACAGCAGCAGCAGTAATTACAGATGAGATGAGAACAGTTAAGAGAAAGGGAAGTTGGAAGAGGTTCCCTATAAAAGCTGTATTTTTAGGGAAAGAAAGAGAGGAGAAGAGTGATTTTTCTTCCCTCAACTCTGGATCAAACTGAGGTTTGATTAAAGAATGACCTTGACCCACAGCAGAGAATAATAAAAGACAATTTCCAGTAAGTATGCTTGCTCGAATTAATGATTTACTTTTTATTTTTAAACCGAATTCAGTAGAGATTTACATGCATTAGGTTACAATGATTAACATTTGAAATTTGACCTTGAAATAATCTTTACGTTGTAAATTCTTAATGATCAAAACAATGTTCTCAGTGATTAAAACATATTAGTGATTAATTATTAAAGGAGAATAATTGCAAATACACATTCCTAAAATCTCAAGGCTTTTAAACCATTTGTACAAATGACTGGACATTTTTTAAATTTACTAAAAAAAAAAAAAAACTCCATCTAATTCACATTTTCACTGTCAACCCAAAAACAAGAGAAAAGGTACTCTAGCAAGCTACAAATGCACATGACTACCTGTGATCCCATCAAAGCCAAAGAGAGAAAAGAAAATTATTCTTTATCAACCTGCAGCAATAAGAAATAATCCCAAGAACTTCTTAGGTAAGGCTAATAAAAGGTCAATAGTTTTGATCATTTTCTTAAAGAAATCACTTTGTTATCAGTTTAATAACATGGAATCAGGCACGATCTTAATGCTATACCTAAGAACTATGATTGATGCCCAAGCTGAGTACAGGACAAGCAGAGCTACCAAGCAAACCTGAACAATTTTTACTGAGTAAGAAGGTCTCAGGAGCACCTGGGTGGCTCAGTGGGTTAAGCTGCTGCCTTCAGCTTGGGTTATGATCCCAGAGTTCTGGGATCAAGCCCTGTGTCGGTCTCCCTACTCACTGGAGAGCCTACCTCTCCCTCTCCCTCTACCCCTCTGCCTCCACCTGCTTGTGCTCACATTCTCTCTCTCTAATAAATAAAATCTTTAAGGAAAAAAAAGACGGTTTCAAGAAATGACTGTACCTCATGCCAAAGAGAAACAATACTCAACCAGATACTGGCCCTGTGTATTTGAAGTCATCTTTCCCAATGCCATGGTTCTTCTTAACCTGGACGCACTTGCCTGGAGCAGATTTCCTCTGACACAAGGAACCCCACCCGGAGTGTGTACAAGCCAGGGCTGACTATGGCATCTCAGGGCTAAGGCCATCTCAGGGCCAGGAGGAGGGCCTCTCAGGGGCATCAGCCTCCCAACAGCTGAACACACCTGGCCAACTCTTTGGGGCAAGATAGAAAAGCATTCTCTACACCCTCCCCAAAACTGCCCCTTGTCTGTGGGGTCCCCTCAGAAGTGACAACATTTAATAGAAAAAATAATAATAAAAGGCAATTTGCTGGGGAATTGATCTATATGTAATTTTCTGAGTTGTCAAACATTATTACTTTTCACAATTTATTCTACATTGATCATAAACCTAGTTTTTGAAATATAAAGGAATGATACTTGAAATGTTACCTATATTAATTTTCTATTGCTGCATAACAAATTATCACAAACTTAGTGCTTCAAGGAGTACCATTTTATTAATTTCATAGTTTCTGTAGGCTAGGACTCCAGCACATTTTTACCAGGTTCTTTGCTCTCAGTTTGCACTAAATGTTTGTATCACTCCAGATTCATATGTTGAAGCCCTAATCATCAATGTGCTGGAAACTCTGGGAACTAATTAGCCTTGAATGAGGTCATATCAGAAAATGAAGAGCCTGGAGCTTGCTTGCTCACTCTGTCAAGCATGTGAAGACACAGCAAGAATGCAGCCATCTGCAGACCAGGAAGAGGGCTCTCACCAGACACACAATCCGCCAGTACGCTGATCTTGGACTTCCAAGGTCTCAGACAGTGAGAAATAAACACTTGTTGGTTAAGCCTCTCAGTCTACGGTATTTTTGTTGTAGCAGCCCAAGCAGACTAAGACAGTCTCACAAGGCTGAAAGCAACTTATTAGCCCAGTACATCGCCATTTGGATGCTCAGTGAGGGAAAGATCCACTTCCAAGCAACTTCAAGTTGTTGACAGAATTGACTTCCTTGGAGCTTGATGACTGAGGTCCCCATTTTCTTGCTAGTTGTCACCTGGGACCACTCTAGCTACTAGAGGATGCTCTCAAGCCCTTTCCAGGTAGCCCTCACCAGAGGCCCCCTCATACTTCAAATCTATCTCTTCAGAAGGTGCTCAGTCGCTTTTAAGGGCCCACCTGATTACGTCAGACCCACTCACGATAACCTGTCTTTTGATTAACTCAGAGTCAACTGATTTGGAACCTTAATTATATCTGGAAAGCCCCCACACTTATGTCACATAACATACCCTAATCATTGTGTTTTCAGTCCCATCCACATTTAAGGAAGGGGAATTACATTGGGCATGTGTCCCAGGGGGCAAAAATGTGGGACCAATTCTATTGGCCTGGTGTCTCTGGGGAACCCTGACGAATATACACGGTCATTCTGTGAGTGACAATTCAAGCTCCACTCGGCCTCTCCAAATCCAATCTGTCCTTTTTTTACCCACTTTCATGCAAGGGGCAAAAATGATAAACCCCTTAGGGATTTAAGGATTTTTTAATGTTCAGGGCAGCCTAAAGGGTCTCAACAAAGTTATATTCCATGTAAGCTTGAGGCTGTACTTGGTCTGCTTTACACAGAAGCCAATGACTGGTCCCTTTGATGCTACTTTTCTGCAGGCACAATCTGTGTTCTCTTAGCCTGATGACATAGAAAGTGGGAGACACTAAAGAAAACAGGGGGGGCACCGGGGTGGCTCAGTGGGTTAAGGCCTCTGCTTTCGGCTCAGGTCATGATCCCAGCGTCCTGGGATCGAGCCCCGCATCGGGCTCTCTGCTCTGCGGACAGCCTGCTTCCTCCTCTCTCTGCCTGCCTCCCTGCCTGCTTGTGATCTCTCTCTGTGTCAAATAAATAAATAAAATCTTTTAAAAAATAAAAGAAAACAGGGAATATTCCTATTGCACAGGATGCAATAATCACTCTCAGATATTTTCAGCTGCACATAACTGAAAACCTAACAAAACTCTGAGTCCACTCATGGGATGGGTGTTTATATTAGATATACATATGTCTATATAGCTTGGATGTAAATGTCACCCATTATATGTCATACTGTGTTGAATGGAGTTGAAATGAATCAGAACATGTACCCCAGAATATGTCACTGTAGCATAGGGCTTTTTGGGTTACAGGCAATTGAGAAACAGTAGATGCAGGAAGAACTCTCTGCCCTCTTCCTTTCTGCCTAAAATCAGTAATAAAGACATGAGTTACTTCACATAACAGGAGACCTAGGATGGGGGGTGGGGTGAGAGGGAGAGTGAGAAAGGGGTGGAGGCGGGGAGGAAGGCTCCAGGGTTGATTATTCAGTTGCTCATAAAGAACTTTCTCTCTCTCTTCTTTCCTTCTTTCTACTCCACCATCCTTACGATATTGACTTGGGATGACTCCCCTCATAGTCCCAAAGAGGCTGCCATAGATCCAAACATGATGCAGAGATGACAACACCTAGAAGCACAAGGTTACTATTCCTTCTCACTTACCTCTTTTTACATTACAGAATAGAGATGAAAAAACCTACATTATGCTACAAAATACAGTAAAAAAAAAAAAACCAATATTTCACAAATTCTTCCAAGGAAAACAAGAGGAAATACTTCCAAACTTATTTCATGAGGTGAGATTATCTAATTACCCTGATATCAAAACCAGACAAAAATATTACAAGAAAACTATAGACCAACATCCTTTATGAATATAGATAGAAAAATCAAAAACGTATTAAGAAACTCAATCCAGCAACATATAAAAAGGATTATGCTCCATGACTGAATGAATGAGATTTGTTCCAGGAATGTAAGGTTGGTTGATATGAAAATCAATCAGTTTAATACACTTTATTAAAAAAATAAAGACAAAAATCACATGATCAGATACCAAAAAAGCATTTAGCAAACTTTGAGACCCTTTTATGATTAAAAAAGAAAACTCAATAAAGTAGAAATAGTAGGGAACTTTCTCAACCTGATAAAGGATATCTGTACAACCCATAGCTAACATTATACTGAAAGTGAAAGACCAAAAGTTTTCCCATTACTAGCAGGAGCAAGACAAGAAAAAAGGGTGACTGCACTTACTGAGGTGAGCACTGAGCAAAGGACAGAATTTCCAAATCACTGTGTCATGCACCTGGAACAAATACAACATTGTATGTAGTACATGCTTGCTTAATTATCTATGGACTACAGAAGGAAACAAAATCATTACTCCTCTAAGAAATAATTTATTCCTTAAAATATACTTTTAAAATTTTTTCAGTAATTACATCTGCAATATTCATTTTTACCAATAAAATGACTAGTTTTTTGAAATCTTTACATGGCTGCTTCACTTAATATCTGGATAAATATGGTTATAAAGGTCACCAAGAAGAGCACAGTGTCATTTGTCTTATTTCTCTACAGGATTGCTTATATTTTCTAAAACTCTGAGTCTACTCATGGGATGGGTGTTTATATTAGATATACATATGTCTATACAGCTTGGACATAAATATCATTCATTATATGTCATACTGTGTTGAATGGAGTTGAAATGAATCAGAACATGTACCCCAGAATATGTCACTGTAGCATAGGGCTTTTTGGGTTACAGGCAATTGAGAAACAGTAGATGCAGGAAGAACTCTCTGCCCTCTTCCTTTCTGCCTAAAATCAGGGCATAAATTTCTATTTGTCCCTGTACAAGGAAGAGCAGAACAACTCTTAGTCACCAGGGACTCATATATCACTGGAGATCGCCAACTTCAGTCTGCATAACAACCCTTACTAAATAGCTCTTATTTTCCATTAGTTTCCCCATATATTTACCCTCCCAAAACTGGGCTTCCCAGAAGACCAAACCCCTTTTCTTTTGCCTAGTCACTTCTCTACATTTATTACCTTTTTAAAAATAGTAAATAAGGTCTCAGGCCTAACTATTTCTTTGGGTTTTGTTTTCTATGCAGCCCCTATGTGCATGTAAAATAAATGTTTCCTTCTATTGATCTGTCTTTTGGCAGTTTAAGACACAGGCCCCTGTCACTGAACTTAAAAGAGTAGAGAAAACTGTTTTCCCTCCCCTACAGTGTCACCTGTCCACCACCAAAAGAAATGTCTAAGTCATAAACCCAAGTACCTTTGAATGTAATCTTATTTGGAAATTGAGATGTCTATGGATGTAATTAAGTGAAGGATCTCAAGATGAGCTCATCCTAGAGCAACCCTGTATACCCTAAATCCAATGACAAGTTCTCTTTTTTTTCTTAAGATTTTATTTATTTGAGAGAGAGAGAGAGAAAGAGAGAGACCTTGAACAGGGGAGGGGAGGGGCAGAAGAAGAGAATCTCAGGTAGATTCCATGCTGAGTGCAGAGCCTGAAGCAGGGCCCAATTCCATGACCCCAAGATCACAACTTAAGCTGAAACTAAGAGCCAGATGCTTCTTAAGCATCTGAGCCATACAGGTGCCCTCTCAATGAGAAGTCCTTTTAAAAGAAAAGGAGATACAGCTAAAGAGAGAGACAGAAAACAGGTCATATGACCATGGAGTCAAAGATTGGGATGATGTAGCTATAAGCCAAGGAAGCCCAAGGATTGTTAGCAACCACCAGAAACTAGGAGAAAGGTGTGGAACAGATTCCTTCTTAGAGCCTCCAGAAGAAACCAACTCTACTAACACCTGATTTCAGACTTCTGGCCTCCAAGATTGTGACAGAATAAAATGCTATTCTTTTTGTCATTTTTGTATTTTTAAGTTATTTATCCATCTATCTATTTATATGAGAAAGCAGTGAGAGGGACAGAGCGGGAGGGAGAGGATCTGAAGCAGACTCTGCACTGAGCATAAGCTTGACATGGGACTCATCTCACAACCCTGAGATCATGACCTGAGCTGAAACCAAGAGTCAGATGCTCAATCAACTGAGCCACCCAGGCATCCCTAAAATGCTATTGTTTTAAGCCACAAGGTTTGTGGTTATTTGTTATAGCGGCCCTAAGAAACTAATACATATGTATCATGGCAGGAAAAAAAAATATCGCCACAGTAGAGATCTCGTACTTCATCATTGTCAGTCAAGCCCCTGGGAGGTTAAGTCGATGCATTGGGGCCAAAAGAGTCGTTCTATGATTGGAACTGGCTGTGACTGTTTTGTGTCTACCAAACACCAGGTAAATAATTAGGCCTGATTCAAAACCAGTGACCAAGAGAAGTAAACTCTCCAACAGAGCCACCAAATGTAAAACATACGTGTTCTTTAGATCCAGAGCAGCAGTCAGCAAATTCTTTCTGGGAAGGGCCAGAGAGTAAATATTTTCAAGTTTGTGGGCCATATGGTCTCTGTCACAACTGCTCCACTCTCCTGTTATAAGGGGAAACAGCCACAGACAATTGGTAAACAAACAGACATGGCTGTGTTACAATAAAACTTTATTTACACACTTCTGGGTAACACCCAAAGAAACTGAAAGCTAAGACTCAAACAGACATTTGTACGTCCACATTCATAGTAGCATTATTCACAACAGCCAAGAGGTAGAAACATCCCAAGTGTCCACCAACTGATCAATAGATAACAAAATATGTCATAAATACATGGAGATATTATTCAGGAAATTCTGTCACATGCTACAAAATGGATAAAGCTTAAGGATGCAATGCTAAGTGAAATAAGTCAGTCACAAAAGGACAAATACTGTATGATTCCACCCCTGGGAGGTATCCAAGGAGAAAAACTCTTAGAAATAAAAAGTAGAATGATAGTCCCCAGGGGCAGAGGGGAGAGGGAAAAGGGGAGGTATTATTCAATGGGTATAGAGCTTCAGTTTTGCAAGATGAAAAAGGCCTAGAGATCTGTCGTACAACAATGTGAATATAGTTGACACTACTAAAGTGTACATTTAAAAATGGTGAAGATGACAAATCTTATATTACGTTTATGTTATGGTTATTTTATGTTTTTATCACAAAGGAAAAAAGCAGCATGCAAGATGAGTAAGTTCTGGAGATCTGATGTACAATGCTGTGACTATAGTTAATAGTCCTATTTTGTACACCCAAAATTTGCTAAGAGAGTAGATTTTAAGTGCCTTTACCACAAAGAAAAAAAAAATTACATGGTAACTATGTGAGGTGATGGATAGATTCATTAGCTTAATTGTGGTAATTATTTCATAATGCAAAAATATGTAAAATAAGACATACACCTTAAATACTTATGATGCTTAACTCTCAATGAAACCTCACCAAAGCCAGAAGGAGCAATGAATCCCTAATACATGCCACATCATGCATGAACCTCAAAAACAGGAGGCTAAGTTAAACAAACCAGACGGAAAGGACACAGGGTATACGATTCCGCCTCTATGAAATATCTGGAATAAGCAAATCATAGGGACAGAAAGTAGAGGAGAGGCTACCAGGTGCTGGGGCAGGGCAGGGAGTGGAAGGGGGAGTTACTGACTAATGGACACTGAGTTTCCCTCTGGGGTGATGAAGTTTGGAAACAGACCACGGTGATGCTTTCACAACATCGTACTCAAAGCCACCAAACTGTAGGCTTAACGACGGTCATGATGGCAAATTTTAAGTTATGCATATTTTACCACAACTTTATAAAGTTTGCATTTAGGAAAAAAAACAAACTATATTTACAAAAATGGAGAGGGGCTGTAGTTTGGGGACCTGTGATCCAGAGTTTCTGCGACACTGAGAGGACTCTTAGTGTATGTTCTTGCTCCAGAACGACCCCAGCGTAGTAGGTACAAGGTGGTAAGGACTCGCCATGAGCTCTCAGATCCTGTGCCACTTCCTTCTTAGGACATGAGCATATCCCATACACATCTGGAATATGGAGGAAGGCGGACTTCGATTAGGTTGTCCACGCTCTGTCATCTAACAGTGCTGTGTGCCCAGGAGAGAAAACACAGAGGTTCCGTCTGGCAGAGGGAGCAGCCCAGCAATTCAGGGCACCCAGCCCTGGTTCAACACGCTGCTGTCAGTCACATCACCTCTGCTCGGGACCTCAATTTGATCCGAGAATTCTAATTTGCTGTATCCGAAAGCATGCCGCTTACAAACAAGACCCAGCGAGAGGGCATTACACATTCGCGGACGGCTGCCAGCATCCTTAGGCATGTTTTCATCCAGAACAGTAAACAGCCTCGTAGAAACAGACATGAAACGCTAGGCTCAAAGTCATAATTCAATGTATAACAACCTGCAAACCAGCACAGGTTTATTAGACGGCTAATAAAAATAAATCATGGAGGTGTTTTTAAAATGACTTCCCATGTGTTGTGGTTACTTTTCGGGCATACTGTAAATTAAATGTGAAGTGCTACTTCCTGCAGGGATTTTTTTTTCTTCCGAATACAAAGGGGTTATAAGGCTAAAGAATGCAGACACGCATCATGTCTGCAGAAATCATAAAAAAAGATCAAATGTAATATTTTCTTTCAACATGGGCGACTGCTTTGAGATTTTCCATTCAAGCAGCCTTGAACACAGCCTCCAGCGTTTGCCAATTACTCCTGACAAATACCATTTGGGCCTGAGTGATGTTGTAAGTGAAATAAAACAGTGGGAGGGAAAAACCAGAACATGATAAAAGGCATTTTTTTTGGTCTGCTGAGAACTTACTGTAAGTTATACATTGACGAGGAAAGGCCTTGCTTCCTGCCAGTGAAGGACCCCATGTGATTTTGAATTCTAAGGTGACTTTTGTTTGACATTAATAGGAAGGGAAGACAAAACTCAGTTTTCATGTCCCTTAAAAGGGAGTCAGCTCTTTTTACCCTCCTCACAAAGAAAAAAAATTGTATATAAACAAAAGAAGGGACACCGGGCACTGTTCCCCATCATTCCACATAAATATGAGCTAATGCATGGGAACAATGCCGTGAAATCAGCCTGGCCAGGATGCCTGTGGCTGCCAGCGGCTCCGCCTGGCTCAGTCTGTGAGCTAGAAGCATGTCACAACCTGCTGCGGGGAGCCAAAGCCACAAGAAAGGGAAGGCACAGCCAGGATTCAGACTTGCAGTTGTCAGCCCCCTTCCTCGCTCCCAGGAGCCCATGGACAGCCTAAGGGAAGCAAATAAGAAGGCTGCCCCCATCCCCACTGCCTCATGCTTTAAGATTCCAACCAAACTCATTCCTACTCTTAATGGAAGTGTTACAGGAAGTCGGGGGGTGGCCCACAGAAATGACCCAAAAGACGCTGTATGGGTATAAAGCCCATGTGGCCTCAAGCAGACCAGGGCTGTGTCCAGCAAGGAAGGGACTTTACATGGTGACCCACTGAGCTGGGCCTTCTTCATCTATCAGACAGAGAACAGTGCATGGCGAGGATGGAGTCCACTCACGGCCAGCACCCGTCTTGTAGCGTGCTGGCCCCTCGTAGCTAGGCAGTCCCTGGAAACACTATGGAAACACTGTCCAGTCTGAAAGTCCCTGCACCCTTCCAGTCAAGGCCCACCAGTGTTAATGTATCCACAGCGGCTCACGGACATCAGAACAACACTGCCGCATTAGCGTCTAACCCCCACCCCGTGAAGGTGATCCTCAGAAATGTGTGTTAGGGAGACTGGGGTTCCACAGCCAACCGCCCAGCAGCTCCCCGGCATGGAGTGCAGGTGAGGAGTTGGCAGCTTCTGTGGGGCCACCTCACCTGGTACTGTGAGGGGATTGGGAACAGTCATGGCCCAAAGTACAAGGGGCAAAACCATGATAATTGCTCTGATCATCTGGGCTCGCAGCAGAACCCGCAGCCCCGCCCACTCCCTGCAGCTGAGCCGGCTTCAATGGAGCCTCTTGTCAGGGACCAGCTCCCCCACCAAGGCTCTCCAGTTTGCTGATGGTCAGACTGATGGGCCCAGGAGACCGGTACAACTCGACAAAACACAATGCCTGGAACTAGACCCAGCCCTGAGATGCAGCTTTTCTACCCTTCCCAGGAACACACATCTTGTAACAGCGCAGACTCTGATTCAGTAGGGGCTGGCTGAGGCTGAGGGACAGTCTGTGGTGGCTGTGGCCTCCCCTATAGACACCTGCCACTAATAAGCCACAAAAGAATGGGTTCTAACGGTTGCCCACCCACTGCTAGTGTTTGGTCCTACTGGTATCAGAGACACTGTCTTCTGAATAAAGAAGCAGAATATTTCATCTTACTCACAATTTCCGCTGACGTCTGTATCCACATGAGCAGTGTCCCCCAACCTAGACTCTCCTGTGGCTGCCTGCTCTGAATATTGACCCACAACAATCAGAACAAGCTCGTTATCCCAACCTGAAGACGCTTAAGCCAGATTTGTTTCCCGAACAGGCAGCCACCACCAGTAAGGCTACTCCAATCAGACAAACAGTCATTTGCAGTTTCCTCTACTCTTTCAGTTAAGGGGGGAAGAAATCCAACACTGTAGTAAGGGCCTCGTGCAGGCCTTGCCAGCACACTCTAGATGAAATGCCGAAGAGAAGGTAGCATCCACTCAAGGCAAAGCCGGAACGCGTATCAATAGCAAGAGCGTAGACGGAGCAGAGAAATCAAAAGGAAAGACATGTGACAGGAGCTCTGTCATCTGCAACGTGAGTTAGTCTTGATCTAAGGACAGAGCATGAAGGCACAGAGAGAGTCCAGCAGACCAAAGAGTCATTTTAAATAGGACCGCCAGCCTCAGCAGTGTGTGACCCTGTGCTAGGCCACTTCACATCGCCAGCAGTCTGGGGCCGGAGGCTGTCAGCCACCTGTGGACCAGGAAATCCAAGGACACCCTGGTGTTTTTCACTCTACCTAGAAGCTCTGTCTTCAGATCTAACGCACACACCTCTAACAACAGACGCTCCCATCAGTCAGAAGGAACAGCTCCTGGCCAGCTCTCTCCACAAAATGCACCATTTTCTAATTCCAGAAACATCTTGCAGAAGAGAAGTCACAGGATTAGACCCCTTTTCTCTGTGGGGGTGGTCAATTCAAACTCCTTTCAAAGCTACCCTTTCTCTGTTCGCCTGCGTGTCAGGACCTGAGTCGACATGCTACCAGTGATGTTAGAAATGAAAACCTGCTATCTGGTGCGAGACATTGTTTCTTTCTCAAAAGAAAGTGCTAAATATCCACATTTATTTATGGCTTGTGTGTAGGCAGAACCAGGGCAGTTTCTGCATCTTTTCAAACCCCCTCCCCCACCCCAGCCCCTTCCTCTGAGCTCAACACACCTGGCCCCTTGTCTGGCAGCTGTCACCTTGAACTAATGTTTATCTGCCTGTGTTTCTCACCCAAGGAGATCCAACACCCCCCAGAGAAAACGAATCTCTGCATTTTGTCCCAGTAGCAACACAAAGAGTTGTTTTGCCTTGTCTGAATCCTACTAACACCTGAAAAAAATGATACTCTGCAGCCTCATTTTGACGGAGCCTCAGTGACGGGGGGCAGCAGCCTCAGCCTAATGGTCTTCTTGTGCCATCTAGTGTACGAAATTAGAAGTGCCTCAACTCATGGCAAAGGCCCCCAAAGATTCAGAGATCCACTTTGTATATTTCAGGCATCCAGCCAAACATTTGGGACACTTACAGGTATGACTTGTTTTTTAAAAAGTTGCATGAAAAGAACTAAAATTCAGTGAGCATCTGTTGTGGTTGCACCCATATTTACATCCCCTCACTGAACCAAATGTTAAAGCATTTGAGCTTTGGATTAATCTGTACTCAATATGGATTGGCACCATTTAAAAGACTAATTTAAGCAGCATAAACTTTTGTGGTAGTATAGCAATAGGCACTGTGTATCCTGCCTCCCAAACTATTGTCATTGTAGGCACTGGAAAACCAGAGGGTTCCAGCTGGGCTAGTTAAAGTAGCTTTTCCTATAGAGCAGAGCCTCAGAAAGGGAACTGTGACATACATCAGAGGCACCGGGAGCTTTAGGGCCCCCAGTATCTTGGCACACCCCAGACCAATTAAATCAGAGCCTCTGGGTGGGACCTGGGCTCAGTAGTTTATAAAGCTCTGCCTTGTGCAAGGAAGGTACCATCAGTCAGCAACGGAGGGCTAGGGGATCCCAGTGCACATCATCCCCAATAAAAAACAACAGAAACAGTTCATAAACAACTGCAAATCAATGAAAATAACTCAGGGAAAGCTCTGGGCTACAGTTTTTAAAAAGCAGCAAAAGCCCTGCAGAGCATAAAACCCGAGCATAGTCACACAGTAAAGGACAGGAAGGGTTTTACCCACATCTCCCTTTTCTCAAGAGTGGCTTGGTGCACCAGGGACCCACGCAGGGGCAGCTGCTCTCATGGGGTAAAGGAGAGGCAGGAGAATCCCAGCAAGCCACACCACTGTGGATGTTTGCAGCCTTTGCTACCGTGGCCTCCCACAGTCTACACCAGTGCAGTTCCCAGCTGATGGAGTTGCCCTGACTTCCCACCACTGAGTCCCCTCCTCATGGCTTGAGCTGTCACTGCAATAAGATCTGCCCTGAGGAGCCCTGTCACTGCTGTGCCCAGTTCTTTGGGATCAAGACTTCACAGTGCCTCACCATATACAAGATGGGAGCTGCCACTGTCCTGAGCCCTGCCCTTGACTCAGGTTGCAGCTTTTCCCCCTTACAGGGGCTATCCTGAGCCCCACCCCCAGGTCCCAGGTCATATCTGTGAACCTTCATTGATGGGGCTGTGCTGACACTGCTTGGAGCCCCAGCCCCCAGATCCCAGGTTACTGTTCTGAACCATCATCGCCAGGCCAAACTGTGACTGCTCTGATCCTGGCCCTGGGTTCCAGGTCAAAGCTCTGAACTGTCATTGCCAGGGGCACTCGCTCCCCAGATCCTAACACGGGCTTTAATAGGCCATCACTAGGGATGTGCTTCTGCTATCCTGAAACTGCCCCTGAGGCCAAAGTTGTGAGTGACCCACCACCATCCACAGGCCCTACTGCTATGGACCCCTGTCCCCTAGGCCCAAGCCACTGCTATTCCTTGCTCTCTCAGGGCCTGTGCCACTGCTGCATTATCTACCTGGCCAGAATCACTGCAAGACCCAGAGACCCTGGTTTCACAAGGTTCTACATAACCACACCTTAGACATCAGTGCTACTGCCACAGCAAGGGAACCGGTGCCCCAGGACCCAGGCACTGTGGTAGTCCCACAGGCATCTGATCCCAGGACTCCTGCTCTCCTATTGCTCGGAGTGCCAACATTCCAGGCTATAGGCTAAGAGGGATCCCCTTGTGCTAGAACTTCCTCCCACAGGCAAAAATAGAACAGAAGATCCAAGCAACCTTCATTTCTGAATATCCCAACAGCCTTCGTCACCATGCCACCCACAGTCTTGGCCACAGAAAGCACCCACAAATCTATGCCCACATGGACCTCAGCTGGCACAACTGCATGGAAACCACACTGCTGTGCCTTCCCAGAACAAAAGATGCTGCATTCCACAGAGCTGCCACCCTTGCAGCCACCTTTAGGTCCAAGTCTTTCCCCACCAAAGCCAGTTGAAATGGCTGGAAGAGGTGAATGCACCCTCAAATGTGCAAAGATCAACACAAAGTCATTAGAAACAATGACAATGACATTGTCAAAAGAAACAATGACAAAGCAAATGGCACCACCAAAGGAACATGATTTTCCAGTAACCAATCCCTGCAGACCTGTGAGTTACCTGAAAAATGCAGACCTGTGAGTTACCTGAAAAAGAACTTAAAATGATCATTTTTAAGGAATTTTAAGGAAACTCAGTAAGATTCAAGAAAACACAATTTAATGAACAAAGGAAAACCATACATGAGCAAAATGAGAAGTTTAACAGAGACATAAATCATATTAAAAGAATCTAACCAAGACTTTGAGCTGAAAGAACACAATGAATGAAATTAAAAATACAGTAAAAGCTCCAACATTAGGCTCACTCAGACAGGAAAAAGAATCTGGAAACTTAAAGACAGGTCAGGTTGAAATCATCCAGTCAGAGAAGAAAAAAGAAATTGGAATAGAAAAGAGTGAAGAAACTCTATGTGAATTATGGGACATAACCAGTGAAATAATATCTGCACTATGGGTGTCCCAGAAGAAGAGACAGAGGAAGGGACAGAAAAGTTACTTAAAGAATGGCTGAACACTTCCCAAATCTGGGAAAAGTATGGCCATCCAGGTGCATGAAGCTCAAAGGTCCCCAGATACAACCCAAAGAGATCTTCACCAAGAGTCAAAACCAAGACAAAAAGAGAACTTTGGAAACACAAGAGAAAAAAAATTAATCAATACAATGGAATCCCAATAAGACTATCAGCAGATTTCTCAGCAGAAACCTTGCAGACCAGGAGAGGAGGTAACATATTTAAAGTGCTCAAGGGGAAAAAAAAAAAAAAAAAAACTGTCAACCAAGAACATTGAGGTGCATGTGCCCCTTCTTTTCACTACATCTGTATCTTTGGGGTAAATGCCCAGTAGTGCAATTCCTGGGTCATTGGGTAGCTCTATTTTTAACTTTTTGAGGAACTTCCACACTGTTTTCCAAAGTAGCTGTACCAACTTGCATTCCCACCAACAGTGTAAGAGGGTTCCCCTTTCTCCACATCCTCTCCAACATTTGTTGTTTCTTTCCAATTTCTGCCATTCTAACTGGATAAGGTGGTATCTCAGTGTTGTTTTTATTTCAATTTCCCTAATGGTTAATGATGAGGAACATTTTTTCATGTATCTGTTAGCCATTTGTATGTCTTCTTTAAAGAAGTATCTGTTCATGCCTTCTGTCCATTTTTTGACTTGTTTGTTTTTTTCAGCCAAGAATAGTTTACCCAGCAAAGTTGTCCTTAAGAAGTAAAGGAAAAATAGAATCTTTTGCAAACAAACAAAAGTTGAAGGAATTTATCACCATCATATCTGCCTTACAAGAAATACTAAAAGGAGTTATTGAGGCTGAAACAAACAAACAAACAAACAAAAAACACTAATTAGTAACATGAAAACAGGTAGAAGCATAAATTCACTACTAAAGGAAAACATATCACCAAATTCAAAATACTCTCATACTGCAAAGTGATGTATAAGTCACTTTGAATTCCAACATACAGGTTAAGAGACCAAAAAAAGTAAAAATAACTATAGCAACAATATTTGGTTAATGGATAGATAATATAAAAAGATGAACATTGGGATAACAACATCATAAACTATGGGAGCAAGTAAATGGGTGGAAGATTTTTACGCACCTGAAGTTATCAGCTCAAAATAGTCATAATTAGGCAGGGAGGAGACGAGATGGTGGAGAAGTAGGAGGCGCTGTTTCAACCTGTCCCCTAAAGTGAGCTGATTACCTACCAAAGAACTCTGATCACCCATGAAATTAGCCTGAGATTAGAATTATACGCTTCTGGGCCCCTGGATGGCTTAGTGGGTTAAAGCCTCTGCCTTCAGCTCAGGTCATGATCTCAGGGACCTGGGATCGAGCCCCACTTCAGCTCTCTGCTCAGCAGGGAGCCTGCTTCCTCCTTTCGCTCTGCCTGCCTCTCTGCCTACTTGTGATCTCTGTCTGTCAAATAAATAAATAAAATCTTTAAAAAAAAAAAAAGAATTATACACTTCTGTATCTCTACGGGGGCAGAAGACGCCAGTGGACAGGTAAAGCAGAGTGAGAACATCAGACTGATATCAGAAAATGAACAAAAGTGGGAGGGAGCCACCAGAAGCGACCCACTGGAAAGTAATACCCCAATACTAGAGTGCCCTGTAACTGGGGACCAGCATTAACTTGGAGTCTGGTTGAAAGCACTCAAAAAGAGCAAAAGATCTTAAGGGGAAATTGGTGGAATTGGGTGGTTAGGGACAGGGACTTAAGCCCACAGACCCAGGATGGCCACTGCTGGCAGGGAACCAGAGAGCACAGTGAAGAAGCCAGGTCTTGGTCCCTGAGCCACAGGCGCACCTGAATGCGTCTGGATGGCAGCACCAGTGAGGGTGAGGGAGACTGCTGTGGACACCAGCCAACAGAACCACAGCCTTTTGCACTCTGCCCACACACTGTGCGACCAGGGTCTGAGTCGCACCCCACACCCTCCCCTAAGAGAGATGCATGCAGGCGCCAGCCAGTGCTCTCTCGGACCTGGAGAGTCTGAGCACTCCCAGCCTGGGCCAGCGGGAAAATCTCAGCACGCTCTCTCTGCTTGGGACCTCTCTGGTGGTCGGGACCTGCCCAGTCAGCCTGGCTAGTATTTCTCCTGGTTTTGGGTACAAGTGGGAGTTCCTGTGACCCCAGAGACCATGACTGGGGACATGCTCTTCCAGCAGCCAAGGGGGAATTTATGTGCTTTGGGGCACCCAGAGGGGAACAGACTGAGGCTCCTCTCTGAGAGGGAGGTCTGGGTGCAATTTGTTTTCCTCTAAACCCTCAAAGAACCGCCAAAAGCCAAGGGGAGAGAAAACAAATGAACAAACAAATAAAAAACTTCCAGAGAACAAAAGCCTGAAAAACCGGTTTCCTCAGAGCCCAGCTCCTTGATGGGAGCAGGAGAACTCAACTCTAGCAAGATTCCCTGAAAACCCCCGTGGCAAGCCCCTCCCCCAGAAAGCCAACCAAAAACAAAAAACAAAAAACAAGAGGACAACCACCACTACTTCATAGATATAACTTTTATTTTTAATTTGTTCCCACAATTCTGGTTCTTTTCATTTTTTTTATATAACTTTTTAACCTATTTACCATCACAATGAGATGTTCAGTACATCAAATTCCATAATAACCTTTTAACCTGAACTTTTTTGATACATATACCTGTGTATTTCTTTTGCTTTTCTATTTTTAAATTTATTTTATTAATATTCATATAGAGATAAGATTCAAGGTAATCCCCTCTCCCCAATCAATGCTACCCCTATATGTAAACCAGTTTTAATCCCCCTTTATCTCAGGAAAGTTGAGTCCTTTAACAAAGATATCAACATACATCGAGGAAGAGTCAAAATAACCTTCCTCGCCCACACTGAGAATTTATAACCACCTTCCCATCTTTTTCTTCTGTCAGTGTTTCTGTGTATTTGTTTTTGTTCTGGTAGTATATAAATCTTATACTTGGGGTTCATTTTGATGGGGATCTTTTTTTTAATTTATTTTTTTTTTCTCTTGTCATCTTATTTTGTTGGTCTTCTTGTTTCTCTGTTTTTGTTTGTATACATCATAAATCTTACCTTTGGGGCCCATTTGGGCTGGGCCTTCTCTTTTATTTTATCTTTCTTATTTTTTATTCCTGTCTCTCTCTCTCGTTTTCTTTTTTCTTTCCTTTTGGTGGGGACTCCTGATTGCTCAGAAGCATTCCAGGATGCACCTTGCCTGAACCACAATTGATACATTCTGCTACACATCCATTCAGCCATCTCTCACCAAAATGACTAGGAGGAGGAATGCCCAATGGAAGAAAAATTCAGAGACTGGGCCCTCACCATCAGAGTTTTTGGATATGGACATAAACAGTATGTTGGAAAGGGAATTCAGGCTAACTAGGCAATAGCTAGGTTGGAGGAAGCCTTTGATGACAACATGGAATTGATTAGGGAAGAAGTGAAAGTCACCAGGGATAATGTTAACTATGCTCTCAATGAGTTCCAATCTAATCTAAATTCTCTAAAAGCTAGGGTAACTGAGGCAGAAGATATAATTAGTGATCTGGAGGACAAACAGATAGAGAAAAAAGATCAGGAGGAAGGCTGGAACAAACAGCTTAGAAGCCATGAAAACAGAATTAGGGAAATAAATGATGCCATGAAACATTCCAACATCAGAATTATTGGAATCCCTGAGGGGGAGGAGAAAGAAAGAAGACTCGAAGATATAGTTGAACAAATTCTCCATGAAAATTTTCCCAATCTGGTGAATGGAACCAGCGTTCGTGTACTAGAGGCAAGAAGCTCTGCCCCCAAGATCATAGAATCTAGAAAGACCTCAAGACACCTGATTGTGAAAATGATGAATCATAATTTTAGACAGGAGCTCTTGAAAGCATCTAAGGGGAAGAAATTCCTTACATACAGAGGAAAGTCCATCAGAATAAGGTCATACCTGTGCACAGAAACCTGGCAAGCCGGAAAGGGCTGGCAAGATGTATTCAGGGCACTAAATGAGAAGAACATGCAGCTAAGAATACTTTATCCAGCAAGACTAACATTCAAAATGGATGGAGACATAAAGAGCTTCCAAGACCGGCAAGGTTTACAAGAGTATGTGACCACCAAGCTGGCGCTGCAAGAAATATTAAGGGGGGGGGGGTCTACAAAACAGGGAAAAAAACAAGAATATCATTGAACAGAAATAAATGGAGACAATCTATAGAAACAAAGACCTTGCAGGTAACATGATGTCAATAAAAACGTAACTCTCAATAATCACTCTCAATGTGAATGGCCTAAATGCACCCATAAAATGACACAGGGTTGCAGATTGGATAAAACAATAGGACCCATCCATGTGTTGTCTACAAGAGACCCATTTCGAACCTAAGGATACATCCAGACTGAAAGTGAAAGGATGGAGAAGCATCTCTCATGCCAATGGGCCTCAAACGAAGGCAAGGGTAGCAATTCTCATATCAGATTAATTGGATTTTAAACTAAAGACTGTAGTCAGAGATACAGAAGGACACTACATAATTCTTAAAGGGACTATACACCAAGAAGATCTAACAATTGTAAATATTTATGCCCCCAATATGGGAGCAGCCAATTACACAAGAAAACTAGTAATCAAGATAAAGAGTCATATTGATATGAATACATTAATAGTAGGAGATCTTACCACACCACTCTCAGTAATAGATCATCCAAGCAGAAAATCAATAAAGAAAAAAGAGCATTGAATGACATATTGGACCAGATGGATCTCACAGATATATACAGAACATTCCACCCTAAAACAACAGAATACTCATTCTTCTCTAGTGCACATGGAACTTTCTCCAGAATAGACCACCTACTAGGTCACAAATCAGGGCTCAACCAATACCAAAAGACTGAGATTATTCCCTGCATGTTCTCAGATCACAATCCTTCAAAACTGGAGCTCAACCACAAGTAAAAGTTTGGAAGGAATTCAAACACCCAGAAGCTAAAGACCACCTTGCTTAAGAAAGCTTGGATGAGCCAGGAAATCAAAGAAGAACTTAAACAATTCATGGAAACCAATGAGAATGAAGACACTTTGGTCCAAAACCTGTGGGATACAGCAAAGGTAGTAGTCCTAAGGGGGAAATACATAGCCATCCAAGTCTTCCTCAAAAAAACTAAGAAATCCAGAATACACCAGCTGTCTCTACACCTTAAAGAACTGGATAATCAACAACAAATTAAGCCAACTCCACACACACAAGAGGGGAAATAATCAAGATTAGAGCAGAGATCAATGAGATAGAAACTAGAGATACAGTAGAATGCATCAATGGAACTAGAAGCTGGTTTTTTGAAAGAATCAATAAGATCAATAAACCACTGGCCAAACTAATCCAAAAGAAAAGAAAGAAGGCCCAAATTAATAAAATTATGAATGAAAAGGGAAAGATCACAACTAACGCCAAGGAAACAGAAACAATTATCAGAAATTATTATCAAGGGGCACCTGGGTGGCTCAGTGGGTTAAAGCCTCTGCCTTCGGCTCAGGTCGTGATCCCAGGGTCCTGGGATCGAGCCCCGTATCGGGCTCTCTGCTCAGTGGGGAGCCTGCTTCCTCCTCTCTCTCTCTCTCTCTCTCTGCCTGCCTCTCCACCTACTTGTGATCTCTCTATCTCTCTGTCAAATAAATAAAATCTTAAAAAAAAAAAAAAAAGAAATTATTATCAAAAGTTAGATGCCAAAAAGTTAAGCAATCTAGATGAAATGGATGCATTCCTGGAAAACTATAAACTTCCAAAATTGAACCAGGAAGAAATTGACAACCTGAATAGACTGATATCTAGTAACAAGATTGAAGCAGTGATCCAAAACCTCCCAAAAACAAGAGCCCAGGACCTGACAGATTCCCTGGGGAATTCTACCAAAAGTTCAAAGAAGAAATAACACCTATTCTCCTGAAGCTATTTCAAAAAATTGAAGCAGAAGGAAAACTTCCAGATCCTTTTTATGAAGCCAACATTACCCTGATCCCCAAGCCAGGCAAAGACCCCACCAAAAAGGAGAATTTCAGACCAATATCCCTGATGAATATGGATGCTTAGATTCTTAACAAGATCCTAGCTAATAGGATCCAATAGCACATTAAAAAGTTTATCCACCATGACCAGGTGGGATTCATCCCTGGGTTTAAAGCATGGCTCAACATTTACAAATCAATCAATGTGATAGAACAAATCAATAAGAGAAGAGAGAAGAACCACATGGTCCTCTCAATTGATGCAGAAAGAGCATCTGAAAAATCCAGAATCCATTCCTGATTAAAACGCTTCAAAGTATAGGGATAGAGGGAACATTCCTCAACTTCATAAAGTCTATCTATGAAAAATCCACAGCAAATATCATCCTCAATAGGAAAAACCTCCCTTTGAGATCAGGAACACGACAAGGATGCCCACTCTCACCACTCTTGTTCAACATAGTATTAGAAGTCCTAGCAACAGCAATCAGACAACAAAGAGAAATAAAAGGTATTCAAATTGGCAATGAAGAAGTCAAACTCTCTCTCTTCGCAGATGACATGATACTTTATACAGAAAACCCAAAGATTCCCCCCCAAACTACTAGAACTCATACAGCAATTCAGTAATGTGGCAGGATACAAAGTCAATGTACAGGAATCAGTTGCTTTCTTATACACTAACAATGAAAATACAGAAAGGGAAATTAGAGAATTGATTCCATTTACTATAGCACCAAGAACCATAAGATACCTGGGAATAAACCTAACCAAAGAGGTAGAGGATCTGTACTCAAGGAACTACAGAACACTCATGAAAGAAATTGAAGAAGACACAAAAAGATGGAAGACCATTCCATGCTCATGGATCAGAAAAATAAACATTGTTAAAATGTCTATACTGCCTAGAGCAATCTATACTTTCAATGCCATTCTGATCAAAATTCCACGGGCATTTTTCAAAGAGCTGGAGCAAACAATCCTAAAATTTGTATGGAATCAGAAGAGACCCTAAATTGCGAAGGAAATGTTGAAAAAGAAAAGCAAAACTGGGGGCATCATGTTGCCTGATTTCAAGCTTTACTACAAAGCTGTGATCACCAAGACAGCATGGTACTGGCATAAAAGCAGACACATAGACCAGTGGAACAGAGTAGAGAGCCCAGATATGGACCCTTAACTCTATGGTCAAATAATCTTCAACAAAGCAGGAAAAACTATACAGTGGAAAAAAGGCAGTCTCTTCAATAAATGGTGCTGGGAAAATTGGACAGCTATATGTAGAAGAATAAAACTCGACCATTCTCTTACACCATACACAAAGATAAACTCAAAATGGATAAAAGACCTCAACGTGAGGCAGGAATCCATCAGAATCCTCGAGGAGAACATAGGCAGTAACCTCTTCGATATCAGTCACAGCAACTTCTTTCAAGATATGTCTCCAAAGGCAAAGGAAACAAAAACGAAAATGAACTTTTGGGACTTCATCAAGATCAAAAGCTTCTGCACAGCAAAGGAAACAGTCAACAAAACAAAGAGGCAACCCACGGAATGGGAGAAGATATTTGCAAATGACAGTACAGACAAAAGGCTGATATCCAGAACTCCTCAAACTCAACACACACAAAACATATAATCATGTCAAAAAATGGGCAGAAGACATGAACAGACACTTCTCCAATGAAGACATACAAATGGCTATCAGACACATGAAAAAATGTTCATCATCACTAGCCATCAAGGAGATGCAAATCAAAACCACATCAAGATACCACCTTACACCAGTTAGAATGGCCAAAATTAACAAGACAGTAAACGACGAGTGTTGCAGAGGATGTGGAGAAAGGGGAACCCTCTTACACTGTTGGTGGGAATGCAAGTTGGTGCAGCCACTTTGGAGAACACTGTGGAGATTCCTCAAGAAATTAAAAATAGAGCTTCCCTATGACCCTGCAATTGCACTACTGGGTATTTACCCCAAAGATACAGATGTAGTGAAAAGAAGGGCCATCTGTACCCCAATGTTCATAGAAGAAATGGCCATGTCGCCATACTGTGGAAAGAACCAAGACGCCCTTCACCGGACGAATGGATAAGGAAGATGTGATCCATATACACTATGGAGTATTATGCTTCCATCAGAAAGGATGAATACCCAACTTTTGTAGCAACATGGACGGGACTGGAAGAGATTATGCTGAGTGAAATAAGTCAAGCAGAGAGAGTCAATTATCATATGGTTTCACTGATTTGTGGAGCATAACAAATAGCATGGAGGACAAGGGGAGATGGAGAGGAGAAGGGAGCTGAGGGAAATTGGAAGGGGAGGTGAACCACGAGAGACTATGGACTCTGAAAAACAATCTGAGGGTTTTGAAGGGGCGGGGGGTGGGAGGTTGGGGGAACCAGGTGGTGGGTATTAGAGAGGGCACGGATTGCATGGAGCACTGGGTGCAGTGCAAAAACAATAAATACTGTTACGCTGAAAAGAAATAAAAAGTTTAAAAAAAAAAGAAATAGAAAAAAAAAACTAAAAATTTGTATGGAACCACAAAAGACCCCAAATAGCTAAAGTGATCCTCAAAAAAAGGAACAAAGTTGGAGGCATGGTACTTCCTGATTTCAAGCTATATTACAAAGCTAGAATAATCAGAACAGTACAGTACTGGCCCAAAAACCATCACATGGAAGAGAATAGAGAGCCCAGACATAAACCCACACATACATGTTCAACTAAATTTTGACAAGGCCACCAAGAACACACAATAGGGTCTCTTCAATAAATGGTGCCAGGGAAACTAGATATCCACATGCAAAACAGTAAAACTGGACCCCTATCTTATACCATTCACAAAAATTAACTCAAAACAGAACAAAGATTCAAATGTAAGACCTGAAACCATAAAACTCCTAGAAGAAAACATAGGAGAAAAGACCCTTGACATGGGTCTTACCAATGATTTCTTGGATAAGACATCAAAAGTACAGGTAACAAAAGCTAAAATATGCAAGTGGGACTCCTTCAAACTAAAGAGATTCTGCACAACAAGGAAAAATCAATGAATTGAAAAAAAAAAAAAAGCCTGTAGGATAGGTGAAAACATTTGCAAACTGTATGTATAATAATAGGTTAATATCCAAAATATACAAAGAACTCATACAATAGCAAGAAAAGCAAACATTACGATTTTAAAACGGGCATAGGACCCGAATAGACATTTCTCAGAAAGAAAAAAAAAAAAAGA
Organism: Enhydra lutris kenyoni; assembly: GCF_002288905.1. Taxonomy (NCBI): domain Eukaryota; kingdom Metazoa; phylum Chordata; class Mammalia; order Carnivora; family Mustelidae; genus Enhydra; species Enhydra lutris. The sequence continues at coordinate 6,781,743 of NW_019154127.1, forward strand.
CATACAAAAGATATATGAAAAGATGCTTAACATCATTAATCATCAGGAAAATACAAATCAAAACCACAATGAGATAACATCTAGTAGGATGCCTATTACCAAAAAGACCAGGGATCTCGATGTTGGTGAGGATGTGGAGAAAAAGGACACTTGGATACTGTTGGTGGTAGTATACTGGTAAGACCATTATGGAAAGCAGTATTAACAGTTCCACAAAAAATTTAAAATTGAATTACCATATGATCCAGCAATCCCACTTCTGGGCATATATCCAAAGGAACTGAAGTCAGTATCTCAAAAAAAGAGATATCTGCACACCCACATTCATTACAGCACTATTCAAAATAGTCAGGATACTGGAACAATGTAAAGTGTGCTTCAACAGATGAATGGGTAAAGAAAATGTGGTACATATATACAATGGAATATTATTCAGCCATGAAAAAGGAAATCCTGCCACATGCAACTACTTGGATCAGTCTGGAAGGCATTTTGCTAAGAGAAATAAGCCAGATTGAGAAAGACAAATACTGTATGATATTACCTACGTGGAATATTAAGTCGGGGGGAGCCAGTTTCATACAAATGGAGAACAGAATAGTGGTTGCCAGGGGCTGGAAGGATGGGAAAATGGAGCAGCATTGATCAAAGGGTACGATTTTTTAGCTGTAAGAAGAGTAAGTTCAGAGGAACTAATGCACAGCATGGTGACTAGTTAATGCCATGGTACTGTTTACTTGAAAGTCACTGAGAGCAAACCATAAGCATTCCCACCACAGAAAGAAAATAAAAGTTAATGATGTTAACTATGTGAGCTGATGAATATGTTCATGATCTCGATCTCGGTAATCATTCTATAATGGGTACGTGTATCAAATCATCATGTGTACACTTTAAGTTTTTACAAATATATTTGTTAATTATTCCTCAATAAGGTTTTTAAAAATGCATCACATGCGGTTCCCATGAACAGCTAAGGCTTGGCATGGCTGCTGCCACCCTTACTATCTGAGGCTTGGGAGGACCCCGGAAGCAAAGATCTACACTGCCTGCAACAAACACACCCTTACACTTGACCCCCGTCGTGCGCAACATCCTGAATTCCCTTTTATTGCAAACATTTTCAAGTTTCCCTGTATGACAAGGGCAAACTTAAAACTGGAATTTGTTACTGTCCTAATAACTACTGGGCAGACCCTGCACAGTCCTGTGCAGACTCTAGGCACCAACAGAAGGCTTTTAAATGCCCATCACCAGAGCTGCGTCACCAGACAAGGGCCCCTGAGATCAAAAGGAGAGTCTGCCACCGTCAGGACAAATTCCTCTGAAATGCGAGAAGGCTGCCTTTCCGGATCATTCACCCCTTCTCACTCCTCTGCCCTTATGGGATGTGGGTGTCACAGTGACAGGGAGAGGGGTTGTAAAATGGAAAACCACGAGGAGAGGGCTTGGCCCCCAGGGATGCCAGGGCAGGACCTCCTCGTCGCACCTGGCTGCTGCTTGCTCCCTTTTGCTAGTCTGCCCAGTGAGATCGAGGAAGTTTCCTATTAGAACATGAAAATGAGACAAAACAAACTGATATAAGGGGGTCTATCCCCACTCTACACTGTAGGCTGCCCATTTTGGAAACAGAAATAGGTATAACTGGCAAGTGATAGACTTGAATTCAGGTACTCCTGGGTTTGAATCCCAATTGTATGATGTGGATGGGTCCCATGACCCCTCTGTCCCTCAGTTTCTTCATCTCTGGTAAAACATGAAATACTTGCCCCACATGCTACTGTGAAACGAGATGGGAAAATCGGATGAGAACGTGAAGGCCAGTGCAGGGAGGGGCTCAGCTCCTGTTAGTGTCTCTCCGCCCCTTCCTGGGCTGGGGCTGCCACTTTCCTTTCTCCTCCAACTGCCTCACTTCCACTGATTCCTCTATAGAAGAATGCAGTTTGGGGAGTCCATTGGGAAAACCGTCTAGGTCTCACACTATGGAAGGAGAATGCAGGCCAGTGTGATGTCTGCTGGAATCACAAAGAAAACGTGGATTCTGATAGGCCAAATCCAGAGTCCGGAGCAAGCTCCTCAGCCTTTCAAGGCTTCCACCACAAAATGAGGGGGTCTGAGTGGATTATCTCAAGGTCCTCTGTCACCCCAAACCTCTGGTAAGACCCGTATTCAGAGGCCCGGCCTTGAAGTCACAGAATCTGGGGTGTGCCTAATATTTCACACATTGAGTCATGAGATGACCAACTAAAATCCGGGGACCAGCACCTCAGAGGGCACTTCTCCCCTAGATCTCTAGATCAGTGGTTCACAAAGGGCACTAACATCACCTGGGGCCTCCGTGAAAATACATATTCCTGGCCCTACCCTCAGAGATTCTGTGTGTTTGGGATGGGCTTGTAGAACCTGGCAGTGTCTGATGCCACAGTCAGGGGTCCACATCCTAACAAGCAATAATAAAAGTTTCAACTTCCTGTGACTCAGGTAGCTCCACTCCCACCCCATATGGCTCCTGGCTCACGCTGAATACCCTCGGCCCCAATACTTCCCTTCTCTGAGCCGGTTTGCTCTTCTGGAAAATGTGGCTAGTAACACCCTCTCTCAGGGACTGGGCTATCGTTTTTGAAGATGGGTTCCCTGGGCCATGAGTCTGCTCTTCAACATATTAAGGGGTCTCTTTGCTTATCAAAAGTGCCAGGAGAGGGGCGCCTGGGTGGCTCAGTCGTTATTAAGCATCTGCCTTCCACTCAGGTCATGATCCCAGGGTCTTGGAATCGAGCCTCGCATTGGGCTCCCTGCTCCCTCTCTCACTCCTCCTACTTGTATGTTCCCTCTCTCACTGTGTCTCTCTCTGCCAAATGCATAAATAAAATCTTAAAAAAACGAAAAGTGCCAAGAGTACAGATTTAAACAGGCAAGACTGTAGCATTTCAACCCTCCAAATGTTCTTCCAAGAATGACCAATCCAGCTACACAGAGCCCTGATCAGGTGAGATCAGGAGCCTCCGTACACCTGTGTGTGCCTTCCACAAATACAATCTTTGCTGTATGAACATCACAAGCATGGCGTCTGGAGGCTGACTGAGGTTTGAATCCCAGCTCTGCCCCTCAGCAGCTATGTGACCTCAGCAATAACTTAATATTTATGTTTACAAAAAGCAGGAAAATACTTCCTCATCAGATCATGGTAAGGATGGACAAGATAACAAATGTAATGCGTGGGCATTTACAGACATTGTCAGATTGACAGCCTCTGGCCTTCCTGGAAAAAGTGTTAGCTGCACGTGAGAAGAGGGGTAGAATCCTAATTAGGCACTAACCTTATTTGTTTAAAAAAATAGGTTTACTGACATCTAGCTCACAGGCCACACCACTGACCCATATAAAGTGTACAATCCAATGGGCCTCAGAATTCCTGCTAAACCACGCGGCCATCACAACTCGAGAGCACTTCTGTCACCCCAGAGAGAAACCCTGCACTCTAGCCCTTGCCACCCAATCCCGGCAGCGCCCCAGCCTGCCCCAGGGAACCACTAATCTACTTCCCATTGCTCTAGATTTGCCAGTTCGGCATATTTCTTATAAATACTATTATATGTGATCTTTTGTGACGGGGTTCTTTCATTTAGCATGTCTTTAAGGCTCATCCGTGTTGTGCCATGTATGGGTATTTTGCTCCTTTCCGTGCCTGAATAATATTCCATTTTATGGAAAAATCTCATTTTCTGTATCCATTCATCCACAGATGAACCTTTGGATTGGGGCTGTTATGAACAAGTGCTATACAAACTACTATGAACATTCATGTTCAAGTTTTTGTGTGGATGTTTTCAAGTCTTGGGTATGTATACCTTGGAGGGGAATTGCTGGGTCATAAACTCTGGGCTACACCTTTGGAGGAATTGCCAGACTGTTGTTCAAAGCAGCTACACCGCTGGACTTCTCCCTCAGCAGTGCAAGAGGGCTCCAATTTCTCTACATCCTCGACAATTTATCTTTTTTACAGCTGTCCTTGTGGGTGTGGAGTGGTAACCTTGCATTTTTATTAAGTTCTACTATACTTTCGTGAGTTTTTAAAGAATTTACTCGCAGCCTCGTGTTAAAACTTAACTATAGAATAGGAGGAAATTAAACAAGAAAATATCCCCTCAGGGAAAGGTTACAACAGAATGATAAAGACAGAAAGACGCCCTCTGAAAGGTGAGACAGAACAGCACCAGAGAGGGTACACGGCATTGTGGTGTGTGGTGGGCTGGCACGTTGCATACTGACTTTGTTGTATGTGGGACACTGGTAGGGTTAAAGAAAAATGCTTCAGGCCTATTTCTTCCCTCTTACTGTTCTGTTCCCTTGAACTCACAAATGACTTTCTGGATCTGTTAAAAAAAAAAAAAAAAAAAGGTCTTTTTCCAAGTGAACCAGCATGGTCACATGCCCGACAAAGCTCTCAGTTCAAATGTCAACTGACAGACTGATTTGGGTTTTGTGAGACTTTGCTCCTTTGGAGAAAACCTACTGCTCAACATGAACCTATCACACAGAACGCGGCTGCTGTCTGCCAACTGAGGATCTAAAATAAATTCCTATTTCTGAACCCTAATGGCTCAGAACAGGGTGGTGTCTAGGTGCTTCGGTGAAATCCACTTTCATAGAATGAACAGCTCTGATTTCCTAGGTCATTTACCAGTCTCTAATTTCAGGGTGCCCCAATCTAAGGAGTGCTTCTTCTGTTTTTAGCTTGAAGGATTTGAGGTATGCCTCAAATAGCCCTTAACCCTCAGGCCAAATCAGCCCTTATGGGAGGCTTAGCACCCACAAACTCTGTAATCAGATGACAAGGGGAGGGAGGGTTGCTGTTAGGAACCTCGGCCATGCCCAAAGCACTAGCTAGGAGAAAACAGAAAAGGAGGAAGATGGAAAGGGTGCTGGCGGAGGCAGGGCATGGGACACTAAAGGAAGAAAGAAAACAGGGCTGCTGGGAAAAGATCAGCAGCACAGACTGCCCCTCCTATTTTGAGAGATGGGTTTGCTGGCCCTCGTGATGATTTTGCAAGGACAAGCCAAAGGAGGCTGTGCTGTCACTATCAACAATGGGTTACCCTGCGGGCCAGACTGCCTTCCGAGACCCACAGATTTCTCGCAAGCATTGTCTACAAATGGAAAGGTTTTACTCTTATGTTTCTCAAATATGCATTGATCCAGTATGAATGATGAAACACTTCTCGTTTGTAAATGTGTAATGGCTTTAGTCACTGTATTTTTTTCTAAGCACTGGACAACTAAAGCAAAACTATTACCACAAGTCTGTGAAGTTTTTCATGTTAACGGGGGGCTTTATTTTCAGAAGGTATAAGGCACCTTCAAGGAGGAGCTCATGTACTATATATTACATATATATTAAGACAGTTAGGTCTAAATGTCCACAAATAAGAGACAGAAAAAATAAGCATGGTATAGCACAAGGGTCGGCAAACCATGGCCCATGACCTGTCTCTGTAAATAGTTTGGCTGGAACACAGCCATGCAACCTGTTTGTATATTGTCTCCGTGTTGTACGATATAGTTGGGACAAAGACCGTATGGCTCAGAAAGCTTAAAGCAATGACTATCTACCGCTTGAAAGTTTGCAGACCCCTGGTATAGCATATCCAGAAACACACTGCAGCTAATTAAAAATAAAGTCAACACCAACTATACATATGAACAGGGAAAGATGTCCAGATACTCTGACTGCCTTCTGAAGGAGTGGGCCCGTTTGCTTGTTTGGGTTGTATTCCACAAGGGCAGAAATTCCAATGCTGAGGAAGAATGCAAAATTGGGAGAGAAAACCATACTCTGACTGGGGTAGACCCTGCACTGTATGGCCCAAGTCTGGCCCCAACTTTGGAGAGGCCCGGTGGTCCCTGAAGACACCACCCCCAACATGACTCATGCAGGGATCCCCTCAGGCCAAGGACTGGTGGGGGCTGAGGAGGAAACATCCCTTCTTCCCACCTGGTTCTGAAAATGATAAAGAAGAGTAAGGGGAGGAGCAAGAAGGCAGAGGAGTAGGAGATCGAGATATCATCGGGTCCCAGGACTTCAGCTAGACAGTTATCAAACCATTCTGAACACCTACAAACTCAACAGGAGATAGAAGAGAAGAAGAGCAGCAATTCTAGGAACAGTAAATTGACCACTTTCCAGAAGGTAGGACGTTTAGAGAAGTGAATCTGAAACAATGGGAAGATAGACCGCTGGGGGAGGGGTCGGCTCCTGGCAAGCTGTGGAACAGCGGAGCACAAAATCAGAACTTTTAGAAGTCTGCTCCACTGAGGGACACCGCTCCAGAGGCTAAGTGGGGGTGGAGCCCTCATGGAGACAGTGTGATCTCAGGATCCGCAGGGTCACAGAAGGACTGGGGGTGTCTGAGTATGGCAAAGCTCCCAGGTATTGGAGCAGGGAACTCGGCTGCAGAAACAGAGCCAAGGAAAGGGGAGGTCTCAGCTCAGGGTTACCTTAATCTGTGATCCAAGGCTCAGGCGGGCCACTGCTCTTCGAGCAGGGACCCCACAAGTGGCAGATCCAGAGAGATCTTCTCCTTCCTCCTCTAAGCATAGTGGCATGGGAGTGAGTGGCAGGAATCTGCTGGGTTTGGAGACTCCAAACAGGGCTTTGCGCCAGAGATAGAAACGCTCGGTCACAGGCCAGGTAAGCGCTAAGTGCAGCTGGAGACCATGGAGGCGGGAGAAATTGACTGTTTTTCTCTGACAGCAGCGCACTGAGGAGTGAGGCCCTGAGCTCTCAGCTCCTCCAGGCCAGAGTCCGGGAGGCCACATTCCCGTCCTCCAAAGCTGTACGGAAAGCATTTAGGGAACAAAAGCTATGAAGAGCAAACCCAATCAGATTGCTTAGCCTGGCCCCTGGCAAGGGTGGTGCAATTCCACCTTGGGCAAAGACATTTGAGAATCACTGCAACAGGCCCCTCTCCAAGAAGATCAGGAAGAACATCCAGCCAGGACCAAGCTCAACAATCAAGGAGAACAGCGGAAATCCAGAGCTGGGGAAAAGTAACACATAGAATTCATGGCTTTTATCCCATGATCCTTTAATCTTTCAAAGTTAAATTTTTCAAATTTTGTTTTCTTATTCTATTTTAGTTTTTCCTCTCTCCTATTATAATGTTTTTTAACTATTTTATCTTATCAATCTTTTTAAAAATCCTTTCTAACTTTCATTTAGCCATATTTTATCCCTTCATTGTAAATACCCTTATTATTTGTATACATATAGGGGTTTTTTTCCCTTTAAAATTGTGGCATACAATTTCTTCTAATAGATCAAAATACACCCTGAATCTAGTGCATAGCTTTATTCTATTCTCATCACAGTCTTTCCCTTTTTTTGTTTTTTCAACCAACTTCTTATCAGTTCCTTTTTTAGAACCCTTTTTAATTTTCATCTTTAGATAGATAGGTAGATATTATATATATACTATATAATATGTAATATAATACACACACACACACACACACACACACACACACACACACACACACTTTTTTTTCTTATTTTCCCCCTTTCTTCTCCCCCCACCCAGTTTCAGGTCCCTTCTGATTTGATTAGTGGTTATTTTTCTAGGGTTGCTGCTACCCTTTTAGCATTTTGTTCTCATTCATATATTTTATCTGGATAAAATGACAAGGCAGAAAAACTCACCACAAAAAAAAAGAACAAGAGGCAGTACCAACAACTAGGGACCTAATCAATATGGACATTAATAATATGTCAGAACTAGAGTTCAGAATGACGATTATCAAGGTGCTAGCTGGGCTTGGTAAAAGCATGGAAGATATTAGAGAATCCCTTTCTGGAGAAATAAAAGAACTAAAATCTAACTAAACTGAAATCAAAAAAGCTATTAATGAGATGCAATAAAAAATGGAGGCTCTTACTGCTAGGTGATTGAGGCAGCAGAGAGAATTAGTGATATAGAAGACCAAATGATAGAGGATAAAGAAGCTGAGCAAAAGAGACACAACTACTGGACCAGGAGGGGAGAATTCAAGAGATAAGTGACATTATAAGATGAAAAAATATTAGAATAATTGGGATCTCAGAAGAAGAAAGAGAGAGGGAGCAGAAGGTATAATGGAAAAAATTACAGCAGAGAATTTCCCTAATATGGCAAAGGGAACAAGCATCAAAATCCAGAAGGCACAGAGAATCCCCTTCAAACTCAATAAAAATAGGTCCACACCCCGTCATCTAATAGTAAAACTTACAAGTCTCAGTGACAAAGAGAAAATCCTGAAAGCAGCTCGGGACAAGAGGTCTGTAACATACAACAGTAGAAATATTAGACAGGCAGCAGACCTATCCACAGAGACCTGGCAGGCCAGAAAGGACTGGCATGATATATTCAGAGCACTAAACGAGAAAAATATGCAGCCAATACTATATATATCCAACTAGGCTGTCACTGAAAATAGAAGGAAAGATAAAGGGCTTCCAGGACAAAAAAAAATTAAAAGAATTTGCAACCACCAAGGCAGCCCTACAGGAAATATTGAAAGGGGTCCTTAAAGCAAAGAGAGAGACTAAAAGTAACATAGACCAGAAAGAACAGAGACAATATACAGTAACAGTCACCTCACAGGGAATACAGTGGCACTAAATTCATATCTTTCAATAGTTATCCTGAATGTAAATGGGCTAAATGCCCCAATCAAAAGACACAGGGTATCAGAATGGATTTTAACAAAAATACCTATCAATATGCTGTCTACAAGAAACTCATTTTAGACCCAAAGACACCTCCAGATTGAAAGTGAGGGGAGGGAAAATGATTTACCATGCTAATGGACATCAAAAGAAAGCTGGGGTGGCAATCCCTTTATCAGACAATTAGACTTCAAGCCAAAGACTATAATAAGAGATGAGAAAGGACACTATATCCTACTTAAAGGGTCTGTCCAACAAGAAGATCTAAAATTTTTAAATATCTATGCCCCTAACATGAGAGCAGCTGATTATATAAAACAATTAATAACAAAATTAAAGAAACACGTTGACAATAATACAATAATAGTAAGGGACTTTAAACCAGCCCCCCTCACTGAAATGGACAAATCATCTAAGCAAATGATCAACAAAGAAATAAAAGCGTTAAATGACACACTGGACCAGATGGACATCATGTAGACATTTCATCCGAAAACAACAGAATACACATTCTTCTCTAGTGCACATGGAACATTCTCCAGAATAGATCATATTCTGGGTCACAAATCAGGTCTCAACTGGTACCAAAAGACTGGGATCATTCCCTGCATATTTTCAGACCACAATGCTCTGAAGCTAGAACTCAATCACAAGAGAAACATTGGAAAGAACTCAAATATACGGAAGCTAAAGAGCATCCTACTAAAGAATGAATGGGTCAACCAGGAAATTAGAGAAGAACTGAAAAAATTCATGGAAACAAGTGAAAATGAAAACACAACTGTTCAAAATCTGTGGAGCACATCAAAGACAGTCCTGAGAGGAAAGTATATAGCAATATAAGCCTTTCTCAAGAAACAAGAAAGTTCTCAAGTACACAACCTACACCTACACACCTACACAACCCTACACCTAAAGGAGCTGGAGAAGGAACAGCAGAGAAAGCCTAAACCCAGCAGGCGAAGAGAAATAATAAAGATCAGAACAGAAATCAATGAAATAGAAACCAAAAGAACAGTAGAACAAATCAATGAAACTAGGAGGTGGTTCTTTGAAAGAACTAATAAGATTGATAAACCCCTGGCCAGACTTTTCAAAAAGAAAAGAGAAAGGACCCAAATTAATTAAAATCATGAATGAAAGAGGAGAGATCACAACCAACACCGAAGAAATATAAACAATTATAAGAACATATTATGGGCAACTATATGCCAGCAAATTTGACAATATGGAAGAAATGGATACATTCCTAGAGACATAGAAACTACCAACATTGAACCAGGAAGAAACAAAACCTGAACAGACCCATAACCAGTCTGATTCTGATTGAAGCAGCCATCAAAAATTTCCCAACAAACAAGAGCCCAGGGCCAGATGGCTTCCCAGGGAATTCTACCGAACATTTAAAGAAGAATTAATACCTAGTCTCCTGAAACTGTTCCAAAAAGTAGAAATGGAAGGAAAACTTGCAAACTCATTTGATGAGGCCAGCATTACCTTGATCCCAAAACCAGACAAAGACCCCATCAAAAAGGAGAATTACAGGGCGCCTGGGTGGCTCAGTGGGTTAAAGCCTCTGCCTTCGGCTCAGGTCATGATCCCAGGGTCCTGGGATCAAGCCCCACATCGGGCTCTCTGCTCAGCGGGGAACCTGCTTCCGCCTCTCTCTGACTGCCTCTCTGCCTACTTGTAATCTCTGTCAAATAAATAAATAAAATCTTTAAAAAAAAAAAAAAAAAAGAATTACAGACCAATATCCTTCATGAACACAGACGCAAAAATTCTCACCAAAATACTAGCCAATAGGATCCAATAGTACATTAAAAGGATTATTCGCCATGACCAAGTGGGACTTCTTCCTGGGCTGCAAGGTTAGTTCAACATCCGCAAATCAATCGATGTGATACAATACATTAGTAAAAGAAAGAACAAGAACCATATGATACTCTCAATAGATGCAAAAATGTATTTGACAAAGTACAGCATCCTTTCTTGATCAAAACTCTTCATGGTGTAGGCATAGAGAGTACATACCTCAGCATCATCAAAGCCATCTATGAAAAACCCACAGAGAATATCATTCTCAATGGGGAAAAACTGAAAGCTTTCCCCTAAGATCAGGAACATGGCAGGGATGTCCACTATCACTACTGCTATTCAACATAGTACTAGAAGTCCTAGCCTCAGCAATCAGACAACAAAAAGAAATAAAAGGCATCTGAATTGGCAAAGAAGTCAAACTCTCATTCTTTGCCGATGATATGATACTTTATGTGGAAAACCCAAAAGACTCCACTCCAAAACTGCTAGAACTCATACAGGAATTCAGTAAAGTGTCAGGATATAAAATCAATACACAGAAATCAGTTGCATATCTATACATAAACAGCAAGACAGGAGAAAGAGAAATTAAGGAATCAATCCCATTTACAATTGCACCCAAAACCATAAGATACTTAGGAATAAACCTAACTAAAGAGGCAAAAAATCTATACTCATAAAACTATAAAGTGCTCATGAAAGAAATTGAGGAAGACACAAAGAAATGGAAAAACGTTCCATGCTCATGGGCTGGAAGAACAAATATTGTGAGAATGTCTATGCTACCTAAAGCAATCTACACATTTAATGCAATCTGTATCAAAATACCATCAATTTAAAAACAAAAAAATTTTAGGGTCTAATAGAATATTCCAAGGGTGAAAAACAAAACAAAACAAAATACCATCAATTTTTTTCAAAGAAATGGAACAAACAATCCTAAAATTCATATGAAACCAGAAAAGACCCCGAATAGCCTGAGGAATGTTGAAAAAGAAAACCAATGTTGGCGGCATCAAAATCCCAGACTTCAGGCTCTATTACAAAGCTGTCATCATCAAGACAGCAGGGTACTGGCACTAAAACAGACACGTAGATCAATGGAACAGACTAGAGAGCCTAGAAATAGACCCTCAACTCTATGGTCAACTAATCTTCAACAAAGCAGGAAGAATGTCCAATGGAAAAAAGACAGTCTCTTCAACAAATGGTGTTGGGAAAATTGGACAGCCACATGCAGAAGAATAAAACTGGACCACTTCCTTACACCACACACAAAAATAGGCTCAAAATGGATGAAAGACCTCAATGTGAGACAGGAATTCATCAAAATCCTTGAGGAGAACAGAGGCAGCAACCTCTCCGACCTCAGCCACAGCAACTTCTTCCTAGAAATATCACCAAAGGCAGGGAAACAAGGGCAAAAATGAACTATTGGGACTTCATCAAGATCAAAAGCTTTTGCACAGCAAAGGAAACAGTCAACAAAGCCAAAAGACAACTGACAGAATGGGAGAAAATATTTGCAAATGACATATCGAGTAAAGAGCTAGTATCCAAAACCTAAAAAGAACTTACCAAACTCAACACCCAAAGAACAAATAATCCAATCAAGAAATGGGCAGAAGACATCCAAATTGCCAAAAGACACATGAAAAAGTGCTCAACGTCACTTGGCATCAGAGAAATACAAATCAAAACCACAGTGTGATACCACCTCACACCAGACAGAATGGCTAAAATTAACAAGTCGGGAAACGACAGATACTGGTGAGGAAGTGGAGAAAGGGGAACCCTCCTACACTGTTGGTGGGAATGCAAGCTGGTGCAGCCACTCTGGAAAACAGTATGGAGGCTCCTCAAAAAGTTGAAAATAGAGCTACCCTATGACTCAGCAATCGCACTACCGAGTATTAACCCTAAAGATACGAAGGGGCACGTACACACAGATGTTTATAGCAGCAATGTCCACAATAGCCAAACTAGGGAGAGAACCTAGATTCCATCAACAGATGAATGGATAAAGAAGATGTGGTATGTATATACAATGGAATACCATGCAGCCATCAAAAGAAATGAAATCCTGCCATTTGCAACAACATGGATGGAACCAGAGGGTACCATGCTGAGCGAAATAAGTCAATCAAAGACAATCACCATATGATCTATCTGATATGAGGAATATGAGAGGCAGGGTGAGGGGTTTGCTGGTAGGGAAAGAAAAAATAAAACAAGATGGGATCAGGAGGGAGACAAACCGTAAGAGACTCTTAATCTCATGAAACAAACTGAGGGTTGCTGGGGGTGGGAGGTTGGGATAGTGGCTGGGTTATGGACACTGGGGAGGGTATGTACTATGATGAGTGCTGTGAAATGTGTAAGCATGATGATTCACAGACCTGTATCCCTGGGGCAAATAATACATGTTAATTTAAAAAAAAAAAAGGCAAGATTAAGGATGGAAGTTCACATATAACCACGGCTTTAAGGCAGTTTACCTACACGGAACCCCAGAATCAAGCACACATCCCCACTGAGGTGAAGCTGTGCCAGGCTCCCTGACTGGTACACTGATGCCCACTGAAATGGAGGTGACAGGCCCATAGGTGTAAACCAGATCCCCATGTCAGGACAGCACGGTACACCCTGGACAAGAACACACCCAACCTATGGACCCTGGTCCCTCTGAGAGCAGGGTGTGAGGGCATTTCACTGTAGAACACACTAGACATAGCATCTTAGGCAATTTCTTCAGGATAACTATGAGGCTTAAATAAAACACTGCACACCAAGGCCTGAGCACATCGCCTCACACCCAGCAATGCTAGTATTTAATAAATGTTATTGTCTTATGTTTCAATCATAGTCCAGTTTTTATGACGGGTACATATTTGCTTCTGTGATATATAAAACCGGCTGACTTCCTCACAGTGGTCCTGAATGTTCACTGACAGACATGAGAACACTATGAAAAGTGTAAATACCGAGCCAAGATCTAAAAAGTACTAAATAGTACACGTTTTTATATAAAAACCATTCTTGGAGGGAAGTTGATAGCCTAAAATATTTTTAAAGGAAAAAAAGGGGGGGGAGGTAAAGACTCTTAATTAAAAATGATCAACCGAGCCCAAAAATTCATCTCCTATTCCTCCCAAACTCCCACTAAAATGACAGAAAAGCAGCAGAATAAAAGAGTTAAACACCCACGAGAAAAAAGAATGGATAAGGGACATAGCTAATAAGAGATTCAAACACATACTAGAAAACTGCCAACAAAGGGAGGTCTGCTAAGGCAGGCCCTGCTCTCTCCTGTATTTAATGACTGAACTTTCATTCTGTAAAAAATCAGAGACAGACAGTGCCCTGACTGTCCCTCCCACTACCGATTCCCTGGTCCCTAGTTAAGTGAGGCCAACAAGGGGAGAGGCAACATCTCCTGGGGCCTCTGCGGACATGTGTCCCAGCCCCTTAGCCTTTCCACTGGGTTGGGGGTCAGAGCTAATACACAGGGCGTCCACCCCCATTCCTGCCCAACAATCTCCTTTCCAGATTGGAAATCAGAACCGAAAAACATGGTGTGGTTTGCTCCAGCTCAGTGCAGCTGGGAGTAAAGCCCCGCTGAGACCCCGGCCAGTCCCGCATTCCCCATACTCCCCACTCAAAGCCACCCACCACCAGCTCATCCCTAAACCTGATGGTATCAGAACATAATAAACATACAACTTCTTGCGCTTTTACAGGTGCTGAGGCAGAGGGGAAGTAGGACACCGAGTGAAAGGCCACACACAGAGCCCTCACAATCCCGTCTCCTTACAGCACAGTGCTTTCCTCCTCCTTCTTCCTGCAGGACTGTGGTCCGTTTTGAGCATATCAGAGGTGCTGCGAGGACGGCACATCCATCTCCATGTACTGCTCCAGAATCCGCAGAGCCTGCCCTGCCCCCCCCCCACCTCCCCAACCCCCGCCAACAGATACCCTTCAAAGCCTGAGGAGCAGCCACTGCTCCACCCCACAAACAAAGAAAGCAAAAGGAGTAGGATTCAGTAAACAATTGTTTAATAGAAACCATTCACTGACTATAAATGATTCTATACAAAATAAATCTTTGTTTGTCACACCCACCACAGGAGGTGACCAAATGCATTAGGTGAAGTTACCTAAAAGGCATTTGCAAACTGTTTAGAATCTCATCAGAGGCCTGCAGAATCTTTAGCTCTTCTGTCCACAATGTTTCTACCAAAGTTAGTTGGTTTATCAAAGCCACTTCTTCATCTTTCATATGAGAAACCTGGAAAGTATTTTAAAATTAATTTTTTACTGTAGTAAAATATAAACAAACATAAAATTTACCATTATGACCACTTTTCCGTGTACAGTTCAATGGCATTAAATACACTCTAAGTGTTATTTAACTGTCACCATTAAGTGTCCCCAGGATTCCTTCACCGTCTCTAACAGAAACTTTGCACCCATTACACACAAACCCCATTCCCCTCACCCCCAGCCTCTGGTAACCTCTACTCTACTTTCTGTCTCTATGAATTTGCCTATGCTGGACAGTGGAATCATACAACATTCGTCTTCTTGTATTCTGGTTTATTTTACTTAGCATTATGTCTTGAAGGTTCATTAAAATTATTTTTCAATCCCAGTAATGTTTTCATTAAAATGAGCTGGTTTCTCAGGGCACCTGGGTGGCTCAGTTGGTAAAACAACTGCCTGCCTTCAGCTTAGATCATGATCCCAGGGTCCTGGGATCAAGCCCCAATGGGGCTCCCTGCTCAGCAGGGAGTCTGCTTCTCCCTCTGCCCCTCCCCCTGCTCATTCTCTCTCTCCCTATCTCAAATAAATAAAATCTTTTTTAAAAAAGATTTTTTAAAATCTTTTAAAATTAAAATAAATTTAAATTTAAAATTAAAATGAAATCTTTTTGAAAAAATATTTCCCATTTAATGAAAACAACTATTAAATAGAAATATTTTAAAAAGTACTTGAAAATTCATGCAATAATTTTACCTACTGAATCTATATGCACAATGTTAACAGTCAAAAAACCCAGAAATTACATCAACATTCATCTATTTAAGGCATCAAAAGAATCCAATATTCTAGAAACTTACCTTTTGCAGCATAGCATTGGTTTCCTCTATGAAATAATGACATATTTTCTGGGCTATGACCAAACTTCTCTTCTCATTTGTATCTGAAATGATGTCCCCAAGAAGTATTTTTTTCCAGCATGTACTAAAACCAAATTGTTCAGTAAGATAATGTCAGCAGGCTCTCAAAAGGTAAAGAAGGCTTTTTACATTTCAACATAACTCTTCTCCTATTTTTCCAGAAGCATAATCAACTCATTCCATTAGCACATTCCCTGAAAGCTCCTACCACATGCAGCTCCTGTTGCAGCAGACAAGGTACAGGAGGAGGAGAAACAACTGATAGTAAGAATCAAGGGGACTGACGCTCTTTGTAGGGAGGGACTGAATCGGATTATCACTGCAATTGTGTCAGGCACATGAGTGAGTGCTGTCATGTCCACCAGGCATGGAAACACAGCTGAAGACAGAAGGTGACTCCCAGACAAAAGGACTAAGGCTGAGGAGCAAAGACAGTAGAACTTTCCTTCTCTTCAAGTGACAGTCTTTTCTAAACTATGGCAAACTGAAGAGGTAAAAGGCTCTGGAGATGGAAAGAGGAATCGACAGTGAAGGCCTTCTGTGCATTTTACACTGTGAAAATATGCAAGAAATGCGCTTCCGGGGGCATGTGGAGCCAACTCCCTTTAGGCAGAGGAGCAGAAGTGTTGCAGGGAAAGCAAGAGGGAGCCACAGCAAGATGCCGAGCCAGACGGGGGCAGAGCCAAAACCGCGTGCTGGCAAGAAGCACTACGCAGAGCGGAAGAGGGTGAAGGAATAAATTCTGGATGCCGAGAGTCCGAAGCAGAATGGCTTAGGAGGGGAAAGATAAGAAAGAAAACTGCCACATCAGAGTGGAAGTATACAGACGTCACTTAGAAATTCAGGACAGCTCATAAACCATGGAAAAGTCTTATAAGTCTTCAGCTTCAGAAACAACAACAGAAACCTCAGGAATAGCTAAGTTCTCAGGAAAGAAAAGAAGGAAGGAAATCACTATATGCCCGGCACAGGGTTTCATATAAAACAATTATCTAATTAACTCTTCACAATTACCTAGTAAAGAAAGCATTTAGTATTCCCATGTTTGACACAAACTAAGAATTGGGAATGGTAAGGAACTCACCCTAGGTGACAAAGCTAAGGAGAGGTAGAACCCGCATGCGAACAACATTCGGCCAAATTGCCACCTGTTCTGCCACATCACCCCAGACCGTTAGGAGTAACTCAAAGAGGGAGGAAAAGAGGCCTCGGGGTGTCCTCTCAGACCTTTTGCCATGAAGGATTTACAGAAGCTTACAAGGGCACGCGCGAGATGAAATACAAGGTTAAGATGAATGGACAGTGAAAACAAGACAAAAGGAAAGGTGAAAGGAGGAAGGGTAAAATAAACCAGGATAAACTGCGTGCCTTAAAATCCTGCATGTCTGGGTAGGCGACATATCTGCCACTGAGTTTTCTAGCAAACAACAGAGAAAACTATCAGATACAGAATCCACAGTGGCTGTAAGATAAAAACACACCATCTGCTGAGAATAAACACAACTATTTCTGGGGTTGAGATGAGGAAGTAATTTTTTCTCTGAGTCCTTATAGCAGAAGAGGTAAGCATTATCCCGACAGGAGCTACTCAACGAGCACCAAATACTTCGAGGCATTGTTCCAAGGGCTAACTCTATGCATTAGCTCCTTTGGTCCTCCCAACTGCTGGAGGATGGGGTCAGTATCCTCAGCAACTCCTCCCTTCCTATGGTTCCTCTCATGTGAGCCTTTGCTAAGCAATGCACCCAGGCTGAAGGAAGTCCCTGCACTGGGCAGTGGACAGTCCTTTCCATGCTGGGGGAGGGACCGGCAGCCTCAAGGTAACACTAAGGAGCCTAACCAAGACGTGTGTCTCCACCCGGGGTTCCCCTCTACCTGCCTTCCCCACGGAAATTTCCAGGCCTCTCCTTTAGCAGGGGGCTGGATCTGCGCACGGGGGCAGAACCAGAGGGGAGGAGCTGTTTGCCCCAAAGAAAAAACTACCTACTCCGGCCTTCCCTTTGAACAGTGCCAAGGCTCACATTTTTTAAAATATTTACTCTAGGAAAAGAAATATACATATTTACTCTAGGGTTTCCTGGGGGGTTCGGTCAGTTGGGCATCTGACTGTTGACTTCAGCTCAGGTCGTGCATGATCTCAGCATCCTGAGCTGAAGCTTGTGTGGGGGTCCACGCTGAGCACAGAGCTTGCTTGACATTCTCTCTCCCCCTCTCCTTCTGCTCCTCCCCCACTCGCATGTCACATGAGCATTCTCCCTCTCAAATAAATAAATAAATAAAATCTTTAAAAAAAAAAAAAAAAATCGACTCTAAACAACTGCAGGTCACCAGGGAAAAAAATACCTGAAAATAAAAAGTTCTCAGGGTCATGTACTCTGATTTCGACTCTAAAACCAGATTCCAGAAGTGGTAAAAACTTAGAAGTAAAATGCTCAGGACACGGGCAAGTTCCATAAAGAATAAGCCTCCCGTTATACAATGGCATCCTTTCTCCTCCCAGGCGGGGTATTTGAATGTAAGCTGAGAGAGGCCCCAAGGTTACATACAGGTTGTAACTACAGCTCAAAACCAACACAACGACACTTACAATTCTTCGGCCTCCAGACATAACAACTTAAGAGCTGTGAGTAACCTCCAAGATGGTCCATCCCATCCAAATGTTAAATTTCTAAAGCATAAAAACAAATAACAACACACCGGTCACTTCAGTACTTCACGACACCATGGCAAATGGCTGAAGAGCCAAACACTTTCTGAAGGGCTAAACATTATGTAACTTGTGTCTTGGTCACAAAGGCAAAAGAGAAAAATAAGTCTGCAAATACTTAAGAACAAAGCCAGAGCAGGGAAAAAAAAAATCATTTCTGTTTAAAAAGAAAATGTAGGGACGCCTGGGTGGCTCAGTGAGTTAAGCCTCTGCCTTAGGCTCGGGTCAGGATCTCAAGGTCCTGGGATAGAGCCCCGCATCGGGCTCTCTGCTCAGCAGGGAGCCTACTTTCCCCTCTCTCTCTCTGCCTGCTGCTCTGCCTACTTGTGATTTCTCTGTCAAATAAATAAAATCTTAAAAAAAAAAAAATAAAAGGGGCGCTGGGGTGGCTCAGGTGATTAAAGGTCTGCCTTCAGCCCAGGTCATGATCCCGGGGAGTCCTGGGATCAAGCCTTACATCGGCGTGCTCCCTGCTTAGTGGAGAGCCTGCCCCTCCCTCTGCTCCCTCTCCCTCTCTCCCTCTCAAATAAGTCTTTAAATTAAAAAAAAAGGCAGGGGGGGGATTAAAAAACAACTTTCCCACTAATTTCAGTAAGGAGCTAAATCTGGTTGAGGAAGCCAGAGGAAGAGGGCCAGTGCCACAGGTCCCAGTGAGATGAAAGATGAAGAATCAGAGCTCCCTGGGCATCAAACAAATGGCAGCCACCACAGCCAGAGTGCCCTCACAATGCTGCTGGACCATGTAAAACTTCATTTTATTTAGAGAAGAAAATTTGAGAGAGTCTCCACTTGGCATGGAATCACCCAGCCAGCACCCCCAGTCCTGCACCCTAAGTGCCTACACCATGTTACTGAGTGACTGACAGAGAGCCAGCCTGGCCTGCAGGAGCCCAATGCCATCCCACTGACCACGTATTGGAGACAAACACCGGGCTACCAATCCATACAAGCAGGGCTTTCTTTTAGTACAATAATACTTCAAGTTTGTATCTTATGTCCCCAAGTAAGTTTCTTGAAAAGTATCTTAAACTTTTTGTGTGCCCCACATGAAGCACAATTTACTACACATAGTAAATGCTCAATAAATACCTACGTGTCAACTGGTATAGTCAGGAGGTATCTTGTATCTCTAGAAATGCTACCTCAATTTTCTTACCAGTTTCCTGAAGAAATAATTTTAAGAGACAGAGAAAAATACTTACTCTATAAAGTCATGATCCTTCAAAATGGAAATCTTCTTGTTCATTTGTTTATCTGTTGATGGCAGATATTTAACAAGTAGTTCTACAAAAAGAAAAAAAAAAGGAAACAGAAAAAGAAGGAAATTTAGGGTGTCATCAGACAAAAGTGTGGGCCTTCTACAATTACTTTCCCTTCCATCAACAATCAAGACATGCAATGTGTGTTGTGCATTAACTGATGAATCATTGAACACTACATCAAAAACTAATGATGTATTACACAGTGGCTAACTGAACATAATTTTTAAAAGAGTAAAATAAAAATTAAAAAAAAAAAAAAGACGTGTAAACAGTTTTTCCTAATTCACACCAAAAAGCTCCAATCAAGTCCAATTCAAGATCTTTATTAGCCCCTGGAAAGCTACAGAATTTCAGGGCAGGGAGGAAAACATCCATAACCTCAACACACGTTCCCACTAAGCAAATTAATCCACAAAACCTGGTAATTAAGACAGTGGCAGATGCAGGAAGTTAAACCCACTACCCACTACAAACATGAAGAATTGTTTATAATGATGTTTCCAAAAGTCAGAATTCGAAACTGGGTATTAGTGATTATAATCATAAGCAATTAAAAGTGAACATGAAAAATTTAACAAATCTTGTTGAGATAGCAGGGTAATGACTGACTTTTCTGTTTCTAAAATCTCTTTTATATTTCTATGTCTTGGTTTTTTAAATGTAAAAATAACTAAAATGTAAATTTTGTCCAAACTTTGCAAATCAGTATTTCATGGTCAACAATATTAAAATTATTCTGATAACAGGAGGCTAATCTCAAAGCTAGTTGTCTAAGAGACCCAGCAAGGCCCAGTTTTTGGTTTTAATTTCTATTTGAGAAATAACATTATTATTCTGCCTATAGGATGGAGTAGTTTCACCTTGAACAAGTTTCTACTTTATACAGCTTATATTAAAACTACCCCAAATTATACAGTCAGTAAATCTCTGGCCATATTCCTCGATGGCCTACAAACTACTCCTCTGCTGCTTCAGGAGAAGTGGGAAAGAAACATTTTTCTATATACTGTTATTAATACTATATTTGGAATTTCCACAGCATTAATTTAACAGCTAAATTCTTATTTTAAAAATAGTAATACTGGTGATGGCTAATTAGTAGGTCACAGAAAAACATAAATGAAATCAATATTTCATCATGGCATTAACCTCCAAGACAATAACTATGTAATATATTTATCCCTGTCATAGCACCTCATACAAACTGATAAGAAGAGATACTACACATGATCTTAGCCAAAAGACCAAAAAGCAATCACACAGTAAATGCTTAAATTTAATTTTTTAAGTTTTTTGTTTCTCTAATCTATCCTGTATTTAGTGACAGTGATAATGTCTCAGAACAAAAGTTACCATTTCTTCCCATCTTTTTAATTATTAAAATATTATATTACTGGGGCGCCTGGGTGGCTCGGTGGGTTAAGCCACTGCCTTCGGCTCAGGTCATGATCCCAGGTCCTGGGTTCAAGCCCCGCATCGGGCTTTCTGCTCAGCAGGGAGCCTGCTTCCTCCTCTCTCTCTGCCTGCTTGTGATTTCTCTCTGTCAAATAAATAAATAAAATCTTTTAAAAAAATAAATAAATAAAAAATAAAAAATAAAATATTATATTACTATATTAGTTGATTAGTAATATTAATATATTATATATTAAATGTTATTATTATATTCATTTCCTCAGTGGTCTTTCTTTTCTCCCATTCTACTGTCTGACCTAATGCAACAACTTTTCTCAGTTCTTCCTTTCCTCAGTAGTGACCAGAGCCTTGTTTTTCACTTCAATATTCAAATTATATGGTCAGTGAGTGTCTTTCCCTACCTAGGGGAAAATAAATGATACACATTTTAAGGTTTTGCCATTTTTACTAAAACTTAAAAAAATCCACATCCTCAGATGGCATAAAAAAAAAAAAAGAACTGTATCTTCGTAATAAGAGCAAAGCTGATTCCAACCTGCTGAGACATAAACACAAGCATGAGGATTCTGGATGGACACGAATCCGTATTCCAGGAGCAGCCGCTGGTTATCATGAGGGCCATAGCAGATGAACACCTGTTCATGTTTCCTGCAACCTGAAGCCGTTCTGACTTCATAACAGCGAGTTTTCTCATTAAATGATGCTTTTACCTAGGCAAAAAAATCATTAATGATTTCTTTAAAGCCAAGCATAAAACTGAACATATTAAGTTTGCTGTATTAAAGTCAGATACAGCTTTCAAACACTCATCACAGTGTGAATTCAACCACATGTGGGAACATGCCGGCCCTGCATTGGGGCTCCTGGGTGCCTCCACGTCCCCGCTCAGTGAGGGAGGGGGTCCTGCCCAAGGGCTCTCAGGATGGCCAAACGCAGGACACCTGAAAGCAGACAGGTATGCCAGAGAGTGGTTCACTAGTCACATATACAGCCTAGGTAAGGACACCCCAGCCACACAGGAGCTACGCTTGGGAACTGTGGGACCTGCCGGAGCCACAGGAAGCAGGCCTGGGAGTAACAGGAAGTCACCCCATCTCCTGTGGGGAGATGTGAGCGCTCGTGTGAAGAGGCAGGCAGGAAGGAGAAACCATTAGGCTGAGGGCCGGGTGATGGGGCCTTTCCCTCTGGGTGGGGGGCATATCCAGGGAGATCAGAGGAACTCACAGTCAGACCCCGGGGCCCTGTGACGCCCAAAGATGTCAAGGCCACACATGAATTTCAGGCCTCACAATACACAGCGTTCGGAGAGCAGGATACTGACTGACACAATGATATGGATTTTGTGACAGTTGTTAGTTAACAGATTGCAGAGGAAAGAACCAAGATGACCCACCTGCCCTCCACACAAGGAGCGGGTTCAAGAGTTGAGGTCGCCACACTACACAGTAAACCCCAGTGAGGACAAGGAGGAGGAAGGGAGCTGAAATTCTCAGCTTGTAGCATCAACAGATTAGGGTCACGGTTTCGAGTTACTTGCCAAAAGCCAGCAGTAATGCGCTTTAGACCAAGGGTCAACAATCTTTTTTCCATAAAGGGCCAGCGAGCAAGTATTTTAGGCTCTGCCGGGGCCACTGGGCCACATACCCACAGGCTGTAGTTTGTGGGGCCCCTACAAAGGCTGTCGAGTCACTGGCTTGGAGCACAAACGCACTAACAGCCCAATAAAAATAAAGTCACCCCAGTGAGAACTGACTAAATCCTGTGTCCAGCACCCTTTTACAGGCATGGCCCCGACATTAATTCATCAACATCAGCCACAGAAACAGCCATCAAACCTCCATCTCCTTTGCTGAATATTGTCAGAAATGCATCTTTCTCAACAGTAGCAAGCAGACAGGCAAGATTGCCTCTGCCTGAGAAAGCACAGTACGGGCCTCCCTATGCTCACCTCGCACCAGTACGTGGGCTAGCCGGGGGCCATCCATCTTTTCCAGGCGGGGTGCAGTACGAAGAGAAGAGCGTGAGCAAGGGCCCAGCCAGTGTACCTCTAAACAGACCCTGAACAGATTACAGGTGAGCTGACATAGGGACACCTTTGCCCTCAAAGCCAGGCCCTACCTCAGCATGCCTACACATAAATCGTCACCTTTATGTGAGATAGCGGGAAAGAGCTGGAGACGAGATCTATGACTATCTCCCAAAGAGGGATTCTTTAATGTTTCCCAGACTCCTTTTCCCCACAAATATTCATCCATTCAGTAAAGGTTTATCAAGTCTTTACTAGGTGCCTGACCCTCCACTGGGTTACAGGGAGAAAAAGGCACAGTTCCTCCCCATCCTTATACAGCCCAGAGACAGAGACAACAAGTCAATCACTGATCACAGCAAAGATAAATACTGACAGCGATACTACCAGGTGTAAAAAGGAATGGGACAGGAGAGCAGTCAGGACTTTAGTCCCCATACTAGCAAAGAGGAAAGAGAACTTTGCACCAAAGCTGGGGGGTGAGGGGGTGCTGCTGATTAAGGCTGTATCAGGGGATATAGCTCTGCTGGCCTGGAAAGCAGAGTGGGAAAACAAAAGAACAGGATGCCAGAAAGGAAAAGGGGGCTGGGAGAAAAGACAGAAAAATACCTGGTGGAGGTAGATTTACCTAAAGCCAGCAACACCTCCCTCTATGGTTTCAAAGTCAGGTTCTATATGTCAGAGTCCTTCCTATCAAACAGAACATATTTGCCTTGTGTCTCACCTGGACATCTGGGCTGTGATTCAGCAGATCCAAGTACGGGGCGAGCGCATAGGTGTCCGGCTCTGGAGAAAAGCATTTCCTCTGCCCATGCTTCATGTACACAGCTCTGGTGTTGACCGTGCACCAAGCCCACAGGAGGGCACTGTAGCTAAAAATGTTCTCAACAGCCTCAGAAAACAGAGGCTGCAGGGAAGAGAAAAAGTCTCTGGAGGAAGAAAAGAACCCCTGCACACGGGCTCTCTGCTCTTCAGCCTTTGCCTTCAAAGGTTCAGGAAAAAGATTCACCACTTTTGGCTCCAAACATACGGGGCAGGTGTAGGCCTTTGGTAAAATGTCCAGGTAAGGCTTCCAGAGAGACTGGTCCCCAGCATGCTTTTCTGAAACTAAAAAGGTGCACAGAGCCAGAAGAGGAGATGGAGGAGGCTGGCACCTTTTAAAAAAATACAAGCCGGATTAAAAGAATTACTTTTATTCAAAATATGGAATCAGCTAGAGACACAGGTATCCTAATGGTTTGTTCTGCTCCCAGAGGGACTGTGGCCAAACTGCCAGCGCACGCCGAGCTTACTCCGTGCACCAGGAGAGGGTTTTGCTTCCTCAAGACTTTCCTCTCCAGAGCGCATCCCACTGTAAATGCCCTAAGCAAGTCATACTGATGAGTGACAAGAACTGTCTCACTACCCCAAGTTCCAGCTTTGTTTGCAAGAGAATCCTTTTTGCAAGCAACCTCTTTGTTTCCAACTTGGTTCTCCAATTTTAAAGCTTCTGCTCCAAGTTCACTTATTTTGCTTGGATAAAGGTATCAAACTTGGTGGGGGAAAAAACTGGTGGAAAAGAACCTAGACCTGCCCCATCCAATACAGTAACCACTGGGTACACGTAGTTATTTCAGTTTTAGTTATTCAAAATTAAGTAAAATTTAAAATTCAATTCCTCAGTCATGTAGGTCACTTTTCAAGTGCTCAACAGGCGTTATGTGGCTAACGGCCACCACAGTGGACAACACAGAGTGAAACATTTCTACTGCGAAAGTTCTACTGCGTGACACTAACCTAGATAGAAAACTGAATCACCTCATTATATATTTGCTACAGTTCTAAAGTTTTAATTCCTAAATTTACCCACTCTATTAAAAATTACACACTGCAGTATTTTTATTTGTTATCCATAAAAAGATTTCATGTTGCAGGAATCTTTTAGAAAAAAGTTTTCATTAAACCTTCAAAGTCCAGATTCCCATACTGCGAAAACAGCCTGCTCAAAATTTCAGAATGACACAGAAAATGTTAATACTAGGAGCATCGCTGCTTTTACTCAGGCCAATAAAGATACATTTGCCCTCATAAAAACATGCCAAGATTAAAAGTCCAGAACTTAGACTCTGAGAAGAAACAATACAATCTTACAACCCTCATAATTTAGAAACCCCTTCTGCTACGGACCCCATTCACACTGTCCTCAGAAAGTTCCACAGAACAAAGGCCCACTATAACAAAAGCCAGAAAATAGTTCTCCTATTTTGGCCTCCTTTCTTCTACACTAAACAAAACTACACTTTTGTAACATCAACAGCTCTCCGTAGTGGAAGGAGAGTTGAAGCAAATACAGTAAGGGTGAAAATAAGAGTAACCTGTGGAGAACAGGCTAGGAGGACTCAGGGCACTCAGAATGACAGCGATCTATTCTCTCACTTTCTCTGCATTTCCTAGTAAGTGATAGATGAGGATTCAAACCCACATCCCAGGCAGCCTATTAAAACCCTTAAAAATGCAGCTTAAAATGAATTAAGAACACAACTTCGAGAACAGAGTAAACCTTCTGAATCATTTCAAACATGTATGAGGTATACAAAGGGGCTCATCCTGACAAACTATGCCTTCCTTAGAGGACTTTATCTGCCAATGCTGCAGACTTTACAAGACAAGCACTTGAACCAGACGAGCATGTGTACGTTCACTTACTTAGCAATGTACGTCCCTAAGTAGCTTCTAATCACTGTGTCCGTGGTGAGCAGGCAACTCTCAGGCAACGAAATAATCATCTGTCCCTCCTTACCAAAAAGAAAGTAAAGTTTAGAACACCTGCGTTTGAGAAGGACCTGTGTCCTGCAGTCCACAATTATCTACTAAGAACCCAGAATAACCCGACCATAGACACCAAAGAGCCCACCAACCGTCTGGCTCCCAAGCCCGAGTCGGCGGATGCAGGCAGGTCTGCTCCAACAGCAGGTACTACAACCCCAACAAGAATTAAGGGCTCATTATATGACTGACATCCACTAGCAATCAGCCCTTCACCAGAAAGGAATGTGTAAACACTCTTGACAGATCCTATCACTCCTTCACTTTCTTATACCAGGAAATAGTGTTATAGGAAATAGGCAGAAACCACTCAAAGTAACTCTATCTGGTGAAATCCATGTGTCCAGTGACTCCTCCCAGCAAAGGCCTACTCTCCATACGACCTGTGCCAACTAGACTAAGAAAAGGGCAGCCCAGCCAGCACAAGGGTCTCATTTTACCACCTGCAAAAGTAGAGTTTTCAGTTCCTCCCACTGAGATAGAAACACTAAGAAAAATTAAGATGTCAAGTCACAGACACCAGAAACAAATTAAGCATTAAGAAGCCTGACGTTAATTAAGATCCCAGCTTCCATTGTAATTGGCATCTAAGTTGGTTAAAAAATCTCAGCCAAAAATCTTCTGGGTTCCATTTCTGGTTTCCTCATGTGTGAATCAAGATCAACCTGGACAATCACTACAGTCCCTTCCTGCTCCAACATCGCACAATTTTCTGATTTTAATAAAGCCACTTAATAAAATGTTCTATATCCTGACTACAGTAAAACTCTTGATCAACACTTACCAAACTGGATGCTTAAAATCTGTGCATTTCACCAGGCGTAAAATATGTCTCAGTTTTCAAAAAGTTTAACCAAAGATCATATTTGAAAGATGTGAAGCAACTGCCAATTATCATTTCATAATCTAAACAAAGACTACCTACGTTTACTGCCATATACATGAGAAGTATATCTCCCTCCCAAAACAGAACACGATTATATGTTTCCTCAAAAAATAAAAATATTGTACAATGTGACTGTACTTAATATTATTGAACTGTACACTCTAAAATGGCTAAGATAGTAAATTTCATCATGTATGTTTTAAAATTATAAAGTTTTAGGGGCGCCTGGCTGGCTCAGTCGATTAAGTGGCGGCCCTCATGATTCCAGGGTCCCTGCTTAGCAGAGAGCCTGCTTCCCTCTCTCCCTCGGCTTGCCACCCTGCTTAGTTGTGCTCTCTCTCTGTCAAATTAATAAATAAAATCTTAAAAATAAATAAGTAAAGTTTTAAATTAAAAAAGTAGCCTAAGAGAACTGCAACATTAAAAAGTACCATTCTTTAGGCTCAATGTGTAAGTGCACGGCCGGATTTCAAAGTTAAGGAACTAAAGGGGCACCTGGGTGGCTCAGTGGATTAAAGCCTCTGCCTTCGGCTCAGGTCATGGTCCCAGGGTCCTGGGATCGAGCCCTGAATCGGGCTCTCTGCCCAGTAAGGAGCCTGCTTCCCCCTTTCTCTCTGCCTGCCTCTCTGCCTGCTTGTGATGTGTCTGTCAAATAAATAAATAAAATCTTTAAAAAAAAAAAAAGTTAAGGAACTAAAAATAAATTAAGGAATTCTAGCTTCACAGAAAATTTGCATTAGATATCCTTTAAAAAGCATAGAAAGAACTAAAATGGACCTTGGAGATCATCTATGTCATTTACCTCCTCGTTTTCCAGGTGAGAAAACAAGCCAAGGGGGTCCCACCACCAGCTGAAGATAATCCTGGGACAGGCTCTGAAGCTCTGCCCACTGCTTACTGAGGCTTAAGCTTATTCAGGCTTGTACTTGGCATACTAAGCACACCCTTTCAGATGAGAGCCGCTCCCTCCCCTGGCTTGTTTAAAATATGGTCTGCTTTAGGGACACCCGGGTGACTCAGTGGGTTAAAGCCTCTGCCTTCGGCTTAGGTCATGATCTCGGGGTCCTGGGATTGAGCCCCACATCGGGCTCTCTACTCAGCGGGGAGCCTGCTCCTCCCCGCCCCCGCCTGCCTCTCTGCCTACTTGTGATCTCTGTAAAATAAATAAATAAAATCTTTAAAAATATATATATATATGGTCTGCTTTATACAATTTGCTGTGGCAGAGGTAGCTAGTTGCCAATCCAACATGCCTTCTCTCCTGCCGTTAGTGCAATCCTATCGGGAGGTCACCGTGCAAGGGACCTCTCTCACAGCCAGGGGGACTGTGTACCCAGTCACTGGCAGACGTGATAGGACTGGAATGTTCTTAAAAGAAGGAAACCTGCCCTTCCTCACCCCCTTGTTCCATCTTGCTGTTCAAGCTCCAGGAGCTACTCCCTGGACCTGAGTGTAAGGGACTTCCTTTAGGATGTGGACAGAGAGCTTGAAGGAGTCTGGACCTCCCACGGCCATGGGATCACCACACCAGCCCAGGTCTGCCCAGTCAGGCTTGTTTACTTGAGAACAAAATTAAGTTCCACTCTGTTACTTTGGGTTTGTCTCCTCTATGCAGCAAACTTAAAGCTAACTGACAAAATTATATTCAAACCTATCACTGGGTTAAAAAATGGCTGTGTATCTTAAATATTTTTAATTTACTTGATTTGAATCACAAAAACAAAGCAGCAAAATCTACTTTGGGTTTCAAGGATTAGAGAAATTCTCACCCGCAGGGATGTTTTGCTCATCAGCCCTCTTCCTGTACCTAAGACACAAAGAAAAAAAAAAGGTAAAAATCCTACAATGTCCAAAAAAACAAAAACAAACAAAAAAAAAAAAAACCTTATAATATCTTCAAGATCTTAAGGATATCATTTTAAATAAAAAATGCAACTGAACAGGGGTGCCTCAGTGGCTCGGTCAGTTAAGCATCTGACTCTTGGTTTCAGCTCAGGTCATGATTTCATGGATCATGGGATTGAGCCCCGCGTCAGGCTCTGAGCTCAATGCGGAGTCTGCTTGAAGATCCTCTCCCTCTGTACTCCCCCATCCTGCTCTGGCTCACTCTCTCTCTCTTTCAAATAAGTAAATAAATCGTTTTTAAAAATGCTACTGAACCTCAAAATTACAACAAGCTGAAGACAGACACATGATTTTGGGAAAGAGAAGATCAAAAAGCTGTTCTAAAAATGTCCTGACCTCCTTTTGGGCTTATAACTCCTGAAGAGCCAAGAGTGAAAACCTAGAGATCATCAGCTTTATACAGACCTGCTACCCGGAGTGTTACCCAGTAGGACTGGGTGTCCTTCAAGCTGGACCCTCTCCCTGGGGCCAGCCCGCTGGGCTGGGGGCCTACTCCCAATGCCCACCCAACCTGAGAGGCTAAACCCTCAAACCACTTTTACCCACTACCAAAGCCAGTTTTCCCAGTGATGATCTTGAGGCCTCTTTGACTGGCTGACCAGTAAATCCACCCAGCTCCCGCAAGGCTGAGTGAACTACACCCTCCCCTCCCTGACCATGGAAGCCACTAGACTCTCCTTGACTGGGTGAGCTCAACAGGGGAGATCCAAGACCAGCTCCTCCCTGTGAGCCAAGGCCTCGGCCAGAGCAGTCACAGCACATAACTTCACCAGCTACACTGTCAACACCACTACTGCCCAGAAATTTACCCGTCGAAGCCCAAGCCTCCTTTCCTATAACAGTCAGCAGCTCTTCTGGCAGGCCTAGGTACACTATGACCTATAATTATCATACGGGGTACAGAATATTCACTTTTTCAAATTCACAGTCCTTGATCTTTTTTCTTTCTCTCTCAACTAGGAGGGAACATAATTCAGTAAAGGTCAAGCCCTGCAGGTCTACTGGGAACTCCCAATTCATGGAGGGAACTCCGGCCTTGATCCTGGATCAGGTGTCTGGCAAGTCTGATTTGATGAGTCCTAACTCATCTATCCACCCAGACGAATACTATCTACTCAGACACATGGTTTTGGTTTCAAAAACTTATTTAATTTCTTCCATGTGTCCCATAGCAGAGTTAATCGTTCCTGTGGGCCAGAACCCTTCCTGGAACGAGTTACTAATGGGAGGATTTTATTTCTATGGGGTCATTCTTTAAAAGACTCATGTGCTAAATTAAGTGGAAATTTCTCTTCAAATACATAAATGAACAGAATGTGGCATATGGAATAAATCTGGAAGATACTTCACCTGTATTTCTACAATACAGCATCCAGTATCAGAAAACAAATCACAGTAACCTACACTTACCAAGGCAAGGTAGGAAGTGGCCATTAGAATCCTATAAAAGGAAAACTTATTATAGACTTTCATGCACCTGAAAATTTCTATTATCATAAGTCCACCTCGGAGACCCAGATTTGGCCAGTTCTTTTGGTGGCAAAAAGGAATACTGGGGTCAATTCCCAAAGCATAAATCCTGCTTGCAACTTAGAAATCCTGCCTTGCCCCTCCACAAACTAAGATTAATTCCCCAGAATTTTGTACATTTTGAGAGACTCCCATAAACATTCCCTCCTAACAGATTAAAGCTAAAGGTATATAAAGCATTTAGGGAAGATATGTTGAAATCCCAACCCACCAATGTGATGACATTAGGAGGTAGGGACGTTTGGTAAATGTTTAGGTCATAAGGATAGAGCTTCATGAATGGGATTTAGTGCCTACTACAGCAGTAAGAGACCAGAAAGCTTGTCCAGCTCCCAGCTCTGTGTCATGTGAGCACCCACCTTGAAGATGGTAATTTGCAAATCTGTAATCAGTCCTTACCAGACCCTGAACTTGCCCATACCATGATCTTAGCCTTCCCAGCCCCCAACTGTGAGGAAGGAATTGGTCGTCACCCAGTCTATGGTAATTTATTATAGCAGCCAAAACTGAGTAAGACAGAAGGTTCCCTGACCCCAGAACCAGAACTAGTGGGCTATGATCATTACCAAACCATGGTACGTTAGCTGCTCTGTGACCATGAATCTGGAGGTGGGCCTGGAAAGAGTTGTTCCATTAAAAATGGTTAAGTCTTCATTGCTCCAAATTACAGACAGATTATTTCTTTTCAGGCATTCCACTTAGACATATGCTAGTCCCTGCTTGATCATTTTAATCCTATCCTTCTTAAGTCAAAGTGACACGTGAGGCATAGATCAGCCAAAGGCATAAGTCCACTCCTGACTCTATTTTCTCTAGACCACCTTGTGTAAAACACCATCCAGTAAAATCTACCAGTGTGGCTTTTCCTGTTTTTGTGCTTCCTGACACATAAAAACAGAAAGTTAAACATTCTGTTAGAGGCTGACAAAAATAGTTTACCATTTTAAATAGGAGCAGCTCTAACAAATAATGGCTCGAAGCAAGTGTTTTAGGCCAAAGTC
The DNA here is from genome assembly GCF_002288905.1 of Enhydra lutris kenyoni. Classification (NCBI taxonomy): domain Eukaryota; kingdom Metazoa; phylum Chordata; class Mammalia; order Carnivora; family Mustelidae; genus Enhydra; species Enhydra lutris. The sequence goes on from NW_019154127.1 coordinate 6,812,983, forward strand.
ATCATAATGCATAC
>NW_019154127.1:6813396-6836625 GCF_002288905.1 Enhydra lutris kenyoni
GAGCCTGATGCGGGGCTCGATCCCAGGATCCTGAGATCATGACCCGAGCCGAAGGCAGAGGCTTAACCCACTGAGCCACCCAGGCGCCCCACGATTTAATTTTCTATAAAAGATCTGTACCTGCCCTGTGCTGTAGACCTGCTGCACAACTGTCTAAGCTATAGCAGACCCGGAATCCCTTTGAAGGTCCTCCCCATGGTGACCTCAAGCCTACATCTGGACAGAACTGGGTGGTGCTGAATGCAGGCACACACCCAGAGAATGTTCCAGAAGAAAATGCTGACCCAAACTCCAATGATAAGCTCCTCAATTCCAGAAAATTATGTTAATCTACCTCTGCTTAGGTGATTGTTGAAGCTAGGGCCACCCTGAGGGCTCCTCTTCTAATATCTGGGGAGCACACCCACAAAACGGTGGAGGGAGCAGTATCTGCTCAGGCGTCCCTAAGGACATCTGTCCTCCAGCCACACCAGCAGAGAAAAGCACCTCCTTCCCCTGGAAAACAATTTTGACTCACCTGAGCTATGGGATAATCCCATTAGCCTGCATGGCTTGAAAATCCCATGAAATCACTATGAGTATGATGATAAGAGTGTCACATTACAGAAGTGTCTTCCCTATGAAGACCCGATGAAGACATTTCCCTCAGGTCTAAGTTCCAGGAATAGCTGCACTTCTGTTGAGTAAACAACTTAGTTTTGTTTCTAGAATACAAAGACTCAGGTAACTGATCATATAAATGGACTCACTATTGGAAAGATAAGTTATAATTTATGGCTGATCTGTGACAAGTATGCAAGATGTTAGAATCATGGCTTTTATGTATTATTCTTATCCCTGCCTTCCTCTTATTTTTCTATTCTCATTTCCCTTTTTTAAATTTTTAATATTATTTACCATTTTAGAATTTCTCCCCAAAAGCCATTCAATTTATTTTTAGAACAAAGTAAGGTGTAAATCAATATTATAGCTACAAAGGAGGAAGTCTGACACACAACAGAAGATGTGCTCCCAGAGAGAATACCGCCCACCTTCAAGAACTACCCCTGCTTTCTGATCACCTGAGCCCACGTCTCTCACGTGAGCAAAGTCCTAAGAGTTGATGCCAGACCTTACCTGGAAAACAAGCAGGTATTAAGTTTGTATCTTCAAACTTCCTGTCTTTCAGCCACTTCTTAAACTCTATAAATTCAGGCTTGTAGCTCTCATTCACTAATCAAGAGAAGAAAGAAAAAAAATGGTAGTTAAAATCACTACATAATCAGAGCACCATTTATAAAAAGTAACGGTCTCAGGGGCACATGGGTGGCTCAGTCAGTTAAGCATCTGTCTCTTGATTTCAGCTCAGGTCAGGATCTCAGGGTCATGAGATCAAGTCCCACATCATGCTCCATGCTCGGCATGAAGCCTGCTGAAGATTCTCTCCCCCTCTCCCTCTGCTCCTCCCTATGCCCTGCTTATGCTATCGCAAAAAAAATAAATAAATAATGAATAAATAAAAGTAACTGTCTCAGACAGATGGTCAAATCATAAAAGAGAATAAGTAACACCTAAATAATGTAAACTAAAAGCGAAAAACCATGCAATCATCTCAAAGAAGCAGGAAATGCATCTGATAAAATCTAATATTCATTCCTGATAAATAATGCCAACAAGCAAGGAAAGAAAAGAATTTCCTCAACCTGATAACGACTATCTAACAAAAAATCTACAGCTGACATAATGATGAAAAATTGAGTGCTTTCCCCTTAAGATCAGAAACAAGCCAAGGAACAAGACGCTTCCAGTCAACATTGTACTGGTGGTTCTAGCCAGTATAAATGAAAGAAAAATAAAGAAAAGGCATCAATTATGGATTGAATTTTGTATCCTTAAAATTCCATGCTGAAGTCCTAATCACCAGTACTTCAGAATGTGACTTTAGAGATATAGGGTCTTTATAAAAGAAATCAAGTTAAAATGTAGTCTTTAGGGTGGCCCCTATTCCAATATGACTAGTGTCATTATAAAAAGGAAAAATTTGGACACAGGCATGCAAAGAAGGAAGATGATAGAAGAAACACGGGGAAGACACTGTCTACAAGCCAAGGAGAGAGGCCTGGAACAGATGCTTCCCTCACAGCCCTGGAAAGAAACCGATCCTGCTGACACCTTAATTTTGGACTTCTAGCCTTCAGAACTGTGAGACAGGGAAATATACAGCTATAAAGGCTTATATGAAAAAAGAAGACCCAATTAAAAAAACAGGCAAAGAAAAAAAATTAAATTAAATTAAAAATAAAAATAATAAAAAACAGGCAAAGGACTTGAAGAAACACTTCTCCAATGATGATATACAAATGGTGAGTAAGTATATTAAAAAAGTTCAACATCATTAATCACTTGGGAAACGCAAATCAAAACTACCATGTGTATCACCCCATATCCAATAGGATGGCTACCACCACAAAAAAAACAGAAAAAGTGCCAGCAAAGATGTGGAAAACCTGGAACTCTTGAGCACTGTTGGTGAAAATGTAACATGGTATAAGTGCTATGGTGACTGCTCAAAAAATTAATAGAAGTGACCCAGCATCTAATTCTGGATATATATTCAAAATAGAAAGCAGGATCTCGAAGAGGTTATCTGCCCATGTTCATAGCAGCATTATTCAAAAATAGCCAAGAGGTAGGAAAAAACAACAAATATCTATCAACAGATAGATGGATAAAGAAAATGTGGCATATATACAATGGAATATTATTCAGCCTTAAAAAGGAAGGAAATTCTGATACATGCTACAACATAGATGAATCCTGAGGGCACTACATTACGTGAAATAAGCCAGTCACGAAAAGACAAATGCTGTATGTTTCCACATACATAAGCTATCTAGAATAAGTTCACTGAAACAAAAAGGTAGAATGGTAGCTGCTAGGGGCCAGGGAAAAGAAGGGAATGAGGAGTTACTATTTAATGGATATACAATCCCAGTTCTGCAAGATGAAAAGAGTTCTAGAGAAAACTGGACAACAATGTGAATGTACTTAACACTACTGGACTACACTTAAAAATAATTAAAATGGTCAATTTTACAGTATGTGTATTTTACCACAATTAAAATAAAAAATTTTTTAAAAGATCTCAAGTCAGGGCGCCTGGGTGGCTCAGTGGGTTAAAGCCTCTGCCTTCGGCGCAGGTCACGATCTCGGGGTCCTGCGATCAAGCCCCGCATCAGGCTCTCTGCTCGGCAGGAAGCCTGCTTCCTCCTCTCTCTGCCTGCCTCTCTGCCTACTTGTGATCTCCGTCTGTCAAATAAATAAATAAAATCTTTTTAAAAAATTTTAAAAAATAAAAGATCTCAAGTCAATAACCTTAATAAATGGAGAAACAGACCTTCTTTATGGGTTGGCAAATTCTCCTCAAAGGGAAAAATAAGTTCAATATGATCCAAATAAATTTAAAGTAGGCTTTTTTGTTAAAAAATGATAAAGTGATTCTAAAATCCATATGGAAATGCACAGGGCCTTCAACAGTCAAAACCACCTTGAAATACTGATTTCAAAACTTATTATAAAGCTATAGTAAATAAGATTATATGACACTGTCATCAAGACTAACAAAGGTGGGCACTTGGCTGTCAGTTGGTTAAGCGACTCCCTTTGGCTCAGGTCATGATCCTGGAGTCCCAGGATAGAGTCCTGCACCAGGCTCCCTGCTTAGCAGCGAGTCTGCTTCTCCCTTTGACCCTCCCCATCTCATGCACACTCTCTCTCTCTCTTTCTCTCTCTCAAATAAATTTTTAAAATCTTTAAAAAAAAAAAAAAAGACTAACAAAGAAATCAATGAAATGGAATAGAAAGTCCAAAAACAGACACAGACATATACGAATAGTTGATTTTTTACAAAAGTGCAGAAGTAATTCAATGGAAAAGGGTTAGTTTTTTCAATAAATGCTGAAACAATTGGACCTACCTAAGGAAAAAAAATAATGATAATAATAATAATGAACTATTCCTATCTTGTCCAATATATAATATTAATTCAAAATTAATCACAGACTTAAATATAAAGCCTTAAACTATCAAACTACTAGAAGAAAAAATAGTAGAAAGTCTTTGCTACCTTGGGTTATACAAATTTCTTAGGTAAAACACAAAAGGAAGATCCTAAAACAACAAATTGATAAACAAGATTTTACCAAAATTTCCCAAATTTCTGTTCCTCAAAAGAAAGACACTGTTAAGGGCATTAAATAAAGCCAAAGAATGATTAAAAATACTTGCAAAACACCTATCTGATAAAATACATGTATCCACAATATCTAAAGAACTCTCAGTAGTCAAGAAAAATAAAGAAGTCAAGAAAATAAAATAAGAGGGGCATCTAGGTGGCTCAATCCTTAAGCATCTGCCTTCTGCTCAGGTCATGATCCCAGGGTCCTGGGATGGAGCCCTGCATCCGGCTCCCTGCTCAGCAGGAAGCCTGCTTCTCACTCTCGCACTCCCCCTGCTGCATTCCCTCTCTCACTGTGTCCCTCTCTGTCAAAAAAATAAACAAAATCTTAAAAAAACAAAACAAAACAAAAAAAAAACAGACATTTTTCCGAAGAAGGCACACAGATGGCCAACAGACACATGAAAAGATCCTCAACGTCAGTCATCAAGGAAATGCAAATCAAAACAACAATGAGCTATTACTTCACACCTGTGAGAATGGCTAAAATCAAAAATACAAGAAACAACAAGTGTTGGAGAGGATGTGGAGAAAAAGAAACGCTTGCACACTGTTGGCAGGAATGCAAACTGGTACAGCCACTGCGGAAAACAGTTAAGGAGCTTCCTCAAAACATTAAAAATAGAATTATCATATCATCCAGTAATTCCACTACTGGGTATTTACCCAAAGAATACAAAAACACAGGGCGCGTGGCTGAATCACTCTTTGGGTGTCTGCCTTCAGCTCAAGTCATGATCCCAGGGTCTTGGGATTGAGCCCTGCATTGGGCTCCCTGCTTGGCAGGGAGCCTGCTTCTCCATCTCCCACTCCCCCTGCTTGTGTTCCCACTCTCACTGTCTCTGTCAAATAAATAAATAAAAACTTTCAAAAAAAAATTAAGATATGTACACCCCTGTGTTTACTGCAGCATTATTTACAATAGCCAAGATATGAATGCTACCCAAGTGTTCATCGAGAGATGAATGGAAGATTACTCAGCCAAAAAAAAGAATGAAATCCTGCCATTTAAAACAATAGGGATGGATCCAGAGGGCATAATACTAACTGAAATAAGTCAGTAAGAGAAAGACAAATACCCTATGATTTCACTCCTATGTGGAATTTAAGAAACAAATGAACAAAGAAAGAAGATAAAATAAAACACAAACCCTCAGAGGCGCCTGGGTGGCTCAGCGGGTTAAAGCCTCCTCTCTCTCTCTGCCTGCCTCTTTGCCTACTTGTGATCTCTGTCTGTCAAATAAATAAATAAAATCTTTAAAAAAAAAAAAGAACAAACCCAAATTCAGAGAGCAAACCATGGTTGCCAGAGGTGATCTGGGTGAGGGGATGGGTGAAAGAGGTGACAGGGATGAACAGTACGCTTATCCTGATGAGCACTGAGTAAGGTACAGAATTGTTCAATCGCTATATTGTACACCTGAAACTAGTATAATACTGTACATTAATTATACTGGAATTTTAAAAATTAAATGTCATAAGTAAATAAATAAAAATTAGCATTTTCAGCTCAAAAAATAAAAGAATGAAGGTGCAAAAAATATATAGAAGAGAATTTATACTAAGATAGTACAGTAAAAAACCAATGTGCAAAAATCAATAGCCACAAGTACAAACAAGAGCCAGTAAGAAGATGTAATGGAAAGTAATGCCTTACTTACCATAAGCACAAAACAAAATTTTAAAAAGGAAAAAAAGAAAAAATAAATAAAAAGAAAAAGGAAAAGGGAAAAAAAAGGAAGAAAAAGAAAACCAGCTAATAAAAAACATGGGCAAAAGATGGAACTCTCATAAACTGTTGAAAGAAATGTGAAGTTATACAACCACTCTGAAAAACAGTTGGGTAGCTTCTTTAAAAGATAAACCTACACCCACCATATGATCCAGTCTTTCTAGTCCTAGGTATTTACCCAAGAGAAAAGAAGTCATGCATCCATGCAAAGACTTGTATGCAAATGCTCATAACAGCTAAAAATGAAAACAAGCCAAATGTCCATCAACAAAATCATGGAATATATTCAGCAATTAAAAAACAAGGAGCTATTGATACACACAATTATCTCAAAGTAACTATGCTAAGTAAAAGAAGCCAACTACGGTGTTATTATAGTATCATCTGATATACTATATGATCATATAAATTATTTACCATATAAACTATAAAATGCAAACAAATAGTGACAGAAAGTGATAGTGATCACTATAGTAATAGTGACAGAAAGCATATCAGTTGTGGCCTGGATGGGTGGGGTAACAGTTAAAGAGGGACAAAAGGAAAGGATTACAAGGGGAAACAAGGAAACTTCTTGAGATGGATGGGTATGTTCATTATCTTGATTGTGGTGGTAGTTTCCTGTGTGAACATACATGTCAAAATCTATCAAATCATACAACTTAATATTGACATTCATTGTATGTCAATTATACCTCAATAAAACATTTTTAAAAACATGATTAAAAAAATCCAAGATAAAAGCCTTCCAAAATACCGTACCGTAAACTAGAGAATAGCTCTTACAGTAACAGCATTTAATCAGTGAGCATTTAATCAGCAACTACTATAGACACAGCACTATGTTAACCACAGTGAGGAATGTTCAACATGTTCTGCAAATACAAAAGCTGACAACTTAGTTGGGAAATAAGACTTCCATAAGAAACAACTAAAAAACCATAGGTCCTTAAGAATAACACCCAATAAGCACTGTAACAAAGGATGATGTCAGTGAAAACTGAAAATGACATTACCAAAAATATAAGATCTCACCTCAGTCTTAAAAGTTGGAGAAAAACTGAATAAGCAGGGAGGAGGAAAACAGGTGCTCTAGACTAAAGGATTATGAGGAATGGCATGGCAGAGGTAGACATGTGTGGGTTGTGCCCAGGGAGAGGTATGGAGAGAACATACTTCTGGTATAGGAGGGGCAGGATGGAGCCCACAGATACCAAGCAAAAAGGAATGAAAATCCCTGGAGGCTTTTAACCCAAAAAAGGCAACATATGAGTAGTTCCTTAGGAAAGTGAGATTCACAGCAATAAATGGATACAAGCAAGGAAGAAAAACAAGGGTGTAAGTAAACCAGCAAAGAGCCACCTCAATTCATCTTCCAGTAGTGAAAGAGAGAGGGAGAAGTTAACCTAAGAAAAACTAGATGATACTTAGTAGGACCTTGGTCACAGAGAGCAAAGAAGGAAATAGTAAAAAGACTCCTTCAGATGGTGCTGACAGGCTTGGGGTCGACTAGGAGTTTTACTAATTTTTCTGATAGGCTTGGAGTCAATTAGGGGGATTTTTATTAATTTTTATTAAAAATAACTGCATTTATATAGTACTTTCCAGCTCGCCAAGCACTTCCACATGCAATGTCTTGTTCACACTCCGTTACACTGAATCTGAAATGATGAATTTATATCCAAACACTGATATTCTACAGACAGCTGGAGGTCAGAAGAAAGGTCAGGACTAGAAATAGAAACCTGGGAGTCATCCCTAGAGAAGACACTGCTGAAAGCAATGAGAAACATATTCACAGTCCCACTAGGATTTAAAAGTACATAATGGCACTATTTAAAATAGTATTCTTTAAGAAATATTCTCTTTGGGGACGCCTGGGTGGCTCAGTTGGTTAAGCCGCTGCCTTCGGCTCAGGTCATGATCCCAGGGTCCTGGGATCGAGTCCCGCATCAGGCTCCTTGCTCAGTGGGGAGCCTGCTTCTCTCTCTGCCTCTGCCTGCCACTCTCCCTGCTTGTGCTCTCTCCCTCTCTTTCTGACAAAAATAAATAAATAAATAAATAAAAAGAAATATTCTCTTTGAACACTGCCCATGTGCCATAGCCAAGCTATGTGTATCTGTCAACACCACTCAACCTTCTTTGCACCACTGGCACCAAAAGATCAAAACTGTACCTCCTCTTGATACGGAACTTCTGAAGAGTTTCTGTCTTCTGATCCGGCTTGTTCTTCCTCTTCCCCTCTTCATCCTAAAATTGCAATTTCTGTTCAGTTGTCCAATCTAAAGCAAAAAGCATCTTCTTTGCCTTCCTTTCCAATTGTATGACAAACACTCTTCTTTGTACCTACAAGGATTTAAACACACGAACTTATATTATTTGGTAAACCATTTCTCTAAAAAGCGCTTTAGTACACAAACATTTATACTGTCAGCTAAATCATGATTCTTTGTGCAGTAAGGGAATGCCAATTATATCAGTCCTTCCAAAATGGTCTTATCTTGAGGTCCTACTAAATGCTGATTAACCATCGAAATCCTGGAAACTGATTTCACAATTGCATGCTTTGGTGACTTACACACCTCCATTCTAATCAATATCTACTGAGCACCAACCCCAAACACTTTTAAAAAAACAGTAGCCATGAAGCCTTCATCAGCCAGGAAGTCTTAGGGGGAAAAAATTTTTTTTCTTTAAAAAAAATTCCTCTTGGGGCGCCTGGGTGGTTCAGTGGGTTAAAGCCTCCGCCTTTGGCTCAGGTCATGATCCCAGGGTTCTGTGATGGAGCCCCACATCCCGCTCTCCGCTCAACGGGGAGCCTGCTTCTCCCTCTCTTTCTCTGCTTGCCTCGCTGCCTACTTGTGATCTCTCTCTCTCTCTCTCTGTCAAATAAATAAATAAAAATATTTTTTTTAAAAAATCCTCTTTTAATATGAAGGAAATAATGATTTGTTCTTAGAACCAGGACACTGAAATCAATATAAGTAAAGGGGGGTTGCAACAGATTGGGGAGGGAATGGGGGCCATGAAAAGCAGACAGAACAAAGGAATGATCATAAAATCTAAAATTACTATTGTAGTTTCTACATGCTACGTCTTTGGAAGCATAAAAAATTAAACACATTAACCACACCAGAATGATACAGTCAGTGGCGTGGAGTATTATGCAACCATTAATAGGAAAAAGGTATGTGCTAAAGTGTCCGAATGTTCAAGATACAGTAAATGAAAAATAAAGCTGCAGAACATTTAAAGATCCCTTTTGGGTTTGCTTTTGACACATTCAGTATGTTCATAAAACAAGAGAAGGAAGGATATTCAAAAACGTGCCCGAGGAGGCAGCTTTTACTATTACTTTTGTACCCTCCCACTCTGTGACTTATCTATATATGAGCACATAAACCACACAACATGAATATTACTTGTGTGCATATATGTGCATTTTAACCACACAACTGGTTTCAAAGTCTACTACTAATAAATACCGGAAAGAAATGAGTAACGGGCCCCACTAACATCCCCCGGAGGCAGTGGAAGGCTCCCTGATCTACCCAAAGGCTCGAGCTGGGTCCCGAAGCTAACTGCGGCTCGTCCCCTCCGGTGTCCAGAGCCTCGCCAGTACTGGGACGCCCGGTGACAGCACGGCTAAGCCCCCGGCCTCGCTCCCACCAGCCTTGGACTCGCACTTGAGGCTGAGCCTCCGGCCCTGGAGAGACCAACTCCCGGCTGCAGGCTCCTGAGCATCCCCCAGCGCGTCTCAATTGCGGCTTCTGGGGCGACATCCGCTGAAGGACGAGCAGAAGACGGGGGCTGGGCGGGAGGAGGCGGGGATTACTGCAGGGCGCAGCTGAACGCCAGGCCTGGTGGGCGTCTGCGAGCTGAGCAACTCTTTTCCCAACAAACAATGAAAACGGAAAGCTCCAGCACCACCCGCTCCGGGACCCGGGCACCCCGCGTCCCCCAGCTTCCGTCACCCCGCAAGTCCTTCCAGCTCACTCGCGGAGAGGCGGCGGGCCCAGCGCGCGTAGAAACCCAAAGAGGACCCCAGATGAACCCGAGTTAAAGAGCGGGCGCAAGCGGAAGTGGTAGACGCCAAGCGCAGGAACGCCCACCTGCAGTCTTCACCAACCCAAGTCCTCAGTCTCCACCCGGAAGTCACGCTACGCTGTGCCACCGCCCCCGGGCGTGCGTCTGCGCCTGCGTCTGCGTCTGCGTCTGCGTCTGCGTCTGCGTCTGCGTCTGCGTCTGCGCCTGCGCCTGCGCCTGCGCCTAGTTTTCCCGGAAGCGCCGCGGTCGCCCCCCCAGCTGGAGTCTAGAGTAAATAAACCCCCGGGGCACGGAGGCGGGGAAAGTGCGCTCTGTAACGTCCGCCTGCTCATTCTTATTTTTAGAAGAGGAGAGGGTCCTCCTGGGCTCGCAGCCTCACAAGGCCAGGCGGGTAAAACAGTCGGATACCCTCTTTCTCCCTCCGTACTTCGACCTCCGCCTCGCCCTGGGGTTCAACGTCGGGCCCTCCCCGGCCGCCTTTGCCTCCGTCCCGCCCCTTCCTCGGTCGGCCAGGGCCTGGCGTCGCCCCACGTGAGTTACTTGAGCCTCGCTACCCCAATCCCAGCCTTAAAGAGTTTCTGGATTTGGAGCTCAGTTTCTGCCCACCGCCTCCACACTGTACTTAATGACTTGCTTCCCACGAGTACAGTGTGAAGAGGGAAGAAGGTTAACTCCAGTGGAGAAACCTGGCAGATAGTGCCTTGGTCAGGTGATGAGAATTAACGGTGATAAATCATGTTGAAAGCGTGCTCCCCAAATATAGGAAGGGTACTTCACCTCTATGGCATTCCTCCCCAAAACCCATAACCCCAGTTCTTGTTGAGAAAAATATCAGACAAACCCAAAAACGCCCAACCACGTACTTTGACAAAATCATGAAAAACAAGCAAACTCAGAATCTCGTAAACAAACAAAAAATACAAAAACAAAAAACTGAGGAGACATGACAGTTACATGTAATGGTGGTATTCTGGAGGGCGTCCTGGAATAGAAGAAAGATATTAGAGGGAAAGCTAGTAAAATCCAAATAAAGCACACAACTTAATACTACTGTTGAATGTTGCTTTTTTTACTTGTGACAAATAATAGATGTTAATTATAAGGCGAATTTGATGAGGAATTCTCTACTACATATGCAACTTTTCAACAAATATATTCTAAAATTAAGTTTATTGAAAAGTAAATGGGGGGATAGGGAGCAGCTGGATGGCTCAGTTAACCATCTGACGCTTGATTTCAGCTCAGGTCATGACATCAGGGTTGTGAGATGGAGCCCTACATTGGGCTCTGTGCTGAGCAGGGAGCCTGCTTAAGATTCTCTCTCTCCTTCTCCCTCTGCCCACCCCCCACCGCTAAAGCACATGCTCTCTCTTGGGGAAAAAAAAAAAAAAAAATACTAAGGAAAGAAAGAAAAATGAAGGGGAAACTAGAAATAGTTGGCTCCAGATTTGGACCTATGATTCAATGCTGTCATCAAGGATCAAGGCTCTAATTTTCCACAATGCCATTCTTAGGAAGTTAGCTACTCACCTATTAGTTTTTTCTTCATAGTCTCAAGACAGCGTTTCTGCAGCTCCAAACATCACATCCTCGAACAAATGAATTCAAGACAGGATTAAAAAGATCCAAAGAGACAGTATTTCCTTTTATGAGGGAGGAAAATAATGCATATTCCCATTTTCTAGATAGGAATTGGCAAAAATTCTCTCCTTGAGCAAACTCTAGCCAGACTCTTCTGAGCCTTCCTCTGAACTAGACCTCGGTCTTGACCTATAAAATCTACAAACGCAGTACATTGATTTCATCCCCTACCCGCCCCCCACACACACACACATTAAAATTATATTTTTTAAAAAGCAAACACTAACAGTTTCTGAGAGCTCAAAGCTGCATCCCTAAGATGACCCTAGCCCTCTTTAACTTACTCAAGGCTGCCAAAAAGAATTTACTATTTGTTTTAGCCAACAACTGATAATAAGCCCTTCACCACCTTTTGTTAGACCATTTACTTAAAAGGATTTACAATCTGACTCCTACAACTCAGTAGTGTCTTTCTCAAGGACTTAAAAGCCATTCCTTTGAAATATAATCATCAAAAAAGATAGAGCCTCTGTCTCCCAGTCTCTGCATAGCCTACACAGTTGGCTTAACGACATTTGCACTGACCCACTCTATAATTTTTCATTTCTCCGACTCTACTCAAGCCCCTCCATTTCCCATCCCTACTCCCTTGTTCTCTCTTTAAAACACTCAGCCACCTCTGTACAAATCCAAGTTGAGTTCAGTCCATGCTGGAACCACTTCCCTATTTCAATAGTATATTACTGATGAACTCTGTCCTTACCACCTTAAATAGTATCCAGTGTTGTTTATCTTTGACAAAATTAATTGCTGAGAGTTACATATCTGCTAAGCATCTCAGCTACAGTTTGATTCTGCAAATCAAAATCATGCTGTACCCTTTTAAGAAGGCTTGTTGAACATCCTAAACAAGCAAAATATGTAGGAAGAAAAGCCGGTGCCAAGTGGAGTTCTATGAGTGTAAATGATCACGGGTAAGGGGAGAGCCTGAGAGCTTAATAACTTGTCATTTAACAGTACTGTTTTCCTACATCTTTTATATTAACAGACACCAAAGAACTGGGTACTCTTAAGCAAATAAAATGACTGCTTTCAACCAGTGGATGGTAAAGATGTGAGTTTATTCCACAAGTTAAAAGTTGTAATAAACATTCCTTCTCCATACAGCAGCCAGGATGATCTCAGAGTTGACTCACAACTAAGCAATATCTTCGAAGCTAGCTCATGCTACAGAGATCTGGGGCCTCCAACTTTATCTTTTGTTTCATTTCTCAAGTTGTTCAGAAGTCAGACAAGGTGCTATGTATGCAAATTGGTAGGGGCTTCACAAACACACCGCCAGGGTCAAGACCCAAATTTGACAGGGAGGAAAAAAATTAAAAGTTATCTGCTTAATTCACTGGCTTTAAATTAGCATGCTTTCCAAAAAAAGTTTCAGAATGTTCCCCATGCTTAAATCTGTCCTTTCCTTTGTGATTCTTCCCATGTTCTTATGCTTACAAAGTCCTTTTCCCACAAATTTTAGTTATATTTTCTTTTACCTGTTTTATGGTTTCATTTATATAACTGTAAATTGAAAAAGTAAGAAATCACTTTTTTCTCATTTTAGAAATTAACTGAGGACATTATGCAATTATCACTCCCTTTCCCCCCACTACCATTTTTGGAATAATTTTTTGTTACTCCCATAGTTGTTAATACCACTTTCATCATATGCTAAAGTCTTACTTCTCCGTGATATTTTATGTATTGCATTTTCTTGAGTGTCCTGCCTCATTGACCTGTAAAGTCTTGTGGGATCAGTACTAAAAAAATAAACAAATCAGGTAGAAGATATAATTCACGGCCCTTTTGGAATTTGCCTTTTGAAACAGCAGGCCCTCACCATGCCCAGTTTCCTGCATACCATATGCTATCTGTGAATGGCTGTCTTAGTGAATTTAATTCCTTCTAACACTGGCTCAACCCAGCTATAGAAGAAAGCAACATGTAGTGTGGAGAGAGGCCAGCAAATGACCCACCAAGTACACACTTAGATAAAAGAAAATCCAAAACAAAGGTCTTAGTTATCCCAAGTTAAAAAAAAAAAAAAAATCCCCAAAGGTTACACTGCACAACGCCATCTATGTAACATTTTTAAAACAATTTTTAAGATGAGGAACAGGGGCACCTGACTGGCTCAGTCGATAGGGCATGTAACTCTCGAACTCAGGGTTGTGAGTTCAAGCCCCACATTGGGCACAGAGCTTACTTAAAAATAAAAATTTGGGGTGCCTGGGTGGCTCAGTGTGCCTCTGCCTTCGGCTCAGGTCATGATCTCAGGGTCCTGGGATCAAGCCCTGAATCTTGCTCTCTGCGCAGCGGGGAGCCTGCTTCCTCCTCTCTCTCTCTCTCTCTCTCTCTCTCTCTCTCTCTCTCTGCCTGCCTCTCTGCCTACTTGTGATCTCTGTCTGTCAAATAAATAAATAAAATCTTGAAAAAAATAAATAAGGTACAGATTGCTGGTTCCCAGGCAATGGAGTGGGAGGGTGGGCAAGAGAGATATGTTTGGCTATAAAAAAGCAACACTGGGGGTCCTTGTGTTGATAGAAATGTTTTATATCTGGACTACAGTGCTGGACAGACAAACCTACATTGATAAAATTGTGCAGATCCAAATACACACACTAGTAAGTACAAGTAACACTGAGGAAATCTGAATATGATTGGTGGGTTGTTTTGATGTCAGTATCCTCATTAGGATATTGTACTATACTGCTGCAAAACCTTACCATAGAGGAAAACTGGATAAAAAGTATAAGGAGTCTCTGTATTCCTTTTTACTACTGCATGTGAATCTGCAATTATCTCAATAGAAATTTAGGTCAAAGAAAGCCAGGGTCTTTCCCAGATTGTTAGTTTTGTTTTGTCAGTTTTGTTTTTTGCAACTGCTTGGAAACCCACCTTGAAATTGCAGCATAATTGGAATCTATCTAAAAGCATTGCTTGTAACTTTCTGTTGTGATGGAAATACTATAGATCTGCACTGTCCAATACAGCGTCCACAACACATGTGACTACTCAGCACTTGAAATATAGTTAAGGCAGCTAAAGACTGAATTTTAAATTATATTATTTCAATTAAATTTACATTTAAATAGCCACTAGTGGCTGTGACTCCCTTACAGGGGCAGTACAAAAATGAGATTTGATTTTTTTATAGTCCCCTATTCCTCTGGGTAAATAGGAAATAAGAGGAAGAAAAATTATTTCCCACCACTGAACTAATTCTCGAAGTTTCTGGGGATCCATTTCCTCACTTTGAAACTGGAAAAATAAGATGAACCCTGACAAGTTAGAGTGTGAGAAAGGGCTTCAAACCCCCCCTCCCACCTATACCCTGCAGGACCTTGTAAGTAATTTGACAAGTAACTTGATGAGCGTGCTAAACAATTAGGGAGGTAATCCTGTGACTTATCAGTGAATGTTCCCCACTATTATGTAAAAACCATACAAGGATTAGCAAGTAGATTTGCTTTCACGTACTTAAGAAAGAAAACAACACACACACATGATCCCTTGCCACGCTGCTCCTAGCTTATTCCATAACTATAGTTCCAAAGACTTCAGTTCAAGAGATTTTCTTTAATCAGGAGAAAGAAAAAAAAAAGTCTAGACAAATACGCTATTTCTTCAAGTGCACACGCAAATAGTTTAATGGGAGAATACGAGGGAAAACTCATGGAGAACCAAGAACAAAGCTTCAGTTTAGATCTAAAAAGTGAGTGACTCTGCGAAATAGAAGGATTACCCCCACCGCAGGGCGGGGCAGTTGTCAGACGTGCCCGGGCACCCAACGCCCGTTTTGCAAATCAACCTGGTAGCCCTACCCATTTTCCACCAGCTCGGGGGAGGTTCCGGGAAGCCACGCCCTAAGGGGGCGCGTCCGACCCGGCAGCCCCTAGCAACCTCCGGCTTCGCGCAGGCGCGCCGAAGTCTGCGGGTGAACTCAGGGGCACCGCGCGGAACAAATTCCATTTGACGGCTCTCTCGGCCAGTACTTCGTGCGTCCCCCCACACAGCCATGTCGTCAGTCAACCGAGTGGCGCTGGTGACCGGGGCCAACAAGGGCATCGGCTTCGCCATCGTGCGTGACCTGTGCCGGCAGTTTTCGGGGGACGTGGTGCTCACGGCGCGGGACGAGGCGCGGGGTCGCGCGGCCGTGCAGCAGCTCCAGGCCGAGGGCCTGAGTCCCCGCTTCCACCTGCTGGACATCGACGACCTGCAGAGCATCCGCGACCTGCGCGACTTCGTGCGCAAGGAGTACGGGGGCCTGGACGTGCTGGTCAACAACGCGGGCATTGCTTTCAAGAGTAAGAGGATGCAGACTAGGAGGGGAGGTGGACCCTCGGAGCTCCTCCTACCAGGGTGGACTCCATCTGTTGGGGAATCCAGGCGATCTAGCTTTTAATGACTGTGGCATCCAAAATGGCTCCTTAGGGCAGGGGGAGGGATGGAGGGACAGCACTGGGACACAGGCAAAGTCGAACAGAAATTGCCCCGATTATCAGCTGCCCTGCTTATCAGCCCCAGTGACCTTTGTGTTCCTCTGATTACTGGGGATTTTTTCCAAGTTGTCAGAAAGTTTCTGTCAGATCGGACTTTAGAGCAGTTCTCTTATTTTTACTGCATTTTGTAATAAACTAGAAAACTGCACAAATTGGTAAGGCAATCCCACACCTTCACCCAGCCTTCCCCAATGGTGCCGTTTTATACCACTACAGCATTAACAAATGTGAAAATTGTCAGTGGCACGATACTGTTAACTAGATGCCAGCTTTACACAAAATTCAAAACATTTCACATGTACTTTTTTCATATAACATTTTCTGGAATTTTCCCACAAGGCTCCTACTAACGATGCTTCTCTCCCCCCCCCCCCCCGGAAGCTAATGATCCCACACCGTTTCATATTCAAGCAGAAGTGACCATGAAAACAAACTTCTTTGGTACCCGAGATGTGTGCACAGAACTCCTGCCTCTGATGAAACCCCAAGGTGAGCCTGATGAGGGGCCCAAGCTGTGGTGTTGCGGGAATGATCTGGCCCTGGCCTCCCTGACCTCTTCTACAGGACCCTGGCCCCTCTCCTTGCTCAGCCACACCGGCCTCCTTGCTGTGTCTCCAACTGGACCCTCTGTCTCAGGACCCTAACACACTTGGCCCGCAGTCAGCAGTGCCCTCTGTCCCGCTAGTCCCTCACAACTGCCTCTGTCTTATCCTTAAAGTCTTCCTTGAGATCTCTCCTCAGAGAGACCTTTTACTCCCTCAGTGCCACTCACAGGGGAAGTTCCCTAAGGATTCCTTCCTGGACCCTTTCTCCCCCACAACCCTTTCACCCAGGATTTTACTACAACTAGTGGACTCCTCACTCTCCAAACTTCTTAGGCCCCCCCTAACATCGGTCACCTGCCTAGAACATTCCCAGAGCTCCAGACACACATATTTCTCTTCCTGCCTCTCCTTCTCCTCAGGATGCCCTCACAGACCTTGTCCAGCCTGGGTGCAAGACCCTTCCCCATGGCCACCAGGAGGCCTGCACACTCACATGTGCAGAGCTAATGATGGCCACAGGCGAGAGGTACGTCTCCATGCAGATGGGGCATCTGTGATACTGGATGTCTCTTGTTGCCTAAACCACTGCTCATGCCTTTATCCTCATTCCTCCCCCTCCCACCTCCCTCTTCCACCTGATATCCCATCCCCATTCACCTTTAAGAGGGACATCAAGTTCAGCCTCTGTACTGGTCCTGAATACCAGCAATGGTACTAGTGCAAGGAGTGCCTTCCCTCCAGTGCACTCCCATTCCCATAGGAGAAGGCTGCACAAGTCTAGAATGAGTGGGTTGTATCAGCCGCTGCACAATGCAGCTATGTTCACTGTCCCTCCAGTTTTCCCAGATGGGGAAGGCACAATCCACTCCATTATGCCCTTAGGAATTCTGACATAGAAATTTAAAGCTATAGTTACATGGTTTCTTGATTAGAGATTATCCCTGTTTTCCATTCCCATACTTGCACCCCTCGTCCTGGGAACATGGTAAGAGGAGGAAGAAAAGGAAGTTGAGATGATGTGGGGAAGAATGGTGAGGTCAAGTCAGCATCCTCCCCCTTACCCTCTCCCCAGAATCCCCAGTGAAGCAGAAGAATCTGCCCAGTGGGGCATCTCCCTTGGCACCCACCCGCCTCATGTTGAGTGTGAGTCCATGTTCATGAATGTGTCTAAGCCCCACATACCTTTATCTCGTGTTGAAGGCAACCAAGGATTCAGATGCCTGTTCCAGTTCTCTGTGGAACCACTTCTCTGCATGTGAAAGTGTATTGCTTGGCCTGCAGAAATGATAACACCTTAGGACAAATTTGTGCAGCATCTTCTGTTTTCATCCTGCTATACTGCTTACGCATTGGCATCTTCTTCCGGGTTTCTCCAAAGCTTGGTCCAGAAATAGTGCCTTGACTTGTCCGGACCACCTGTTTGGAGCCTCCCAAGCTACTACCTTCAACCTAACTTGCCACCTATGTGGAAGGCCTTCCCCTTGGGCAATCTCTCCCATAACTATCTCCAGTCTTTGTCTCTTTTGCTGAGAAATGGAAGAGTCCTTGGGTTTTGCCGGGTGGGGGGTGCTCACAGGGTGCAGAATCTATGTCAACAGTTACCCCAGCTCTGCGTTTCTGCAACTCTCCCATTTCCACTCCTCTCAGGGACCAGATGGCCATTTCATAAAGGCATACCAGGATATCCACTTCCTGGTTCCACTCCCATTCCAGTCCCAGAAGAGGCTCTTCTGAGGGGCATTGACTTGTCCAACTTTATTCTGCCCCCTAAATTGCCATAGGGACTTCCATAGGCCATGCCCTCTACGGACTTCCTTCAGTTCCCCCAGTTTTCCACTGCCTCTCTCCATGACTGTATTCTCAGGCCATAACACACACCCAAGTTCATAAAAACTCCATCATAGACAAATCACCATGCAAGGCAGGCCACTAAACCAATTTGTTGTTATCATCCTCAAACAGAGTGGCAGCCTTCCAGACCAGATGGAACTGCCCTCCTCACACCAGTCAGCTCCTTATTTGTACAGACCTATTTGAGGCCACTCCCCAAGTGACCGTGAGAACTTCAGGTGGTCCCAAAGGTGGCCTTAGGGAGAAAGAGGGAATCCACTCTTGAATGCAAGGAGTGTCTCCTTATATCCTCCTTAACCATGTTCTTCCTTACAGGATTTCCATTTTTCCTATGGAACATAGGCTCAGTGCCCTCCCCCTAGCATTTCTCGGACTTCATAAGAGACGTTACAGGTATAACAAGTTCCAAGACCGTATCATAGTCTTCACACATACAGGCAGTCTTACAGATGCTCATAGCAAATTAATAAAGTCTCAAGTGGAAATTTTCTGTACAAAGTCTTGGCGAAATTGGCATTTGTCGTTCTTGAGCCTTTCGATGTAACGTTGTGTATTGTTATGTCAGGCAGAGTGGTGAACGTGTCCAGCATGGTGAGTCTGCGGGCCCTGAAAAATTGCAGTCCCGAGCTGCAGCAGAAGTTCAGAAGTGAGATCATCACAGAGGAGGAGCTGGTGGGGCTCATGAACAAGTTCGTGGAAGACACGAAGAAAGGTGTGCACAGGAAGGAGGGCTGGCCTGATACTGCCTATGGAGTGACAAAAATCGGCGTCACAGTCCTCTCCAGAATCCATGCCAGGAAACTGAGTGAGCAGAGGAAAGGGGACAAGATCCTTCTGAATGCCTGCTGCCCTGGGTGGGTGAGAACAGACATGGCAGGACCTAAAGCCACTAAAAGCCCAGAAGAAGGAGCAGAGACCCCTGTCTACTTGGCCCTTCTGCCCTCAGATGCTGGGGGGCCTCATGGGGCATTTGTTATGGAGAAGAAAGTTGAACAATGGTGAGCTGAATTCACAGCTCTGTCCATGGATCCCCTCAGGATCCCCCTCCTTTGACCAAAAGGACTCTTCCACTGTCAGTAATATCCCTAACCACAGCAAAAAAGGTATAAAATATCCCTGCTGAGTATTCAATTTCAGGAGGCTACTAATTCAGGGAAGGTTCTTTTGATTTCTTCTTCTTTTGATTTCAATGAGATAATGGACCGCAGACATGAATAAATGTTCCTCTATAAATGCCGATTAGTGCTCTATGTGCTGAATGAGCTGAGAAGTCGTCTACACTGAATAAGATGAAGAGAAGTTAGAGTTTCACTCAAGGGTAAGCAAACATTATACAAAGAGGCAGATAGTGGTATGTTTAGCTTTGCAGGTGACACACTCCTGTCAGATCTCCTCAGCTCTCCTGCTATAGCATGAAAGTAACGACAGACAATATACAAACCAACGAGCTTGGTTGGATGTGACATGAAGCCTAGTGTGCCAGCCTCTAGTACAGCATGAAGGGAAGATGTCCCCTGTAGTCTCTGAATATCAAACTCATTGGGGAAAAAACAATTTCCAAGTGTGAAATGACAGAAGGAACTTAGATACATCCATAGAGTGCTCTGAGACAATGGAGAAAATTGAGTATGGTTTGGGTATGGACAATGAGTCCCCGGGAGTGAGGCCCAAGACACCAGGGCGACAAGAAGGTTCTTACTGCCCCGTCCAAGCCTGGCTGCCTGTGGACTTCACTGAACCTCCACCACATGCCTCCCTTCACAAGAACGTGCATGTTGGAAAGGGGCCTCTACTATACTAATTATTTTTCATGCTTCACCAAGGATTTTCAGCCTCACCCAAATGAAAGGTGGGAGACCCTAAAAGCAAGGGTAGGGTCCTTATTTTAAGTTTTTCCCTTCAGATGGGCTGATAATGACCTCCCTGTTATTTTCCACTTAAATGTATAAGAAAGCAACTAATTTCTATGTATTAATTTTGTATCCTGCCACATTACTGAATATATGAGTTCCAATAATCCGGAGATGGGGTCTTTTGGGTTCTCCACATAAAGTATCATGTCATCTGCGAAGAGACAGAGTGTTTGACTTCATCTTTGCCAATTTGAATGCGTTCTGTTTTTGTTATCTGATGGCTGTTGCTAGGACTTCAAGTACTATGTTGAACAGTAGTGGCCAGAGTGGGCATCCTTGTCATGTTCCTGATCTGAAGGGAAAGGCTCTCAGCTTTTCCCTATTGAGAATAGTATTTGCTATGGGCTTTTCATAGATAGACTTTATGAAATTGAGGAATGTTCCCTCTATCTCTACACTCTGAAGAGTTTTAATCAGGAAATGATGCAGTATTTTGTCAAATGCCTTTTCTGCATCAATTGAGAGGACCATGTGGTTCTTTTCTCTTATTAATGTGTTCTATCACATTGGTTGTGATAGAACAAATGTTGAACCACCCTTGCAACTTGGGTAAATCTCACCTGGTCATGATGGATCATCCTTTTAATGTACTGTTGGATCCTATTAGCTACTCTCTTGTTGGGAATCTTGGCATCCATATTTATCAGGGATATTGGTCTCAAATTCTCCTTTTTGATGGGGTCTTTGCCTGGTTTGGGGATCAAGGTAATGGTGGCCTCAGAAAGAGTCTGGAAGTTTCCTTCTGCTTCTATTTTTTGAAACACCTTCAGGAGAATAGGTATTATTTCTTTTCTGAATTGGTAGAATTACCCAGTAATCCATCAGGTCCTGGACTCTTGTTTTTTGGAAGGTTTTTGATCACTGCTTCAATCTGATTACTGGTTATTTGTCTACTCAGGTTACCAATTTCTTCGTGTTTCAGTCTTGGAAGTTTATAGGTTTCCGGGAAGGCATCTATTTCTTCTAGGTTGCTTAACTTATTGGCATATAGCTGTTTATAATAATTTCTGATGATTATTTCTATTTCCTTGGTGTTGGTCATGGTCTCTCCCCTTTCATTCATAATTTTATTAATTTAGGGCCTTTCTCTTTTCTTTTGGATAGGTCTGCCAGTGGTTTATCAATCTTACTAATTTTTTTTTAAAGATTTTATTTATTTATTTGACAGAGAGAGATCACAGTAGACAGAGGCAGGCAGAGAGAGAGAGAGGGAAGCAGGCTCCCCGCTGAGCAGAGAGCCCGATGCGGGACTCGATCCCAGGACCCCGAGATCATGACCCGAGCCGAAGGCAGTGGCTTAACCCACTGAGCCACCCAGGCGCCCATCAATCTTACTAATTCTTTCAAAGAACCAGCTTCTAGTTTTGTTGATGTATCCTACTGTATTTCTGCTTTCTAATTCATTGATTTCTGCTCTAATCTTAATTATTCTCCTTCTCCTGCATGGCTTGGGCTAATTTGTTGTTGATTCTCCAGTTATTTAAGGTGTAAACATAGTTTGTGTATCCAAGATTTTTCTTTTCTTTCTTTTTTTTATTTTTTTTTAATTTTTATTTATAATTTTTTCTTTTTTTTTTAATTTTTTATTTCTTTTCAACGTAACAGTATTCATTCTTTTTGCACCACACCCAGTGCTCCATGCAATCCATGCCCTCTCTAATACCCACCACCTGGTTCCCCCAACCTCCCACCCCCCGCCCCTTCAAAACCCACAGATTGTTTTTCAGAGTCCATAGTCTCTCATGGTTCACCTCCCCTTCCAATTTCCCTCAACTCCCTTCTCCTCTCTAACTCCCCTTGTCCTCCATGCTATTTGTTATGCTCCACAAATAAGTGAAACCATATGATAATTGACTCTCTCTGCTTGACTTATTTCACTCAGCATAATCTCTTCCAGTCCCGTCCATGTTGCTACAAAAGTTGGGTATTCATCCTTTCTAATGGAGGCATAACACTCCATAGTGTACATGGACCACATCTTCCTTATCCATTCATCCATTGAAGGGCATCTTGGTTCTTTCCACAGTTTGCCCACCGTGGCCATTGCTGCTATAAACATTGGGGTACAGATGGCCCTTCTTTTCACTACATCTGTATCGTTGGGGTAAATACCCAGTAGTGCAATTGCAGGGTCATAGGGAAGCTCTATTTTTAATTTCTTGAGGAATTGCCACACTGTTCTCCAAAGTGGCTGCACCAACTTGCATTCCCACCAACAGTGTAAGAGGGTTTCCCTTTCTCCACATCCTCTCCAACACATGTTGTTTCCTGTCTTGCTAATTTTGGCCATTCTAACTGTGGTTTTAATTTGAATCTCCCTGATGGCTAGTGATGATGAACATTTTTTCATGTGTCTGATAGCCATTTGTATGTCTTCATTGGAGAAGTGTCTGTTCATATCTTCTGCTCATTGTTTTATATGATTGTCTGTTTTGTGTGTGTTGAGTTTGAGGAGTTCTTTATAGATCCTGGATATCAACCTTTTGTCTGTACTGTCATTTGCAAATATCTTCCATTCCGTGGGTTGCCTCTTTGTTTTCTTGACTGTTTCCTTTGCTGTGCAGAAGCTTTTGAACTTGATGAAGTCCCAAAAGTTCATTTTCGCTTTTGTTTCCTTTGCCTTTGGAGACATATCTTGAAAGAAGTTGCTGTGGCTGATATCGAAGAGGTTACTGCCTATGTTCTCCTCTAGGATTCTGATGGATTCCTATCTCACGTTGAGGTCTTTTATCCATTTCGAGTTTATCTTAGTTTGTGTATCTAGGATTTTTTTTTTTTTTTTTTTTTTTTTTTTTTT
>NW_019154127.1:6836725-6945262 GCF_002288905.1 Enhydra lutris kenyoni
TTTTTTTTTTTTTTTTTTTTTTTTTTTTTTAGTGAGGCTTGGATGGCTACATATTTCCCCCTTAGGACTGCCTTTGCCATATCCCGTAGGTTTTGGACTGACTGTTACCATTCTCATTCATTTCCATAAATTGTTTAATTTCTTCTTTGATTTCCCAGTTGACCCAACCATTCTTGAGCAGGATGATCTTTAGCTTCCAAGTGTTTTAATTTCTTCCAACCTTTTTCTTGTGGTTGAAACTTGCCAGTTTCAAAGCACTGTGGTCCAAGAATATGCAGGGAATAATCTCAATCTTTTGGTATCAGTTGAACCCTGATTTGTAACCAGTATGTGGTCTATTCTGGAGAAAGTTCTATGTGTGCTCAAAAAGAATGAGTATGCTGTTGTTTTAGAGTAGAATGTTCTGTATATATCTATGGGGTCCATCAGGTCCAGTGTGTCATTCAATGCTCTTGTTTCTTTGTTGATTTTCTGCTTGGGTGATCTGTCTATTGCTAAAAGTGGAGAGTTAACATCTCCTACTATTAATGTATTATTATCAATATGTCTCTATTTTGGTTTACAGTTGGCTTATGTAGTTGGCTATTGTCATGTTGGAGGCACAGATATTTACAATTGTTAGATATTCTTATTGGATAGATTCTTTAGGAATGATATAGTGTCCTTCTGTATCTCTGACTACAGTCTTTAGCTTAAAATCTAATTTGTCTTATATGAGAATTGCTACCCCAGCTTTCTTTTGCAGTCCATTGGCATGAAAGATGGTTGTCCATCCCTTAAGTTTCAGTCTGGATGTATGTTTAGGTTCAAAATGAGTCTCTTGTAGACAGCATACGGATGGGTCCTGTCTTTTTATCCAGTCTGCAAACCTGTGCTCTTTTATGGGAGCATTTAGGCCATTCACATTGAGAGTGATTATTGAAAGATACAATTTTATTGTCATCATGTTGCCTGTGAAGTCCTTGTTTCTATAGATTATCTCTGTATTTTTCTGTTCTCTATCACTCTTGGGGCCTTTCTCCTTTTATAGAACCGCCCCCCCCCCCCTTAATATTTCTTACAGGACCAGCTTAGTGGTCACATACTCTTTCAGTATCTGCTGGTCCTGGAAGCTCCTTATCTCTCCATCCATTCTGAATGACACCTTTGCCAGATAAAGAATTCTTGGCTGCATGTTCTTCTTATTTAGTACCCTAAATATGTCTTGCCAGCCCTTTCTGGATTGCCAGGTCTCTGTGGACAGTTTTCACATTATTCTGATGTTCCTCCTTTTGCACATAAGGAATCTCTTCCCCTGACCTGCCCTTAAGATGATA
Source organism: Enhydra lutris kenyoni (assembly GCF_002288905.1). Classification (NCBI taxonomy): domain Eukaryota; kingdom Metazoa; phylum Chordata; class Mammalia; order Carnivora; family Mustelidae; genus Enhydra; species Enhydra lutris. The sequence goes on from NW_019154127.1 coordinate 6,838,042, forward strand.
TCCTTGGTTCTAAGGTTAGTGTTTTACTGCTACATGCCTGGGCATTGGTTTATTCTCCTGGATCTTGGGAAGTGTTCTCTCTGCCTCTAGGACATGAATGCTTGTTTCATTCCCCAGATTAGGGAAGTTCTCAGCTAGGATTTGCTCAAATATATCTTCTAGTCCTCTCTCTCTCTCCACCCTCTCAGGGATCCCAATAATTCTGATTTTGGAATATTAGATGGCATCATTTATTTCTCTAATTCTGCTTTCATAGATTTTAAGCTGTTGTTCCAGGCCTTCTCCTGTTCCTTCCTTAATGTCAGTTTGTCTTCTAGATCACTAATTCATTCTTCTGTCTCATTTACCCTAGCCGTCAGAGTATCTAGATTAGATTGGATCTCATGGATAGCATTTTTAAGTTCTGCCAGATCAACTCTCATTTCTACCCTTAGAGAATCTATGTTGTCATTAATGGTTTTCTCCATCCTAGCTATTGTCTGCATAACTGTTACCCTGAAGTCTATTTCCAACATCTTGCTTATGTCCATATCCAATAGTCCTATGGCAGAGGTCACAGTCTCTGAGTGTTTCCTATGTTGAGAGTTGCTCCTCTTAGCCAGTTTGTTGAGGGGCTGTTGAGGGAATGTACAGAGTCCAAATTATTGACCACAACCCAAGCAAGATGCACCTGTTTTATAGGGTCCTTAGGATTGCCACCTTCTTGTTCTTCCAGCCTGTCCTTTGGGGGAGGGGACTGCCATGCTGTTATTCAGGCAACACCGTTTGGGCAGAGTTGCCCTGTGCCCTGTGGGGGGGGGATAGGCTCAGTGAAAATCAGGTTTTGGGGGCTTTTGTGACTTTCCATGGAGGCTTTCCACATCTCTTCTGAGAGAGCAGAAATGACCATATCCAAACCTCTGTCTCAAAAGTCTGTTTGAGGGGCGCATGGGTGGCTCAGTGGGTTAAGCCTCTGCTTTCGGCTCAGGTCATGATCTCAGGGTCCTGGGATCGAGCCCCACATCGGGCTCTCTGCTCAGCGGGGAGCCTGCTTCCCCTCTCTCTCACTGCCTGCCTCTCTGCCTACTTGTGATCTCTGTCAAATAAATAAATAAAATTTTAAAAAAAAAGTCTGTTCTACAGAGAGCTCTCCAGGCCACACTGTCTCCATTTCTGTCTTCGCTGCCAAAACCCACAAGGACCTGGGTTGTGCACCCCCACAGCAGTACTTCCAGCCCTTGCTTCCAGGTGCAGGCACATCGCTCTGCTTTGTGCTTCTAAAACCACCAGCCATCCCCAGTTCACATTCATTTCCCAGAAACTCCAGGTTTCAGTATTGGGGGTTGGGGGGAGTGTCCTAAAGTAATTTCCCTGCCACTACCAGTCTGCAAGTCTGTGCCCGCTCCCCAGCATGGGAGACTTTTGAGCTCCAGCAGCACAGAATCCAGGGGCTCCCTCCCCCTTCTGTTTATCTTCCCATATTTTCCAGCAGAATCACCACTCCCTGCATCATACCTCTAGACCAACTGCCTGAGATATTCTGTTTGTAGAGATCCAGATATATCTTCTTACATTACGGGCTGATTTCATAGGTGTTCAGAATGGTCTGGTAGGTATCCAGGTCAATTCAGGATACTGCCTGAAATGGAGTTCCCTACTCCTCTGCCATCTTTGCATCCCCTTATTTGCATTTCTAACCTGACAAATTAAGAATATGAATGTCTACAAGAAGACATAGGATCTCCACTGCAAATTTGCAAAAATACTCTAAGGTCACATAGGTCTTTTTTTCCTTGATATTTTAAAACACCTAATTATATAAAATACTTTTAACTGTGACTTAAACTCAACCAAAAAAGTAGGCACTTTAGCCAGATAGGATTATGTAACCATAAATTAATCATTCCAATCATACCTTGGTCCATGGTGGCTTCATAAACATCCCCTGCCCACAACCAAGTCTTAGAACAGTATCAAATTCTCTATTTCTCCCTCTTGAGTCTCTCCTAAGAAAGGAAGGGGACCTGTAGCTTCAGAAGCACTTTCCCTATGCCAGATATTTCACTGCATTTTGGAAGAACCCAACCATTCCAATTCTGCAAAGGATGGACTCATTCCAAAGACAATCTATCGACTCCTTTTATTCCTTTTGAGGTTTTCCCAAAATTATTTTAGTTCAGCCACCGCGAATCTCTAGTCCCTTATGACCATCACCAACCACCTTTCTTTGGCAAGAATTTTTGTCCAACCCCAACCATTGTTTACCTCAGAGGAGGGACCCTAAGAGGGTGGAGTCTAGGTTGGGCTGAGAGTGCAGCTGCTGGAGGGACAAACCTGGTATAGTGTTATTAGGAAAATTTCTAAAACATTTGGCCCCTTCTGCAATGGGGGGACAGAGGCGGGGCCTTGGACCTACAGTGCTACAACCTAGAATACACTTCTACTGGCATCTCTGACAGTGATAGACCCACAGCAAATTGGCTCACCACACAGGGCACTGCTTGCTCTCCATGCAGCCACATCATTGTCCCCGTGAGTGGCACTGGTGACAGGGGCCGACAATGGTAAAAAAAAAAAAAAAAGCATTGGCTTTACCATTGTGCAGGACCTGTACCAGCAGTTTCAGGGGATGTGGTACTCATGACATGGGATGAGGCACAGGGCTGGGCAGCAGTGAAACAGCTCCAGACCAAGGGCCTGAATCCCCACTTCCACCTTCTGGACATCAACGACCTTCAGAGCATCCATGCCCTGCGTCACTTCGTGATGCAATGATTGGGGTTGGACTAAAATTCAAGGAGTACAGGGACCTAGATGTGCTGGTCAACAATGCAGGCATCACATTCAAGGGTAAGAACACAGGAGCAGTTAGGGCGGGAAACCTCTCTTATGGGACCTTCCAGTGTTGGCTGCATATGGTCTCTGAATGCTACTGGAGGGTTTAAAGCTCCAGTAGGATCTAGAAAGGCCTCCCTGGGGGAAAAATCCAGACTGGAGGCACAGAGAGAGAAGAAGCCTCTGGGGGTTGCAAGCCTTTAAAGCCAAGAACCATGGCATTGCCATGGATTAATCTCAGGGACCTGACAGAGATTTTTGCAAGCTTCATTCGGTTTGGACCAGAGCCATTCAGTGCATGTTTAACCTATTTTGTAACAAACACAAATTACAAAGAGACATACACAAAAATCCCACTGGGCACACTTCCCTTAGCCTCCTGGAATGATGCCAACTTACCAAGCTACACAGCATTAACACAGCAGATAACACAGTTAACACAGAGTTCACTAACACAGACTTAATGAGAATTCACCAGACTGCATGTACAAAAAACAAATGTTACTGTCACTCATGGAATGTTCTCAGATCGCTATTATTTATTAGTGTGTTCTCCTCTTCCCCTAACAGCTGGTGATCCCACACCCTTTCATATTCAAGCAGAAGTGACCATGAAAACAAACTTCTTTGGTACCCGAGATGTGTGCGCAGAACTCCTGCCTCTAATGAAACCCCAAGGTGAGCCTGATGAGGGCCCCAAGCTATGGTGTTTCGGGAATGATCTGGCCCCTGCCTCTCTGGCCTCATCTACAGATGCTGGCTCCTCTCCCTGCTCAGCCACACCCTGAGCATGATTACCAAGTCTCAACCTGGACAGTGTACCTCTGCCTCAGGACTCACAGTGAGCAGCGTCCTCTGTCTCACTGGTCCTTCACAGCTGGCTCTGTCTTATCCTTCCAGTCATCATTCAAAACTCCTCAGAGAGATCTTTTACTCCCTTAGTGCCACTCACAAGAGAAGATCCCCGAGGATTCCTTTCTGAACCCTTTCTTCTCCCTCTCCGTCTCTCCTAGGGATTTTATCCAGACTAGTGGACTCCACACTCTCCAAAGTTCTCAGGTCCCGCTAATATCTGTCACCTACCTAAAACAATCCCAGAGTTCCAGACACACATAGTTCCCTTCCTGCCTCTCCTTCTCCTCAGGATGCCCTCCACCCCTCCCCAAATCCCACCCCTCCAGCACCCATCCTGCACCGCCATCTAAACATTTACATTTCCAAAACACTTATCATTTCCCACACACAACCTCGTCACAAACCCCATCACACTCTCAGCTGTCATTTCTAGATTATTTCAACCTTCCGAAGACACCCTGCTTCTTCAGTCTTTTCCTCTCTGAGCATTCTCTGTACTCTCTGAGGGCTCACTTACTCCCAAAAGATCTTCAGAAGCAAAGCCCAAGCCTGAGCATCACTTGTAGGCATCTCTGTCATCAGACCTGCCAAACTCCAGGCCCATCGACTCCCCTTCCCCTGGTTCAATGCTCTGCACAAAACAAACTGCCATAATTCCTTGGTTGTCAACTACTATAATACTTAACCCCATGAGAACGTGATAGGGGGAAGCACAGCCCTTTTACTACACTCATTAAGAGGGAAGCTGACACTTTTAGGAAGATTAATATTCTGGCTTGAATTAAAAACATGCGGGTACAGTTGACTCTTGGTTCTGCCCCCAATTCCTCTTCTGTCCTGGAAAGCTCTACTACTTCTTCTAACATTCACTGGCTTCACTGACATCTCAAAGGGCAGCTCTCAGATGTCACCTGACTCCTTTACTCACCACAACACTTGAGTGGGATGGAGTTCCTTGTGCCACCACACATCCTACAGGTATTCCCTTAGAAGGCAAAAATGACTTCTGGCTGAGAAATTCTTCTCACCTACCGAGCAGTGTTGGTGCTTGCTGTGTGTTGGCCTTGGACCAGAATGAGGAGGGAGTCCTCTTCTGCATTTGCTAAGGCAGGCTCTAATCAAACAATTCTTCTTGCCTCGGGGAAACTGGACTTCATGGACAAGGAAATGCAAGCTACATTCTCAGTGCGTAAGCAGGGTTTTCTTGACTTTGGAGGAGTTCTTCCGTTAGCTGGGAAGATGCTAGCCACTGCAGCCATGTTACCAGGACTTTACTCTCTTTGGGAACACTATCTGGGAGAAATCCTAGCTAGGATAACCAAAAGCAAATGCTGTCCCTTCTCTCTCATACTTCACAACCTAAGACATGAAGGACAATCTTGAATGACTTCACCAGTTCTCTGTCGGAGCAGAACACACTTCAGAGCCGGGTGTTTGCTCTGTTTTTTTGGCATGGAAGGACAAAATGAAAGAGAATTGTGAGCCTAAGGACTATGAGGGATAGCAGATGTTGATTTTTCTTCTTTTTAAATTCTTTCTTCAAAAAATAAAGTTTTACTAAAAAATTGAGCCACAAAAAAAGAATATACAACAACAAGGTGCCCACCATTGATCATAACCAGACAATCAATATCTAGGCCATATATATCCTATCTCACATTCCATGGATTTTCCTTCCCTTTCCCCTAAATTCATAATCTTGAATTTAAAGGATACATTCTCTAAAGTGATAAACTGTTGTCCTTGTATTCCCTTTAAATTATACTATAGATTTATTTTGAAAAAGATACTAAAAATATATACCCATTTAAATATAAAGACTGTAAACAATTACTCATACATGTCAATATAAGTTCATTTCTATAAAGACTAACTATATTTTCAAAAAAGAGTATATTTTTTTAAGATTTCATTTATTTATTTGACAGAAAGATCACAAGTAGGCAGAGAGAGAGAGGAGGAAGCAGGCTCCCTGCTCAGCAGAGAGCCTGACGTGGGGCTTGATCCCAGGACCCCGGGATCATGACCTGAGCTGAAGGCAGAGGCTTTAACCCACTGAGCCACCTAGGCACCCAAGAAAGAGTATATTTTCCAAAAAAGTGAGAACTGTGTCAATGCCTTACACTTTTAACAGCTCTGTTGAGATACAATTCACATATCCTACACTTCACCCATTACAGGTATGCAGCTCAGCGGATTTTAGTAAGGGGCCGGGTTGTGGAACCATCATTGCTTCAAGATTAGCACATTGTCATCAGCCCAGGGAGATCCTGGGCCCTTAGCTATCAGCCCTCTGTGCTCTCATTCCCCCTAACCCAAGCAACCATCAATCTATACTCTCTCCCTACATTTCCTTTTCCGGACGGAGAATCACATAATGAGTGGTCTTTTGTGACTGGCTTTTTAATTTTGAATATTGCTGTCAGGGTTCATGCATGTTGTAGCACCAACATCATTTCTTTGATAGTATCCATTTAACAGATTTGTTTTCCATGGCTTTGTTCCATGACCATATTGCCAGGACATTAGTCACTCCTGAGGCAATAAAAACCCCAGGGAGAAAACCTGTATGCAATTCAGCCCACTGAGGTGACTCATTTTTACCTACCCAGAGCATACCAAACCTAATGCAGTCTGTACACCTTCAAGGGGCCCTCAGTTAAGTGATCATCTCTTTGTTGTTCAGTAGACACTGATTCATAGAACACTGCCCAAATAACCATAAGATCGTCAGATGGTCCCAAAGAGGACCAATGAGGAAAAGTTGCTTTCTACTCATGACTACAGAGTGCCTCCTATCACTCTGTTTAGCATGTTCCTCTATAAGGCACATTCTTTTCTCTACAGAACATCTGCTCAGTCCCACTAGATCATTTCTCTGACATTGTCGGAGACATTATGGGTAAAACAAAGCTCAAAACTGAATCATGTCCTTCAGCTACAGAGGCAGTCATCATTAATAGTGATAGCAAACTGATAATTGTCTCCCAAATGGACAAAATACTAGCAATTTTGGATTTCATCATCCTCATGCATGCCATTCTTTTTGACTCTTTGTGTTCTATTTTAGACAGAGTGGTGAATGTATCTAGGATAATAAGCCTCATAGCCCTTAAAAAGTGCAACCCAGACCTGCAGCAGAAGTTTATAATTGAGACCATCACAGAGGAGGAGCTGGTGGGGCTCATGAACAAGTTCGTGGAAGACACAAAGAAAGGTGTGCACAGGAAGGAGGGCTGGCCTGATACTCCCTATGGAGTGACAAAAATCGTGTCACGGTCCTCTCCAGAATCCATGCCAGGAAACTGAGTGAGCAGAGGAAAGGGGACAAGATCTTCTTGAAAGCCTGCTGCCCTGGGTGGGTGAGAACAGACATGGCAGGACCTAAAGCCTCTAAAAGCCCAGAAGAAGGAGCAGAGACCCCTGTCTACTTGGCCCTTCTGCCCTCAGATGCTGAGGGACCTCATGGGGCGTTTGTTATAGAGAAGAAAGTTGAACAATGGGGTCCCCTCTATCAGTTACCTTCATGGCTCCCATCTCAAATCCCACCATGACTGACCAAAACAACTGTTATACTGTCAACAATATCCTTATCAAAAAAAACAGAAACAAAAAAATAATCACTATCCCTACCGAGTATTCACATTGAATTGGCTACTAATTCTGTGAAGTTTCTTGTGATTTCTTCCGTGATATGAGAGGGAAAAAAGTAGAATTGATGACAATAATTAATGGACATCACAAATAAACAATTCTAAGTAAATGTCCGTGTCTGCAGAGTGTTTACATGGCAACCATCCCAAAAATCACAATTTAGTACACTAAGTTCAAAGAACAGACCCTGAGGTGGGTCAAGAAAAGGACAGTTTAACTCAGAGCTTGGTAAACATTAGTGAAAGAGCCAGATAGTAAGTATTTTTGCCTTTGCAGGCCAAAGGTCTCTGCAGACCTACTCAAATCTGCATTGTAGCTTGAAAGTCAACACAGATGATATATCAACACATGAATGGGGCTACATTTCCCTGGCCAGCATACTTTATCAGCCTCCACTATGACATGGCAACCCCATGAAGAATAGATATCCTCTGTCTATCCTTCTCATTGATATCCTTAAGTATCCTTAAGATATCCTTAAAAAATCAAACTCACTGGGGGAAAAGCAATTTCAAGGTGTCAAATGGAACTGGGTGCCCAAGATATATCCATAAGACAAGCTGAGACAAGGAGGATGAACATGGATTGGTACCAAGGGATATGAAAGAATGATTATCAAATCTCCTCAAGGTGAATGTGTTCTTGAAGTAGGGATAAAGGGTCACCAAGTTTGTAACATTAACTTGGATCAGCAAAATATCAACAGAAAGTGAACACATAAAGAGAAGAAAATATTCATCATTGTTGAAGCTACTTTGCTGAATCCATGGGTGTCCACAATAATATTCTTTCCACTGTTCTCTTGGAAAGCTGTGAACACAAACATCTGGAAACTAAAAGGTCCTGTCTCTGCCACCTTACTAGTGACCTTGAGCAAAATGCCACATGTTGCTGTATGTCAATCTCCTCAAGTGTACAATGGGGGACACCTCATAGCACTGCTGTGAGGAGTAAGTGAACTGATACAGATGGACAGGCTGAAAACAATGGCTGTGCAAAGTGTCCACCAAGAGTCCCTGTAGTGGGGTCTGACACATCCATGGCCCTGAGGAGAAGTTCTTACTGCCCTGTACCAAGCCTGGCTCCCCGTGGGCTCACCGAATGCTCACCCACCTCCCTCTTCTCACAGAAGCATTCATGTGCTACAGACTCCTCTCCTCTCATGATTATTTTTCACTCTTTACAAGGGCTTTTACAAGGTAATGGAAATGAAAACTGAGGGCCCATGCAAGCAGGAGTTAGTTTTTTTTATTTTGAAAGTGAGGTTTCCTTTGGGGCACCCAGCTGGCTCAAATGGTTTATCATGGGACTCTTCATCTCAGGGTTGTAACTTTGAGCACAAGTTGGGTGCAGAGATTACTTAAATATAAAATCTTTTTTAAAAATAACATAAAATAGGGGCACCTAGGTGGCTCAGTGGGTTAAAGCCTCTGCCTTCGGCTCAGGTCATGATCTCAGGGTCCTGGGATCAATCCCCGCATTGGGCTCTCTGCCTGCCTCTCTGCCTATTTGTGATCTCTGCTTACTTGTGATCTTCCTCTCTCTCTGTCAAATAAATAAATAAAAAATCTTTTTAAAAAATTACATAAAATAGTGGGGAGGAGCAAGATGGCAGAGGAGTAGGAGACCTAAATTTCATCTGGTGCCAGGAATTCAGCTAGTTATCAAACCATTCTGAACACCTATAAACTCAACAGAGAATCAAAGAAAAGAAGAGCCACCTTTCTATGAACAGAAAAGCAACCACTTTCTAGAAGTTAGGATGTGTGGAGACGTGAATCCGAGGTGATATATGGGAAGATAGACTGCAGGGGAGGAGAGAGCCTTCATCAGACAGCTCCTGGCAAGTGATAGAGTAGCAGAGCACAAAATCAAAACTTTAGAAGTCTGCTCTAATGAGGGACATTGCTCCAGTGGCTAAGAGGAGGGTGGAACCCTTGCTGGGACAGTGTGGTCCCAGGACCCTCAGGGTCACAGAAAGACTGGGGGTGCTGGAGTGTGGCAGAGTATGGCAGGTATTGGAGCAGGGGAGCCAGCTGCAGAGATAGAGCCAAGGAGTGGGCTCTCAGCTCAGGGTTACCTTAAACTGTGATCCAAGGCATAATCAGACCACTGCTGTTCAAGCAGGGACCCCACAAGTGGCGGATCTGGGGAGACCCCCTTCTTCCTCCACTGGAAGGAGCAGCACAGGAGCATGCTGCAGGAACCTTTTGGGTTTAGAGACTCCAAATGGGGCCGTGCACCAGAGATAGAAAATCTCGGTCATAGGCCAGGTGAGCCTGGAGTGCAGCCAGACACCAGAAAGACAGAAGTGATTGACTGCTTTTCTCTGAGGGCTCAGTGAGGAGGGGGGCCCAAGCTCTCAGCTCCTCTGGGACAGAGATTGGGAGGCCACCATTTTCATTCTCATCCTCCAAAGCTGTAGGGGAAGCTTTCAGGGAACAAAAGCTCCCGGGAGCAAACTCAAGCAGATGATTTAGCCTGGCCCCTGGCAAGGGAGGTGCAGTTCCACCTCGAGCAAAGACAGTTAAGAATCACTGCAACAGGCCCCTCCCCCAGAAGATCAGCAAGAGCATCCAGTCAAGACCAAGTTTACCAATCAATGAGAATGCAAAACTCCAGCACTAAGGGAATACAGCACATGGAATTCATGGCTTTTTCCCCATGATATTTTAGTCTTTCAAAGTTAATTTTTTTTAATTTTCTTTATTTTTTTCTTTTTCTATTTTTTAAAATTTTTCCTCTTTCCTATTTTAACCAACATCTTATCAATACCTTTTCAAAAATCTTTTTTACTTTTCATTTTTATAGTCATATTCTATCCCTTCTTTGTAATTACCCTTATTTTTTGTATACATATAAGTTTTTCCTTCTTTAAAATTATGGGATAAGTTTCTTCTAACAAACCAAAATATACCCCAAATCTAGTCTATGGCTTTGCTCTACTCTTCCATCTGACCACATTCTCTCCTTTTTTCTTTTAATTTTTCTTTCTTCTCTTAACCAACTTCTTATCTTATCAATTCTTTTTTTTTAATTGCTTTTAATTTCTTCTTTGCAATCATATAACATCCCTTCATCAGATTTACCCTTATTTCTTTCTTCAAAATTTTGGGAGGAAGCTTCTTCCAACAGTCCAAAATATACCCAAAATCAAGTGTGTGGCTCTGTTATGTTCACCAGCCTGATCATATATTTTCTCTTTCCTTTCTCATCTTCCCCAGTTTCAGGTCTCTTCTGATTTGGTTAGTGCATATTTTTCTGGGGTCGTTGTTACCCTTTTAGAATTTTGTTCTCTCATTCATATATTCTTATCTGGAAGAAATGACAAAACAGATAAACTCACCTCAAAAAAATAAAAAGAACAAGAGGAAGTACCTACTGCTAGAGACCTAATCAATACAGACATTAGTAAATGGTAGGACTAGAATTCAGAATGACAATTATAAAGATACTAGCTGGGCTTGAAAAAAGCATAGGACATACTAGAGAATCCCTTTCAGGAGAAATAAAAGAACTAAAATCTAACCAAGCTAAAATTTAAAAAGCTATTAATGAGATGCCATCAAAAATGGAGGCTCTTACTGCTAGGATACATGAGGCAGAAGAGAGAATTAGTGAAATAGAAGACCAAATGATGGAGAATAAAGAAGCTGAGAAAAGAGAGATAAACAACTACTGGACCACGAGGGGAGAATTTGAGAGAAAAGTGATACCATAAGATGAAACAATCTTAGAATAATTGGGATCCAGAAGAAGAAAGAAAGAGAGGGGCAGAAGGTATACTGGAGCAAATTATAGTGGAGAACTTCCCTAATTTGAGGAAGGAAACATGCATCAAAATCCAGAAGACACAGAGAACCCCCCCAAAATCAATAAAAATAGGTCCACACCCCATCTTCTAATAGTAAAACTTACAAGTCTCAGAGACAAAGAGAAAATCCTGAAAGCAGCTTGGGACAAGAGGTCTGTAACACAATGGTAGAAATATAAGACTGGAAGCAGACCTATCTACAGAGATCTGGCTGGCCAGAAAAGACTGGCATGATATATTCAGAGCACTAAATGAGAAAAATATGCAGCCAAGAATATTATATCCAGCCAGGCTGTCATTGAATAGAAGGAGAAATAAAAAGCTTCCAGGACAAACAAGATTTAAAAGAATTTCCAACCATGAAACCACCCCTACAGGAAATATTGAAAGGGGTCCTTAAAGCAAAGAGAGAGCCTAAAAGTAACATAGACCAGAAAGAACAGAGACAATATACAGTAACAGTACCTTACAGGGAATACAGTGGCACTAAATTCATATCTTTCAATAGTTACCCTGAATGTAAATGGGCTAAGTGCCCCAATCAAAAGACACAGGGTATCAGAATGGATTTTAACAAAAATACCTATCAATATGCTGTCTACAAGAAACTCATTTTAGACCCAAAGACACCTCCAGATTGAAAGTGAGGGGAGGGAAAATGATTTACCATCCTAATGGACATCAAAAAAAAAAAAAAAAAAAGCTGGGGTGGCAATCCCTTTAACAGACAAATTAGACTTCAAGCCAAAGACTATAATAAGAGATGAGAAAGGACACTATATCCTACTTAAAGGGTTGTCCAACAAGAAGATCTAAAACTTTTAAATACCTATGCCCCTAACATGGGAGCAGCTGATTATATAAACCAATTAATAACAAAATCAAAGAAACACATCAACAATAATACAATAATAGCAGGGGACTTTAACACCCCCTCTTACTTGAAATGGATAGATTATCTAAGCAAAAGATCAACATGGAAATAACTGCTTTATTTTTTTTTAAGATTTTATTTGTTTATTTGACAGACAGAGATCACAAGTAGCCAGAGAGGCAGGCAGGTAGAGAGGAGGAAGCGGACTTCCTGCTGAGCAGAGAGCCTGATGTGGGGCTCGATCCCAGGACCCTGGGATCATGACCTGAGCCGAAGGCAGAGGCTTTAACCCACTGAGCCACCCAGGTGCCCCTGGAAATAACTGCTTTAAATGACACACTGGTCCAGATGGACATCACAGATATATTCAGAACATTCCATCCCAAAGCAACAGACTACACATTCTTCTCTAGTGCACATGGAATATTCTCCATAATAGATCACATCCTGGGTCACAAATCAGGTCTCAACCAGTACCAAAAGACTGGGATCATTCTGCATATTTTCAGACCAGGATGCTCTGAAACTAGAAGTGAACCATAAGAGGAAAGTTGGAAAGAACTCAAATACCTGGAGGCTAAAGAACATCCTACTAAAGAATGAAGGGGTCAACCAGGAAATTAAAGAAGAATTTTAAAAATTCATGGAAACAAATGAAAATGAACACACAACTGTTCAAAATCTCTGGGATGCAGCAAAGGCATTCTTATAAAGGAAGTATATCACTATACAAGCTTTACTCTTATTCTCGAGAAATAAGAAAGATCTCACATATACAACCTAACCCTACATCTAAAGTAGTTGGTGAAAGAACAGCAAAGAAAGCCTAAACCCAGCAGGAGAAGAGAAATAATAAAGATCAGAGCAGGAATCAATGAAATAGAAACCAAAAGAACAGTAGAACAAATCAATGAAACCAGGAGCTGGTTCTTTGAAAGAATTAATAAGATTGATAAACCCCTGACCAGACTTATCAAAAAGAAAAGAGAAAGGACCCAAATTAATTAAAATCATGAATGAAAGAGGAGAGATCACAACCAACACCAAAGAAATATAAATAATTATAGGAACATATTATGAGGAACTATACACCAGCAAATGTGACAATCTGGAAGAAATGAATGCATTCCTAGAGACATAGAAACTACCAAAACCGAGCCAGGAAGAAACAGAAAACCTGAAAAGACCCATAACCAGTAAGGAGATTGAAGCAGTCATCAAAACTCTCCCAAAAAAACAAGAGCCCAGGGCCAGAGAGCTTCCTAGGGAATTCTACCGAACATTTAAATAAGAATTAATACCTATTCTCCTGAAACTGTTTCAAAAAATAGAAATGGAAGGAAAACTTGCAAACTCATTTGATGAGGCCAGCATTACCTTGATCCCAAAACCAGACAAAGACCCCATCAAAAAGGAGACTTACAGACCAATATCCTTCATGAATATGGATGGAAAAATTCTCACCAAAATACTAGCCAATAGGATCCAACAGTACATTAAAAGGATTATTCACCATGACTAAGTAGAATCTCTTTCTGGGCTGCAAGTTTGGTTCAACAACTGCAAATCAATCTATGTGATACAATACATTAATAAAAGAAAGAACAAGAACATATGATACTCTCAATAGATGCTAAAAAGCATTTGACAAAGTACAGCATCCCTTCTTGATCAAAACTCTTCACAGGGTAGGCATAGAGGGTACATACCTCAGTGTCATCAAAGCCATCTATAAAAAACTCACAGCAAGTATTACTCTCAGTGGGGAAAAAATGAGAGCTTTCCCCTAAGGTCAGGAACATGGCAGGGATGTCCACTATCACCACTGCTATTCAACATAGTACTAGAAGTCCTAGCCTCAGCAATCAGACAACAAAAAGAAATAAAAGGCATCTGAATTGGAAAAGAAGAAGTTAAACTCTCACTCTTTGCTGATGATATGATACTTTATGTGGAAAACCCAAAAGACTCCACTCCAAAACTGCTAGAACTTATACAGGAATTCAGTAAAGTGTCAGGATATAAAATCAATGCACAGAAATCAGTTGCATTTCTATACACCAACAAAAAAACAGAAGAAAGAGAAATTAGGGAGTCGATCCCATTTACAATTGCACCTATAAGATACCTAGGAATAAACCTAACCAAAGAGGAAAAATCTGTACTCTGAAAACTATGAGGTACTCATAAAAGATATTGAGAAAGATATAAAGAAATGGAAAAATGTTCCATGCTCATGGATTGGAAGTAAAAATATTGTGAAAATGTCTGTGCTATCTAAAGCAATCCACACATTTAACGCAATCCCTATCAAAATACCATCAATTTTTTTCAAAGAAATGGAACAACTTTATAAATTTATATGGAACCAGAAAAGACTCCAAATAGCCAGAGGAATGTTGAAAAAGAAAACCAAAGTTGGCAACATCACAATTCCAGACTTCAAGCTCTATTACAAAGCTGTAATCATCAAGACAGTATGGTACTGCCACAAAAACTGACACAAAGATCAATGGAACAGAATAGAGAGCCCAGAAATAGACCCTCAACTCTATGGTTAATTAATCTTCAACAAAGCAGGAAAGAATGTCCAATGGAAAAAAAAACAGCCTCTTCAACAAATGGTGTTGAGAAAATTGGACAGCCACATGCAGAAGAATGAAGCTGGACCATTTCCTTACACCACACACAAAAATGGGCTCAAATGGATGAAGAACATCAATATGAGAAAGGAATCCATCAAAATCCTTGAGGAGAACATAGGCAGCAACCTCTTCGACCTTAGCCGCAGCAACTTCTTCCTAGGAACATCGCCAAAGGCAAGGGAAGCAAGGGCAAAAATGAACTATTGGGATTTCATCAAGATCAAAATCTTTTGCACAGCAAAGGAAACAGTTAACAAAAACCAAAAGGCAACTGACAGAATGGGAGAAGATATTTGCAAACAACATATCAAATAAAGGGCTAGTATCCAAAATCTATAAAGAGCTTAACAAACTCAACACCCAAAGAAAAAATAATCCAATCAGGAAATGGGCAGAAGACATGAACAGACATTTCTGTAAAGAAGACATCCAGATGGCCAACAGACATATGAAAAAACGTTCCACATCACTCGGCATCAGGGAAATACAAATCAAGACCACAATGAAATATCACCTCACACCACTCAGAATGGCTAAAATTAACAAGTCAGGAAACAACAGATGTTGGCGAGGATGTGGAGAAAGGGGAACCCTCCTACACTGTTGGTGGGAATGCAAGCTGGTGCAACCACTCTGGAAAACAGTATGGAGGTTCCTCAAAAAGTTTAAAATAGAGTTACTCTACGACTCCGCAATTGCCCTACTGGGTATTTATCCTAATGATACAAATGTAGTGATCTGAAGGGGCACATGCACCCAAGTGTTTATAGCAGCAATGTCCACAATAGCCAAACTATGGAAAGAACCTAGATGTCCATCAATAGATGAATGAATAAAGAAGATGTGGTATACATACACAAAGGAATACTATGAAGCCATCAATAGAAACAAAATATTGCCATTTGCAACAACATGGATGGAACTAGAGGGTACCATGCTAAGCGAAATAAGCCAATCGGAGAAAGACAATTATCATTTGATCTCTCTGATATGAGGAATTTGAGAGGCAGGGCAGGGGGTCATGGGGCTTAGGTGGGAATAAATGAAACAAGATGGGATCAGGAGGTCTCCCATCCAAGTACTAACCAGGCCCAACCATGCTTAGCTTCCAAGGTCAGACAAGAACAGGTGCATTCTGGGAGGGGAGGGGGAGAGGGGGTTGGGTGAGCCTGGTGGTGGTATTATGGAGGGCACGTATTGCATGGAGCACTGGGTGTGGTGATGAACAATGAATCTTGGAACACTGAAGAAATT
The DNA here is from genome assembly GCF_002288905.1 of Enhydra lutris kenyoni. Taxonomy (NCBI): domain Eukaryota; kingdom Metazoa; phylum Chordata; class Mammalia; order Carnivora; family Mustelidae; genus Enhydra; species Enhydra lutris. The sequence goes on from NW_019154127.1 coordinate 6,853,952, forward strand.
AAAATAAATTTTAAAAAGAAATTTAAAATAGAGCTACCCTATGATCCTGCAGTTGCACTACTGGGTATTCACCCCAAAGATACAGATGCAATGAAAAGAACAACCATCTGTACCCCAGTGTTCATAGCAGCAATGGCCACAGTCGCCAAGCTGGAAAGATCCAAGATGCCCTTCAACAGATGAATGGATAAAGAAGATGTGGTCCATATATACAATGGAATATTACGCCTCCACCAGAAAGAATGAATACCCAACTTTTGTACCAACATGGATGAGTCTGGAGGAGATTAGGCTGAGTGAAATATGTCAAGCAGAGAAAGTTAATTATCATATAGTTTCGCTTACTTTTGGAGCATAAGGAATAACACGGAGGACATGGGAAGATGGAGAGGAGAAAGGAGTGGAGGAAATTGGAGGGGGAGACGAACCATGAGAGACTATGGACTCTGAGGAACTAGCTGAGGGTTTTGGTGGGGAGGGGAGTGGGAGGTTGGATGAGCCTGGTGGTGGGTATTGTGGAGGGCACGTATTGTATGGAGCACTGGGTGTGGTGCATAAACAATGAATCTTGGAACACTGAAAAAATTAAATTTTTAAAAAATTAAATTTTAAAAAAAGATGGAATTGGGAGGGAGAAAAACCATAAGAGACTCTTGCTATCATGAAACAAACTGATGTTTGCTGGGGGTTGGGGGGGTAGGGATGGGGTGGCTGGGTCACAGACATTGGGAAGGGTATGTGCTATGGTGAGTGCTGTGAAATGTGTAAGACTGATGATTCACAGACCTATACCCCTGGGGCACATAATACATTTTATGTTAATAAAAAGAAGTTTTTCACTTCAAAAGGGATGAAAACCTCCTCCCTGTTTATTTTGCACTTAATATTTTCTTTGCATTTCAGAATTGATACATGAGGAATATTAATGTCTAGGACAACACTGTGTATCTTCACCATAAATTTGCAAAAGTACTCTGAGGTGTCATAGGTCTTTTTCCTTTGATATTCTATTTTTTTATTTGACAGAGAGAGAGACCAGAGAGAAGGAATACAAGCAGGGGAGTAGGAGAGGGAGAAGCAGTCTTCCCGCTGAACAGGGAGCCAGGGAGCCTGATGTGGGGCTCCATCCCAGGACCCTTGGCTCATGACCTGAGCTGGAGGCAGATGCTTAATGACTGAGCCATCCAGGTGCCCCTCCTTGATATTTTAAAGCAACACCTAATTATATAAAATACTTTTTAACTGTGACCTTAAACTGAACTCAAAAAGTGGGCAGTTGAGGCAAATGAGATATGTGACCATTAAATCAAACATTCTGATCAATACCTTAGCCCATAGTAGCTTCATAAACATCCCCTTACACTCAGAGAGACCTTTGGAATCATGCAGAGGGAGAGCCTTGCCCACAGCCAAGTCTTACCACAGGACCAAATTCTCTATTTCTCCTTCTTGAATTTCTCCTAAGAACAGAAGGGGACCTGTAGCCTCAGAAGCACTTTCCCTATGCCAGAAATTTCATCACCCCTTGGAAGAACCCAACCATTTCCATTCTGCAGAAGAAGGACACATTCCCAAGACAATCTATCTACTCCTTTTATTCCTTTTGAGGTTTTCCCAAAATGATTTTGGGTCAACTACCATGAATCTCTAGCCCCCTATAACCCATCACCAACCACATTTGTTTTGGTGAGCATTTCATTGTAACCTGAACCACCATTTGCCTCAGAGGAGGGATCCTAATAGGGTGGAGTCTAGGTTGGGCTCAGGGTGCAGCTACTGGAGGGACAGACCTGGGATAGTGTTATTAGGAAACCTTCTAGGACATTTGGCCCCTCCTTCTATGGAGGGACTGAGGCGGAGCCTTGGGCATTAAAAGCCACAATGCTGAAGACTAGAACACTTGTCTACTGGCATCTCTGACTGCGCTAGACCTCTGCACCACCAGCCTTCCGTGTACCCCACAGCACATTCGCTCACCACAGAGGGTAATTCTTGCTCTCCTCACAGCCATGTCATTGTCTAAGCGAGTGGCACTGGTGACCGGATCCAACAAGGGCCTTGGCTTCGTCATCGTGCGTGACCTGTGCCGGCAGTTCTCAGGGGACGTGGTGCTCACCGCGCGGGACGAGGCGCGGGGCCGCGCGGCCGTGCAGCAGCTCCAGGCCGAGGGCTTGAATCCCCGCTTCCACCTGCTGGACATCGACAACCTGCAGAGCATCCGTGCTCTGCGTGACTTCTTGAACAAGGAGTACGGGGGCCTGGACGTGCTGGTCAACAACGCGGGCATCATATTCAACCGTAAGGACACAGGAACACTTAAGGCACCAACCTCCCTTAGGGGACCACCAAGGATGGGTTGGGGCTGGTGCCTGAACCAATACTGTGGGGGCCACAGCTTCAATAAGATCTAGAAGGGTCTCTCTACAGAAGGAGGTTATACTGGAGGCAGAAGGAGAGCAGAAGCCTCCGTGGGTTGCAAGCCTTTCCAACCAAAGCACCTTGGTTTAGCCATGAACCAATCTCAGGGACCTGACAGAGATTTTTGTATGTTTCATTTGGTTTGGATCACAGCCATTCAGTTAATGTTTTTCTTTGGTTGTTTGGTTGGGTTTTTAGTTAGTTTGTTTTAAGATTTTTTTATTTATTCATTTGAGATCGATAGAAAGAGAGAGACTACAAGCAGGGGAAGGGGCAGAGGGAAAGAGAGAAGCAAGACTCCCTGCTGAGCTGGGATTCTGACATGGGGCTCCAGCCCAGGACCTGGAAATCATGACCTGAACCAAAGGCAGACGCTTAATCATCTGAGTCACCCGTGTGCCCCCTCAGTTAATGTTTAAGTTAAATGTAATAAACAACAAATTGCAAAGAGATATACACAGAAATCCCACTGGGCACACTTCCCTTAGCCTCCTGGAATGATGCCAACTTACCAAGCTACACAGCATTAACACAGCAGATAACACAGTTAACACAGAGTTCACTAACACAGACTTAATGAGAATTCACCAGATTGCATGTACAAAAAACAAATGTTACTGTCACTCATGGAATGTTCTCAGATCGCTATTATTTATTAGTGTGTTCTCCTCTTCCCCTAACAGCTGGTGATCCCACACCCTTTCATATTCAAGCAGAAGTGACCATGAAAACAAACTTCTTTGGTACCCGAGATGTGTGCGCAGAACTCCTGCCTCTAATGAAACCCCAAGGTGAGCCTGATGAGGGCCCCAAGCTATGGTGTTTCGGGAATGATCTGGCCCCTGCCTCTCTGGCCTCATCTACAGATGCTGGCTCCTCTCCCTGCTCAGCCACACCCTGAGCATGATTACCAAGTCTCAACCTGGACAGTGTACCTCTGCCTCAGGACTCACAGTGAGCAGCGTCCTCTGTCTCACTGGTCCTTCACAGCTGGCTCTGTCTTATCCTTCCAGTCATCATTCAAAACTCCTCAGAGAGATCTTTTACTCCCTTAGTGCCACTCACAAGAGAAGATCCCCGAGGATTCCTTTCTGAACCCTTTCTTCTCCCTCTCCGTCTCTCCTAGGGATTTTATCCAGACTAGTGGACTCCACACTCTCCAAAGTTCTCAGGTCCCGCTAATATCTGTCACCTACCTAAAACAATCCCAGAGTTCCAGACACACATAGTTCCCTTCCTGCCTCTCCTTCTCCTCAGGATGCCCTCCACCCCTCCCCAAATCCCACCCCTCCAGCACCCATCCTGCACCGCCATCTAAACATTTACATTTCCAAAACACTTATCATTTCCCACACACAACCTCGTCACAAACCCCATCACACTCTCAGCTGTCATTTCTAGATTATTTCAACCTTCCGAAGACACCCTGCTTCTTCAGTCTTTTCCTCTCTGAGCATTCTCTGTACTCTCTGAGGGCTCACTTACTCCCAAAAGATCTTCAGAAGCAAAGCCCAAGCCTGAGCATCACTTGTAGGCATCTCTGTCATCAGACCTGCCAAACTCCAGGCCCATCGACTCCCCTTCCCCTGGTTCAATGCTCTGCACAAAACAAACTGCCATAATTCCTTGGTTGTCAACTACTATAATACTTAACCCCATGAGAACGTGATAGGGGGAAGCACAGCCCTTTTACTACACTCATTAAGAGGGAAGCTGACACTTTTAGGAAGATTAATATTCTGGCTTGAATTAAAAACATGCGGGTACAGTTGACTCTTGGTTCTGCCCCCAATTCCTCTTCTGTCCTGGAAAGCTCTACTACTTCTTCTAACATTCACTGGCTTCACTGACATCTCAAAGGGCAGCTCTCAGATGTCACCTGACTCCTTTACTCACCACAACACTTGAGTGGGATGGAGTTCCTTGTGCCACCACACATCCTACAGGTATTCCCTTAGAAGGCAAAAATGACTTCTGGCTGAGAAATTCTTCTCACCTACCGAGCAGTGTTGGTGCTTGCTGTGTGTTGGCCTTGGACCAGAATGAGGAGGGAGTCCTCTTCTGCATTTGCTAAGGCAGGCTCTAATCAAACAATTCTTCTTGCCTCGGGGAAACTGGACTTCATGGACAAGGAAATGCAAGCTACATTCTCAGTGCGTAAGCAGGGTTTTCTTGACTTTGGAGGAGTTCTTCCGTTAGCTGGGAAGATGCTAGCCACTGCAGCCATGTTACCAGGACTTTACTCTCTTTGGGAACACTATCTGGGAGAAATCCTAGCTAGGATAACCAAAAGCAAATGCTGTCCCTTCTCTCTCATACTTCACAACCTAAGACATGAAGGACAATCTTGAATGACTTCACCAGTTCTCTGTCGGAGCAGAACACACTTCAGAGCCGGGTGTTTGCTCTGTTTTTTTGGCATGGAAGGACAAAATGAAAGAGAATTGTGAGCCTAAGGACTATGAGGGATAGCAGATGTTGATTTTTCTTCCTTTTAAATCCTTCCTTCAAAAAAGAGTTTTGCTGAAATAATTGAGCCAAAAAAATAACAATAATAATAAGAGATGCCCACCACCTTCTTGATTGCCACCACCAGGCAATCAGTTTCTAGGCCATGTACATCCCATCCCACATTCCATGGCTTTCCCATCCCATCCTCCAAATTAATATTCCTGAATTTGAAAGTAATTAACTGCTCTCTTCCCTTTTCTCTTTAAATTATAATATGCACTTATTTAAGACCATTTACTACTGTCTTTCCCTTTTCTCTTTAAATTATACTACACATTTATTTCAAAAAGATATTAAGGTATACCCATGTCTAAGGAATCAAGCAAATGTTTGAAATCTGAAAATTCTTGTTCATCAGATATTAGTTAAAGTATTAGGAGGAAATACAGACTTGTCAATGCTACACTTACAAAGGAAACCTTAAAGAAGTTCTCAACCGTCATTTGAAAAGCTGCTTTACTACATCTAGTACTCCGAAAAACCACTAGAGGAATTGGGTGGGAAAATTACAGTACTAAAGGTCTCTCTCTCTCTCTCTCTCTCTCTCTCTCTCTCACCCACACACACACACACACACACACTGCCATATTGTGATTCTAGAAAGGACAAGAGGCTAGACATTTCTAGATGTGATGTGCTAGGCATTTTATATCTTGTCCCCATTCAGAACATGGAGGAATAATGGATCTCAAGATCCATTATTGGCAGACTGAGGTCATGTGCCATCCAAATTAATAGTTCTTCTCACTACTCAAGGTCCTCAAGTTTTACCCAATCAGGGAAGAGAAACAGAAAATAAAAGGACATGGCTTCTTTGGAGCTAATGTCTTCCTCATTGCAGGGCCCCCAGGCACCTCAGGGAAAACCACAAGAGGCACAGTTTAAAACCGTGAAGTGTTTTGTGAAAATCTCTTATCATCCAGACACTTAACAACTGCTACCCTTGATATTAGAAAAGATGAAACTTCTAGGGAAGGTGATTAATTTGGATCATCAAAGTTCATGAGAACTAGCTGTGGACTTACTGCTTGTGAATGGCCTTGAGAATCAAGTAATGCACTTGAAGTTGTGACCCCTGAGGAGATAATGTCTAAAATATCCAGATCACTATGGCTCTGCTTTAGAACAGTGAGATTTGGAGACTGGGAGATTTCCTAAAAATACATCCCTGGTCACATACAAAGTAATGGTCTGGATAAAGTGTAAGCCCAACATACACCCCAGCCCCACCAGTGCAAGGGTCCTTTCTAACTTGGGGGAATGTGCTTTCCACAGTGACTATGAAAGGGCAACAGTTTTATATACTACCTCACACACAGTGTCACACATTCACTCAGATCACTCACACTCACATACAGTCTCTCACAGACACACACACACACACACACACATCTCACACACACACATGCCCTCGCACACCCTTATCACAAGGACATCAAGATGGCCCACACAGTTCTTAGAGCACAGGTGTGTGCATTCTAGTTCAGAGTCCCTGAAATGACTCTTGAAAGCCATGAGTAGACTAGAAGACAAAATTGTTTGGATCAGAGTCTTTGATACGGAAGCTCCACAAGTTATTTCTGTTTCCTGCCCCACTGTTTCATGTCCTGAGCTATCAGTCCTGAAGGGTCTATAGTCTCACCCAGTTCTATGGAGAAGCCCCTGGTGGTCACTTTGCCCCCTTGGGGAATGTGGTAATTGGGTGGGACAGGCTTGGGGAAGAGAGACTGGTTCTAGCATCCACATCTAGGAATTCACCTACAACAACCTTTGACTCCCTATCAGGTTTCACTCATAACACAGGCCAATATTTTCATAGCTGATTCTAGACTTCCTGAGATAGACAATATGGAATAGAAAACAAGGCATCACTTCATTACAAACAGTCTACAGAAAGTTAATAGAGTTTTTCCATCTACTATCTCCACTACAGGTACATGAGAAAATGGTCCTGAGCCCCTGTGAGTAAAGGCAGCTGCCTTTCTGGTATACCAGTTATCCAGTGTGGGTCCCTCTGTCCCATCTTGTCTTATTTTTGCACTTTTGAATCATGAATATGTATTTTTCCTACTGTGAGACAGGCAGACAGTATTTTTGAAAATAAATCTAGTGGTAAGTAATATATATCTGAGAAGAACTCACTAAAAATTTTTTTAATTTAAATTATAGTTAACATATACTGTAGTATTGGTTTGAGGAATAGAATTTAGTGATTCATCGCTCACATATAACACTCAGTGCTCATCCCAACAAGTGCCTTCCTTAATGCCCATCACCCATTTAGTCCATCCTCCAACCACCCCCCCATCAACCCTCAGTTTGTTCTTTATACTTAAGAGTCTCTTATGCTTAGCTTCCTCTGTTTTTATCTTATTTTATTTTTCCTTTCCTTCCCCTATGTTCATCTGTTTGGGTTTTTTTTTTTTTTTTTTTTTTTTTCCTTATATCCTTTTGTTTTTTTTTTTTTTTTTTTTTTTTTTTTGGTATGAGTGAAATCATATGACACTTGTCTTTCTCTGACTGACCAATTTGGCTTAACATAATACATGCTACTTCCAACCACGTTGTTACAAATGGCAAGATTTCATTCTTTTTGATGGCTGAGTAACATTGCTTTCTATATATATGTATACCACATCTTCTTTATCCATTCGTCAATTGATGAACATTTGGACTATTTCTGTAATCTGGTATTGTTAATAGTGCTGCTATAAACACTGGGGTGCGTGTGTCCCTAAGAATCAGCATTTTTGTATCCTTTGGATAAGCACATTTAATAGTGCAATTGCTGGGTCATAGGGTAGTTCTATTTTTAACTTTTTGAGGAACCTCCGGACTGCTTTCCAGGGTTTCTGCACCAGTTTGCATTCCCACCAACAGTGCAAAAGTGTTCCCCACTCTCCCCATCCACAGGAACATCTGTTCTTTCCTGAGTGGACAATTTCAGCCATTCTGACAGGTGTGAAGTGGTATCTCATTGTGATTTGGAGTTGTATTTCTCTGATGATGAGTAATGTTGAGCATCTTTTCACGTGTCTGTTAGCCATCTGGATGTCTTCTTGGGAAAAGCATCTATTCTTATCCTCTGCACATTTCCTATGGGCATATTTATTTTTGCCATGTTGAGTTTGAGATGTTCTTTATTGATTTTAGATACTAACCCTTTATCAGATATGTCGTTTGCAAATTTCTTCTCCCATTCCATTGGTCAACTTTCCATTTTGTTGATTCTTTCCATCTCTCTGCAGAAACTTTTTATCTTGATGAGGTCCCAATAGTTCATTTGTGCTTTGTTTCCCTTGCCTCTGGAGATGTGTCTAGTAAGAATTTGCTGTGGCTGAGGTCAAAGAGGTTGCTGTGTGTTTTCTCCTCTAGGATATGGATAGATTCTTGTCTACATCCAGGTCCTCCATCCATTTTGAATTTATTTTTGTGTATAGTGTAAGAAAGTGTTCCAGTTTCATTCTTCCACATGTGGCTGTCCAGTTTTCTCAACACCATTTGTTGAAGAGATTCCTTCATTTCCATAGGATATTCTTTCCCAGTTTGTTGAAGATTAGTTGACCATAGAGTTGAGGGTCCATTTCTGGGTTCTCTATTCTGTTCCAATGATCTATGTGTCTCTTTTTTTTTTTTTTTAGATTTTATTTATTTCTTTGACAGACAGAGATCACAAGTAGGCACAGAGGCAGGCAGAGAGAGAGGAGGAAGCAGGCTCCCCGCTGAGCAGAGAGCCCAATGCGGGGATTGATCCCAGGACCCGGGGATCATGACCTGAGCCAAAGGCAGAGGCTTTAACCCACTGAGCCACCCAGGCGCCCCTATGTGTCTCTTTTTGTGCCAGTATCATATTATTGATGACTATAGCTTTATAATATAGCTTGAAGTTCAGAATTGTGTTGCCTCCCACTTGGCTTTTCTTCTTCAACATTCCTTTGGCTATCTGGGGTCTGCTCTGGTTCCATACAAATTTAGAATTGTTTGTTCTAGCTCTCTGAAAAATCTGGTGTTATTTTGATAGCGATTGTATTGAATATGTAGAGTGCTTGAATAGTATAGACATTTTAACAATCTATGTTGTTCCAATCCGTGAACATAAACTGTTTTCCCATTTCCTTCTGTCTTCTTCAATTTCTTCCATAGTGTTCAATAGTTTACAGCAGTACTCATTAAAACATTTGAGAAATAGGTTCCATTAACCTCACACTTAACATCTTGTTGGTGAAACAAAGGACTAGAGTAAAGGACCCCTTTCTTAAAGGTGTTCATCTTAGAAGACTGTTACATTAAGATAGTTTCTATCATTAATTTTCATTCTCTCTAAACACCACTTCATGAGAGTCAGAGTGCCAGTCATTCTCTCTTCCACTGAACTTTCCTGGCACTGCCAATCCTTAGTGAGAGGGGCTTAGAGTTAAGTGACAATGACTGTCCTTCCTGGATATTTACATTAAAAAGGAGAGCTTTCTAATTTTCTTGAATCTCTTACTGTTGGTATGATCTCATAACCTTTCTCTTTTTAATTTTATTTATTTATTTGTCAGAGAGACCACAAGCAGAAGAATCAGGCTCCCCACTGAGCAAGAAGTACAATGTGGGACTTGATCTCAGGACCCTGGGATCATGACCTGAGCTAAAGGCAGACACTTAACCGAATGAGTCACCCAGGTGTCCCGTCTCATAACCTTTCTATAATGCTGAAAATACTCATTTAAACATAAAAATAGGAACACCTGAGTGGCTCAGTGGGACTAGTCGTCAACTCTTAGTATCATCAGCTCAGGCATGATCTCAGGGTTGTGGAATTGAGTCCCAGGTCAGTCTCTATGCTCTGCAGAGACTCTTCTTGGGATTCTCTCTCTCCATCTTCCATTGACCAACCCTACTCATTATTCCAGTGCTCTCTCTCGCTCATGCTCTCCCTAAAATAAATAAATAAATCTGTAAATAATTAAATAAATATATAAAAATAGTAACCCATTTACTTATACATGTCAATACAAGTTCATTGTTACAATTGCTAATGATATTCTCAAAAAAGAGTTAGAAGTATGTCATTGCTTTATACTTTTAACAGCTTTATTGAGATACAGTCCACGTATTGCACACTTCACCCATCTCATATATCCAACTCAGGGGATTTTAGTAATGGGCAGAGTTGTGGAACCATCACTGCTTCAAGACTAGCAGCACACTGTCATCAGCCCAGCCCATTCCCCTGCCCCAAGCAACCACAAATATATTTTCTGTCTGTACATTTCCTTTTCGAATACATACATGTACAGAATCATATAGAATGGTCTTTTGTGACTGCCCTCTCTATTTCAGATAATGTTCTCAAGGTTTACCTATGCTAGCATGGACTTCATTTCTTTTTATACCATCTCCTTAACATGTCACTTTCCTCTGCCCCTTTCCATGACCATATTGCCAGGCACTCTGTCACTGCTCCCAAGACATGTAATCCCAAACCTAGAGAAAAAAGCATGCAACTCAGCCCACTGAGGTGATTTGTTTTTACCTGGTCACCCCAGCCTCCCTAACCCAGCAGTCTGCTCACCTTCAAATGCCATCAGTAAACTGATCGGCCATTTCTTGGTTAATAGACACTTGTTAATAGAGGACTATACAAGTGACCACAAGATCTTCAGGTGGTCCAAGGAGGACCTATAAGGAAAAGCGGTTTTCTAGTTATAACTTCAGGGAGTGCCTCCTTACACTCTGCTTAGCATGTTCCTATACAAGGCATGATCATTTCTTTATGGAACATCTGGGCACTGCCCAGTCCCAGGAGTTCATTTTCTGAATCCTCTGAGACATTATGGGTAAAACAAGGTTCAAAACTATATCATGTCCTTCGTTTACAGAGGCAGTCTTCATTAACACTCATAGCAAACTGGTAATTGGCTCCCAAATGAACAAAATACTAGCAATTTTGGTATTTATCACTCTCAGGCATGCCATTCTTCATGACTCTTTGTGTTATATTTTAGGCAGGGTGGTGAATGTGTCTAGCATAATGAGCTTCGTAGCCCTTAAACATTGCAGTCCAGGACTCCAGCAGAAGTTTATGAGTGAGACCATCACAGAAGAGGAGCTGGGGGTGCTCATGAACAAGTTTGTGGAAGACGTAAAGAATGGGGTGCACAAGGAGGAGGGCTGGCCTGATACACAAGAAGTCCTATATGGAGTGTCCAAAATGGGTATCATGGTCCTCTCCAGAATCCATGCCAGGAAACTGAGTGAGCAGAAGAAAGGAGACAAGATACTCCTGAATGCCTGCTGCCCTGGGTGGATGAGAACAGACATGGGTGGTCCGAAAGCCATCAAAAGCCCAGAAGAAGGAGCAGAGATCCCTGTCTACTTGGCCCTTTTGCCCTCAGATTCTGAGAAACCTCAGGGAGAGATTCTTATAGAGAAGAAAGTTGAAAAATGGGGAATCCTCTCTCAGTTCCCTTCATGGGTCCCAATTTGATATCTGCCATGATTTGACCAAAACAACTCTTACACCATCAACAATAGCCTTACCAAAAAAAAAAAAAAAAAAAAAAAAAAATCACCATCCCTATCGGGTACTCACACTGAATTGGCTACTAATTCCGTAAAGTCTTCTGAGATATATTCTGTGATATAAAAGAAAAAGTATGACTCTGGGAAACAAACTGAGGGTTTCAGAGGGGAAGGGGTAATGGGGATGGGGTAACGGGGATGGGGTAGCCAGTGATGGATATTAAGAAGGGCACGTGTTGTGATGAGCACTGGGTGTTATATGCAACTAATGAATCATTGAACACTGTGAAATAAATAAATAAATAAATAAACTTTAAAAAAAGAGAAAAAGTAGAATTGATGTCAATAATGGATGAACATCATAGATGAATAAACAATTTAAGTGCCCATGTGTACAAATTGTTTCATGCCAACAAGTCTAAAACTCCAACAGACCCTAAACCATGTCAAGAGAAGGGACAATTTAACTCAAGGCTTCGTAAACATCAGTGAAAGAGCCAGATAGTAAGTATTTTTGCCTTTACAGGCCAATGGTTTCTGTTGGACTAACTCAAACCTGCTGTTGTAGCTTGAGAGTCATCACAGATGATATATTAATTCATGAATGGGGCTGAATTTCCCTGCGCAGCATACTTTATCAGACTCCACTATGACATGGACAACCCCATGAAGGATAGACATCCCCTGTTGTCTCTTTAAATTTCAAATTCACTGGGGGAAAAATAATTAAGAGGTGTGAAATGAAAGTGGGCATTTCTCAAACTCAACACCCAAAAAACAAATAATCAAGTCAAAAAGTGGGCAGAAGACATGAACAGATATTTCTCCGAAGAAGACATACAAATGGCTAACAGACACATGAAAAAATGTTTATCATCATTAGCCATCAGGGAAATTCAAATCAAATCCACATTGAGATACCAGTTAGAATGGCAAAGATTAACAAGGCAGGAAACAAAAAATGTTGGAGAGGATGTGGAGAAAGGGGAACCCTCCTACACTGTTGGTGGGATTGCAAGCTGGTACAGACACTTTGGAAACAGTTCTTCAAAAAATTACAAATAGAGCTACCCTATGACCCAGCAATTGCACTACTGGGTATTTATCCCCCAAAGATACAGATGTAGTGAAAAGAAGGGGTACATGCACTCCAATGTTCACAGCAGCAATGTCCAAAATAGCCAAACTGTGGAAGGAGCTGAGATGCCTTTCAACAGAAGAATGGATAAAGAAGATGTGGTCCATATTTATAATGTAGTATTACTTAGCCATCAGAAAGGATGAATACCCACCATTTTCATTGACATTGGTGGAACTGGAGGGGATTATGCTAAGTGAAGTAGGTCAAGCAGAGAAAGACAATTATCATATGGTTTCACTTGTTTGTGGAACGTAAGGAATAGCATGGAGGACATTAGAAGGAAGGAAAAAATGAAGGGGGGTAAATCAGAGGAGGAGATGAACCATGGGAGACTATGGACTCTGGGAAATAAACTGAAGGTTTCAGAAGGTAGGGGGATGGGATGGGTTAGCCTATTGATGAGTACTAAGGAGGGCATGTACTGCAAAGAGCACTGGGTGTTATTTGCAAACAATGAATCATGGAACACTACATCAAAAACCATAAAGCACAGTAAAACACGAAATTTGACACTTAGGACAAATAATAGAGTGAGAGGAATAATATTAGATGACCCAACATATACTTATGGGCATTTCTGTAAATGTGTATGACATTCATTTTTTTGACACAATATTTATTTATTTTTATTTTTTTTAAAGATTTTATTTATTTATTTGACAGAGAGAAATCACAAGTAAGCAGAGAGGCAGGCAGAGAGAGAGGAGGAAGCAGTCTCCCTGCTGAGCAGAGAGCCCAACGTGGGGCTCGAACCCAGGACCTGGGATCATGACCTGAGCCGAAGGCAGCGGCTTAACCCACTGAGCCACCCAGGCGCCCCTATTTTTAAGTTAATATTACAAAAAGAACTTTTTTCTAAACCAATATATGAGTTACAATATTGAATGGTGATGTAAAGAACACAGAAAATTAAAATAAATAATCATTAAATGGAATTTTCTTGAAAATACTCAATATTGGGGCACCTGTGTGGTTCTGTGGGCTAAGCCTCTGCCTTCGGATCAGGTCATGGTCTCAGGGTCCTGGGATGGAGCCCTGCATCAGGCTCTCTGCTCTGCAGGGAGCCTACTTCCTCCTCTCTCTCTGCCTGTCTCTGCCTACTTGTGATCTCTGTCTGTCAAATAAATAAATAAAAATCTTTAAAAAAAAAACTAATGAAGTACTGTATGGTGACTAACATAACATAACATAAAAAAAAAAGAAATGGGAGTGGGTGCTTAAGATACATCCATAAGACAAGCTGAGACAAGGGGGAAAGTGAATGTGGATTGGTTTCAATGGATATGAAAGAATGATTGTCAGATCTCCTCAAGGTGAATGTGTTATTGAAGTAGGGATAAAAGGTCACCAAGTTTGTAACATTAACATGGATCAGCAAAATACGAACAGAAGGTGAACACATGAGGGGGGGAATATTCATCATTGTTGAGGTTACTTTGGTGAATCCATGGGTGTCCACGATACTATTCTGTCCTCTTGGAAAGCCGTGAACACAAACATCTAGAAACTAAAGGTCCTGGCTCTGCCACCTTACTGGGTGACCTTGTGGCAAAATGCCACATGTTGCTATATGTCAGTCTCCTCAAGTGTACAATGGGGGATACCTCATAGCACTGCTGTGAGGAGTAAGTGAACTGATACAGATGGACAGGCTGAAAACAATGGCTGTGCAAAGGGTCCACCATCGGGAGTCCCTGTAGTGGGACCTGACACAGCCATGGCTCTGCACCAAGCCTGGCTCACCATGGGCTCAGTGAATGCCCACCATCTCCCTCCCCTCACAGAAGCATTCATGTGCTACAAAATCCTCTCCTCTCATGATTATTTTTCACTCTTTACAAGGTCTCTTCAACTGATGGCAATGAAAGCTGATGGCCCCTGACATAAGGGAAGGCTCTTTATTTAAAGATGGGGTTTTCTTTACAAGTTTTGCCATTTAATAGCGCTGTTAATTTTCCCTTTTTGCTTGTAATTCTTTTTTTATTATGTTTTGTTAGCCACTGTATAGTACATCATTAGTTTTTAATGTACTGTTCAGTGATTCATTATATGTGTATAACACCCACTGCACATCACAATACATGCCTTCCTTAATAATACACATCACCCTGTTACCCCCTCCCCCACTCTCCTCCCCTCTGAGACCCTCAATTCATTTCCTTGGGTCCATAGTCTCTCATGGCTCATCTCTCTCTGTGATTTTTCCCCCCTTCAGATTTCCCTCCCTTCCCCTATGGTCATCCGTGCTTATGTTCCACATACAACTGAAACCATATAATAATTGACTTTCTCTGCTTAACTTATTTCACTTAGCATAATCACCTCCAGTTCCATCCATGGCGATGCAAATGGTGGGTATTCATCCTTTCTGATGGCTGAGTAATACTCCATTATAAACATGGACCACATCTTCTTTATCTATTCATCTATTGAAGGGCATCTCAGCTCCTTCCAGTTTGGCTATTGTGGACATTGCTGCTATGAACATTAGAGCGTATGTGCCCCTTCTTTTCACTAGATCTGTATCTTTGTGGGTAAATACCTAGTAGTGCAATTGCTGGGTAGTAGGGTAGCTCTATTTTTAACATCTTGAGGAAACTTCATACTGTTTCCAAAGTGTCAGCTTGCAATCCCACCAACAGTGTAAGAGGGCTCCCCTTCCTCCACATCTCCAAAGTCAAGGGTAACAAAAACAAAAATGAACTGTTGCGACTTCATCAAGATAAAAAGCTTCTGCACAGTAAAGGAAATAGTCAACAAAACTAACAGGCAGCCCATGGAATGAAGAAGATATTTGCAAATGACATTATGGATAAAAGGCTTATATCCAAGATCTATAAAGAACTTCTCAAACTCAACACTCAAAAACAAATAACCCAGTTGAAAAATGGGCAGTAGACATGAACAGACACTTCTCCAAGGAAGACGTACAAATGGCTAACAGACACATGAAAAAAATATTCAGCATCATTAGCCATCAGGGAAATACAAATCAAAACCACAAAGAGATACCACCTTACACCTATTTGCTTCTAATTCTAAACTGACCCATGAGGAATGTCAAGGTGTAGGACAAGACAGTAACATCTCTACTGCTAGTTTGGAAATGTATCCTGGTATCGTAAAGATCTCTTTTCCTCCATACTTTAAAAATAACACCTAACTATATATAACATTATTAATTGTGACCTTAAATAAAACCAAAATGTAGGTACTGTAGGCATACAGGGGATTTTACAACCATTAAATCAAACATTCCAATCAATACCTTGGCCCACAATGAGCTTCATAATGCTCCCCTCCAATTTGGTGGCCCTGAAATCAAGCAGAGGGAGAGCCCTGCCCACAGCCAAGTCTCAGCCCAGGACCTAATTCTCTATTTCCTCCTCGAGTTTCTTCTAAGAAAGCAAGGAGATCTCTCTCCTTGGAAGTACTTCCCCTGTGCAAGCAATTTCACTGCATCTTAGAAGGAAGCAACCATTCCCATTCTGCAGAGGATGGACACATTCCCAAGGCAATCTCTATGTACCTTTTTTTTTCTGTTGAGGTTTTCCAAAAAATAATTTTCGTTCAGCTACCATGAATCTCTAACCCCCTATTAACCATGACCAACCACCTCTGCTTGGGGGAGCAAATCAGCCCAACCTGAACCATTGCTTGGCTCAGAGGTAAGATCCTGAGAGGATAGAGTCCTGCTTGTGGTCAGGGTACATCCCCGGTAAAGACAGACTTCACGTAGGGTCACTAGGACACCTTCTGGAACATTTGGACCCTACTTTGAGGGAGAACAGAGGTAGACTCTTGGGTTTTCAGAGTCACTGCACTGGATTCTAGAACACAGTTCTACTGGCATCTGACAGTGGTCAGGCCCCCACAGCATGCACCCCCAATGACCCACCATGTCTGCTCTGCACATCCATTACCTCACTCAGCCTAGCAGGCCTGCCACCATGTGGCACTGGTGACTGGGCCCAACTAGGCACCACTTCACCATCACATGTCCTGTGTGAGTTCTCTAGAGACATGGTGCTCACATCCATGCTTCCACCTGCTGGATATCGACACCCTGCAGAGCATCTATGCCTTGCTTGATTTCCTGTTTGATTTCCACAAGGTCCTGGACATGCTAGTCTACAATATAGGTATTCCTCTCTCCTTCTCTCTGAGTGATCTAGTCAGGCTAGTGGAAACTTCACTACCTCCAATTCATAAGGCTCCCCTAAAATCTGTCATCTACCTAGAATATTCCAAGATCTCCAGGCACACATATTTATCTTCCTGCCTCTCCACTTGCACCTGATGTCCTCCCTCCCTACCTCAAGTCCCTCCAACCCTGTCTAAAACCAACATTTCCAGAGGACACTCATTTCTCCATTTGCTCATTTCACTGTAGCTCCTCTCAGTTTTGTGCTCATCTGGAGGACTTCAGAGTATTATCTAAATTCTGGACTTCAGTCAAATTGGTGTTTCTGTATGAAAACTAGGGATGGGATTTCCTATTCTTCCACCTTGCTTATGTTACTCTTCAGATTGTTTTTGACATAAAGCTGCAATATCCACTCTTCCCTGGGTCTCCAGCCTATTGGTCTACCTGCTGATTTTGGACTTGCCAGCCTCCATAATTGTGAGAAATTCTTTAAAGTTCCTTAAAATAAATCTCACGCACACTTTCCCTCTCTTCCTTTATGTATGTACACACACACACACACACACACACACACCATATCAGTTCATTTTTCTCTCAATATTCTGAATCAATTGATTAATACTTAGAATTAATAATATTCTATATTGCAAAAGATGTTTAAATTAGGATTTTGAGCAAAGGAACTATCCTGGATTATCTTGCTGGGCTCTAAATGTCATCATGAATACTGTGATAGACAGAGGCAGAGGAAGTTTTGAGGAAGAAGAGGAAACATGTGACCATGGATGCAGTAAGCAGACTGATGTAGCCACAAGGAAAGAAATACCCACAGCCACAAGGTAGAAGAGTCAAGGAAGGGTTTTACTTTTCTGGGGCTACCATAATGAATGATTACAAACTGGGTAGTTTAAAACAACAGCCATCTATTCTCTCAAAGTTCTGGAGGATGGAGGTCTGAAATCAAGGTGCTTCCAGTACTGTGCACTCTCAGTTTCTAGAGAAGATACACGTGTTCTTTGTTTATTTAGCAGCTTGGCCATATTTGTGACTCAATATAAGTTCTGGCAGTACCCTAAAGAGCCTTCAGGTAAAAACCTCTTGCATTTCTTTCCAGCATCTCTCCTTTGGATTACAGGTTGTACCCAAGGATTGATATTGAAGAACAAAGAATTCAGAAAGTTCCTTGCCTTCAGCAAAGGAACACACACAATCAGCAATTATGTCTCTTCTGTGAGTGTTCTTGGTCTCTGTCATAGGGTTACTACCTCTCCCTACACACAGAACATGCTATCAAGTGATACAGGACACTGCTACCTCTTCAGGCAGGTCAAGAAAGGAGAGGCTACCACATGGACCTCGGTCCCAGAGCAGGCGACTTTGAAACAACTACCGAAGTACTAACTGATTCTTGGCCATCAATGACCAGTGTAGTTTCCTGAATGCAGGACCTAAACAAATGTCCATCATCTGGAAAGAGATCGGGGGAAAGAAGTGGGAACAAGAGATGTTTTGTGCTATATGGGTTGAGTATTATAATTCACGGTAAAAGGGTTGGTGGTAGAACCATGCTTTCAATGTGGTGATATGACAAAAGCAATTTACAAAATTGTTCTGTAACTTGTTCTGGAATTCTGGAAAAAAGCCAGAATATCTCTGACTTCTGTCTGAGTTCTGTCATTGGAGCCCCAAGCTTCTTCCCACTGGGCTCAGTAACAGCTTGTTTGGCTTTGTGTTCCAGTAAGATAAGACTATAAACAATAAACTGTTTAAACACAGACTATTTCAGCAACTGATCTAATTTACAAATGCTTATCAATCCCTGCCCAGATCCCAGTCTTAGTAACTCTTGCCTTAAAACTCCTCATGACTAATTCCTTACTAAAAACAAAGAAACAAAACAAAACAAAAAAAGATCATTATAAAACCCAAGTGCTCAAATTATTGAGGAAATAATTTGAAGAATTCATTTGGTCAGTGGAACTTTTGCCTGACAATTTCTAATAAACCCAGCTTGTGAGTTTTTTTGTTTTTTTGGTTTTGTTTTGTTTTTTTTTTTTTTTTTTAATCACAGAAGTTTCTCCTGGTGTTTTTATGGGGAGCTTTAATAGACATGGAGGTCCAGTGATATCTGGCCAAAATCCCCTCATTTTGGCCCAAGACCCACATCAGTAACAACATACATCCTAACACCCCCTGAGTACCCTGATCTGAGGTCCTCAGCTGTCACAGCCAGTGAGTTTTCAACATTAAGTCTGAGTTCCCATTCCTTTTCCTTGAACTCCCTATCTGAGATTATTTTAAATTTAATCATTATCCGTCAGGAATTATTCAACTTCCAGTACATTTCTATTCAAATTCCTTGTTGGAAATCTGACAAAGCATTTATTTACCATTTTTTTGTTCTTTTTGCCTGTCATGTTTTCTGTCTGTAAGAGGAAGCTCTTAGAGTAGGGGGCTCACATAGGTCTGATAAGTCTACCTCTAAACTGACCCTGAGGATAAATGAATAAAAGGTATTATTCTGGCTTCCTTTCCTAGATACTCTGCCTTGAATCACCCACCAAAACTTTATAAGAGCTTTCTTTAGTCTGGTCTACATGTGAGAAATTGCTTCTAGAAAGATTTTCTCACCATACTCCATCTTCCAGGGCCATTGATTTATCATTTCAATGACAGGAAATGACTCAGCTTCAGATGGAGGGGCCCAAGACATGGGTTACAGAAACAACACTTTCTGCTGATTGCTAGCCAGTTCCACGTGGATTCACCTGCTAACTAATATATCTACAATTCTTCCTTGAAGAGAGCTGGATGGCTACATGGATGCTCCTTTAATTCCAAACTCTGCCTGTGTGTTGTAGGTCATAATTCCACCAAAGGTCATGTGAATTTGTAGTGGCTACTTTGGTGAATTTTTGATATGACAAAAATTGATCATCTAAGAGGTACATTAAAAGAGAGACAAAACAAAACCCCTAAAATTCTTGGTCAACACTTTTGATTGGTATGAGTAAGTTCAAGAAGAAATTGAGTTTCATCCTTCTACATATAGCTGTCCAATTTTCCCAGCACCGTTTATTGAAGAGACTGTCTTTTTTCCACTGTATATTTTTTCCTGCTTTGTCGAAGATTATTTGACCATAGAGTAGAGGGTCCATATCTGGGCTCTCTACTCTGTTCCACTGGTCTATGTGTCTGTTTTTATGCCAGTACCATGCTGTCTTGGTGATCACAGCTTTGTAGTAAAGCTTGAAATCAGGTAACGTGATGCCCCCAGTTTTATTTTTGTTTTTCAACATTTCCTTAGCGATTCGGGGTCTCTTCTGATTCCATACAAATTTTTGGATTATTTGTTCCAGATCTTTGAAAAATACCAGTGGAATTTTGATTGGAATGGCATTAAAAGTATAGATTGCCCTAGGCAGTATAGACATTTTAACAATGTTTATTATTCCAATCCAAGAGCATGGAATGGTCTTCCATCTTTTTGTGTCTTCTTCAATTTCTTTTATGAGTGTTCTGTAGTTCCTCGAGTACAGATCCTTTACCTCTTTGGTTAGGTTTATTCCCAGGTATCTTATGGTTCTTGGTGCTATAGTAAATGGAATTGATTCTCTAATTTCCCTTTCTGTATTTTCATTGTTAGTGTATAAGAAAGCCACTGATTTCTGTACATTGACTTGTATCCTGCCACGTTGCTGAATTGTTGTATGAGTTCTAGTAGTTTGGGGGTGGAGTCTTTGGGTTTCCCATATAAAGAATCATGTCATCTGTGAAGAGAGAGAGTTTGACTTCTTCATTGCCAATTTGGATACCTTTTATTTCTCTTTGTTGTCTGATAGCTGTTGCTAGGACTTCTAATACTATTTTGAATAAAAGTGGTGAGAATGGGCATCCTTGTCGTATTCCTGATCTCATCTCGACCATTCTCTTACACCAAACACAAAGATAAACTCAAAATGGATAAAAGACCTCAACGTGAGATAGGAATCCATCAGAATCCTAGAGGAGAACATAGGCAGTAACCTCTTCGATATCAGCCACAGCAACTTCTTTCAAGATATGTCTCCAAAGGCAAAGGAAAAAAAAGCGAAGATGAACTTTTGGGACTTCATCAAGATCAAAAGCTTCTGCACAGCAAAGGAAACAGTCAAGAAAACAAAGAGGCAACCCACGGAATGGGAGAAGATATTTGCAAATGACAGTACAGACAAAGGTTGATATCCAGGATCTATAAAGAACTCCTCAAACACAACACACACAAAACAGACAATCATATAAAACAATGAGCAGAAGATATGAACAGACACTTCTCCAATGAAGACATACAAATGGCTATCAGACACATGAAAAAATGTTCATCATCACTAGCCATCAGGGAGATTCAAATTAAAACCACATTGAGATACCACCTTACACCACTTAGAATGGCCAAAATTAGCAAGACAGGAAACAACATGTGTTGGAGAGGATGTGGAGAAAGGGGAACCCTCTTACACTGTTGGTGGGAATTCAAGTTGGTGCAGCCACTTTGGAGAACAGTGTGGAGATTCCTCAAGAAATTAAAAATAGAGCTTCCCTATGACCCTGCAATTGCACTACTGGGTATTTACCTCAAAGATACAGATGTAGTGAAAAGAAGGGCCATCTGTACTCCAATGTTTATAGCAGCAATGGCCACGGTGGGCAAACTGTGGAAAGAACCAAGATGCCCTTCAATGGACGAATGGATAAGGAAGATGTGGTCCACGTACACTATGGAGTATTAAGCCTCCATCAGAAAGGATGAATACCCAACTTTTGTAGCAACATGGACGGGACTGGAAGAGATTATGCTGAGTGAAATAAGTCAAGCAGAGAGAGTCAATTATCATATGGTTTCACTTATTTGTGGAGCATAACAAATAGCATGGAGGACAAAGGGAGTTAGAGAGGAGAAGGGAGTTGAGGGAAATTGGAAGGGGAGGTGAACCATGAGAGACTATGGACTCTGAAAAACAATCTGAGGGTTTTGAAGGGGCGGGGGGTGGGAGGTTGGGGGAACCAGGTGGTGGGTATTGGAGAGGACATGGATTGCATGGAGCATTGGGTGTGGTGCAAAAACAATGAATACTGTTACGCTGAAAATAAATTAAAAAATTTTTTTTAAAACTAGAAAAAAAGAAGAAATTGAGATTCAAAATTGGACCTTTACAGTATAACTTAGCCAAAGCTAATAAAAAAGGTGAAAAGCTTAAAACTGTGTGATTAGATTTATTATGGGCAAAAACATGAATAAATCTACTTTTTCCCCTTCTTCACATACACATGTCTTCTCTCCCTTCTGCTCTCTACCTGGCTCTGACTCCCTTTATTGCCCTGCTTGTCTACCTGAATCACCTTAGGTTCAATAACCCCTTAAAGTCAGACAACTAACTGGAAACCTTAAAGCAGACTTGAAATCACTGTCTGGGTCAGAATTCAGAGCTATCAATGACTATCTTAACATTTTACTGAGAAACTCAAAATAGTCATATGCACACTGGTGGACTCCTTAGATGTCAAATCTCAGATGAAAAAGACTCACTAGAATAAGACCACAGAGAATTTTAGAAACCCTGAGTTCCTTAGGATGGCCAATGGGGTCGGCTATCAGAATCTCTCCTAAAGAGAGATACTCTCCTAAAGTTCACATCAGACACATTCCCTGTAAAGATTGACTAGGTAGGCTCCTCCTCAGTTTTACAAACAAGACAAGATGAAAGTATGGTCAATTCAAAGACAGGTTATTAAGCAACACTTAGCATAAATGCTAGGGTCAGTTTCAGTGCAGTCCTATTTTTATTGTTTGTCAATGAATGAAAAGCTTAATAGGCTATTTGACTAGCAAAAGCAAGTTAGAGTGGAAAGTAACTCCCTTTCCTCAACTATAGCATTCAGAAAAATACTTATAGAATGGAAGAGATCAAACCCAGAATAAAACTCAGAATAAACTTAAGGTTTTCCGACTTAAACAATGACATGTCTCAGGCACCTGGGTGGCTCAGCCAGTTAAGCGTTTACCTTCAGCTCAGGTCATGATCCCAACATCCTGGGATCAAGCCTCCATTGGACTCCCTGGTCGGTGAGGAGCCTGCTTCTCCCTCTCCCTCTGCCCAACCCCCACCCCCTACTCATGCATACAATCTCTCTCTCTCTGCACTCTTTTTCTCTCAAATAAAGAAATAAAATCTTTAAAAAAAAAATAAAAATAAGCAATGACATGTTTCCCGTGGAAATAAATGTTGGGACCATAAACAAGGAAATTCCCAGGAATGTGCATTTGCAGATACTGTAAGCAAAAGGTGGGATGGGGAAAATAATTATCCTGTATTAGCCATGAAATAAAAAGAGAAAAATTAAGATGCCAAAACAGAAAAATAAGCATCCAATTCCCTGTTGTACCTTTGAGTTCACATGGAAACATTTATCTAAATATAAAGGACAAACACACAAATTCATGATTGATGTGGATATTAGATTCAATAGGGTCCTCAAAAAATTCATGTCTACCCTGAGCTTGTGAATGTGATCTTGTTTGGAAACCAAGCCATTGCAATGAAGTAAACATGAGGTCATGCTGGAATAGAGTGGGCCCTATAAAATCTGGTATCTTTGTAAGAAGGCCATATGAAGACACTGAGGATATCCAGGGAGAATCCCCTGTAACAACAGAGTCAGATATTAGGGTGGTGCTTCCACAAACCAAAGGGATGCCAAGAATTGCTGACAGCCACCAAAGGCTAGGAAGAGGCAAGAAAGGATTCTTCTCCAGAGTCTTCATGGCCCTGTTAGTGCCCTGCTCTTAGACTTTAAGCCTCCAGAACTGAAAGATTATTTTGTTTGTTTGCTTTAAGCCACCTAGTCTGTGGCAATTTATTATGGCAAACACAGGAAATGACTACAATATGGATACTACCAAACAACAGTGAACCTACCACTAACATACAACCTCCACTTCAGAGGTAGAGGCCAGCCAACCAATCCCCAAATCCTATGTCCAAACACATAGTCATCACTTTTGGAATTTAACAGAAGGACATTCCTCCTTTCTTTGTGGTACCTCATCTCCTCATTTAAGAGAGAAATACTATGCCAATGGAATTGCTAGATGAAATGAACTTTCCGAGATTTCCTCTTGAAATTCCTGAAGACCTTGCTATTTATAATCAGGTCAAAGTTAATTTAGACATTAACTTAACACTGCCCTTAATGTTTAAATTAACTCCAAATTGAGGAACTCTGGACTGCTTTAAGACAAAGAATTCCACTGATATTAGCAGAATTATTGGAGCTGAACTCATTAAGTTACAGATTGATCCGTGTAACTTGAAATTTCATGGTACCCTCACAGATCAGAAATTAAAGACATAAAAGCCTGTAATGCAAATTGCGATAGAAAGAAAATTTATCATGCTTTACAGGAATCTGATAGAGAAATCCAACAGACAAAGCTATTGATTCATCCAGGACTTTGGAGGTATAAATACAAAGTCATATCTTATTTTTCTGTGGTATTAAATCCCAATACCATCCTATCCTTAATGCTACCTAAAATCACTTTCTTTAGTCATAGACCGGTCCGCTGCCTTCTTTAGCACCCTCTAGATCAAAACACCAATGCCTAGTTATAGAGCTTGCTAAGAGATAAAGAGACAAATTATGCACATAGAAGATTCCTCTCTCATAGAGTTCCTACAAGGAAGAGCTGGTCTCCTTAACTATGAATTACATGCTGATTTCGACTATGTATTTCACTGTCTGGTGCTCAGCTGCACTTTTTGACTTGTGTCAAAGCTGTAGGATGCCATCAGACAACCTCATAGGGGTATTTTGGCCAACAGTGGGTCACTGGATGGCCCCCAGTCACTGATAATGGATTTGTCCTAGGAAAAGAAAGAAAAGAAGAGAAAAGAAAAGAAAAGAAAAAGAAAGAAAGAAAGAGAGAGAGAGAGAGAGAAAAGGGGAAGGAAGAGAAGGGAAGAGAAGAAAGAAAAGAAAAGGGGAAAAAAAAGAAAAGAAAGAAATTTGTTTGGCTCCTGCTCACAAATTAGACAGGGACTTCCCATCTCAATAAACTGATGCCCACTGTGAGGAAATTCCCTGATATTCCTCTGGGTCCATTTGGCCCTCTTAAGAGATGTGATTTTCCCTCTTAAGAGAAAGCAGTCTTGGGGCACCTGGGTGTCTCAGTGGATTAAGCCTCTGCCTTCGGTTCAGGTCATGATCTCAGGGTCCTGGGATTGCAAAGATGTCTTTTACCAAGTATCTGGAAGTCTTCTCTTGATGGGCTTTAGAATCCTAGAATTTGAAAGCTGCACGGTATTAAAGAAACCTTACATTCCTAGGTCTTCATTTTACAGAGAAGGAAATTGAGACACAAAGATGTGAACACAAGGGGTCCCTGGGTGGCTCAGTGGGTGAAGGCTCTGCCTTCAGCTCAGCATCCTGGTATTGAGCCCTGCATTGGGCTCTCTACACAGCGGAGAGCCTGCTTCCCCCTCTCTCTCTGCCTGCCTCTCTGCCTACTTGTGATCTTTCTCTTTCTCTATCAAATAAATAAATAAAATCTTTTTTCTTTTTTAAGTCCTGAGTGGCTCAGTCAATTGGGCATCTGCTTTTGGCTCAGGTCATGATCTCGGAGTCCTGGGATCAAGTCCTGCGCTGGGTTCCTTGCTCAGTTGGGAGCCTGCTTCTCCCTCTCCCTGCCCACCACTCAGTCTCAATCTCTCTCTCTCTTTCTCTCTCAAGAATGGATAAAATCTTTTTTTTAAAAAAAGTTTTTTAAAAATCAGTCTTTAGACTTCTTAATTCAAGGTGAAAATATGAGCCTCAATTTGAAACCTCAAATTTTAACCTCTAAGGAAAAATTCTAGGCTGTTTTATGCTGTCCTAGGAATATCCATTTCAACTTTAAAGAAGGTCCCAAAAGTGTTGCCAAAAACCCCACATGCTGTGGTTCAAGGAATGACAGCAAAACCAGACAGTGCCACTAAGGCTAAAGTTCTCCTTGCCTGAAAAATTCATAAGACTGGACAGAGAGTGGGTTAAAACAGATTCATCCTAGACATATTATAGCCTTCTCAAGGCAGAACACGTGCCATCTTAAAGAAAGAATGTTGTTCTTCCATCTCTGTGGAAGCCTTCTTTGATCTTTAAAGTTAATTAAAGATATTTAGAAAACAAAGATATTAGAAAATTCAGTAATCTGGATAGTATCCCATATCTCATTCAACAAACTCTTCAAATTGGGGTAAAATCTGTTTTCTTGGCTTAAATTGCACATACTTGGTTTAGAAGTAGACTACCAGCCAAATATTTCTCAGTGTCCCACAATCAAATATATCACTCCATAGAACATTAAATATTGCCACACAGCTGCTGTTTTATCAAACAATCTTGTTGACAGAAGCAAAGTATAATATCTACTGAAACTCAGGTGACTTCCATCATGACTAAGTACTTAAGCCAGTAGTATAGTGCTAGCTTGATCACATGGTCCAGGATGTGGTCTGTCTCATAGACATGGTTGAGGTAGAATCCAAAAAGTATGACTGCAAGGAAGATGAAGCACTTATATCTTGCCAACCAGATAAACCATACAGAAACCACAAACTAAATATAGAAAGACTTTAAGCTGAAACAGCTTGAGCAATAGTTTGCTTGGTGAGCTCATATGTTTCCAAAGAATCAGCTCAGAGAAAAACTACTCAGATACAAACTATTTCCACAACTCCCTTAGTTCATAAATTCTGACCAACTCCAGATTAGATCTCAACTTCTAATTTCTTCCTTTGACTAAGAATCTAAACAAAACCTTATAAAACTCAATAGTTCAAGACCCTAAAGGAGGCTATTAGATGAAATTCATTCAACCAGTGGCTCCCTTGCCTGGCAAGTTTCTGATAAATTTAAGCTTTTGGTTTTTTGTTTTTTTAGTAACGGCAGATTTTTCTGATGGTTTCATATGGGCTCTTTGACAGCTCCTTGGGTAATAACCAGAAAAAAGTAAATAAGACTTTTTATTCCCTTGAACTTGTTTTCCTCCACACTGCTTATTGCCAACAATTCTGGGATGGGGAGTGTAAGAATGAAGAAGTGGTTTTCTCAGATTGCATATCCCATTACCTTTCCCATTCTCTAGCAAGACCTGATATGCAACCCAAAACTGAAAAGCACAAGTGCAGTAAGCCCGTCAGTAATGGAGGCATGATACATCCCCCAGTAGTGCTGGAGAAAAAAAAAAAACCATTGAAACTATAAGATTATAAATCACCACTGAAAACCTACGTTAAGTAGAAGATATGACAATAAATTACTATAATAGATTTTTTAAAAACTATGACTTCAAAAAGTACCTCTCCAGGTCACTGTTCTTGTCTCTCTCTCTCTTGCATGTAATATTTCCTGCTTCCTGGGCAGGTGATATGTGTGTGTGTGTGTGTGTGTGTGTGTGTGTGTGTGTGTGTGTGTGGTGGTGGTAGGAGGACACAAGGGGGAAACACAGGGGAGAAGCATCAGAGGTAGCAAGTTCACTGGAGGTGGTGTGAGGCACATGGTGTGGGGTCTGAAACTGCCATCACTATTCACATTTTTTATGCTGCTAGCATATTTCCCACCCCAATCCCATGTCCTAAGGACTACTGACCTTCATGCACATCCATTTCACACTAAAAGCCTTGAAGGACATCTACTACTAGAAATACAACCAAGCCCTTGGCAAGGTTTGTCTTTAATGATAATTGTGAAGGACAGAGAAGCAGACAGCTTCTAAGAAAGTATTGGTTCTGTATTCATAGAGGGCAAGGAGAGATCAAAGAAAGAGGCAGACCACTCCAGATTGGCAGGTGGCAAGTTTAATAAGCAAGGGAACTTACTTACAAGGTTTGACTTGGGTGGCTGTTAAGATGTGTAGATCTCTGCACCTGCCCACCACTTAAAAGTTTTTACAGAGGCCTTCACTGGGTTCAGACACATGCACAGTCCAGATGGTCCCTACAACATTTTACTCTCTCAAGGCTATGTCCTTGAAAACAGTTCCCACTATGGGGACGGTGGGACAGAGCATACCAGGGCAGGTGAGGAATAAGGGGACTTCAACAGCCCAGGTATGGCTAGAGCATCAACCAGTGGTCACATCATCTTAATTACCTTCTCCAACAAAAACCTGAGATTTCTCAAATCCTTAGCATCTATGCATTAACTTACATCTCCTCCAAGATAGAGAAGATGGCCAAGCATGGGAAAACCATTCTGGTGTTCAGGAGGAAAATCAAAAGTTTCAAACAGAAGGCACAAATGTAGGAGGTAGTTTGCAAGAACATACATCCTGCAGGATTCAAGTTGCTGATTTTGGAGAACACAGTTCTTAATCCAGCTTATGATGTCTACCTAATGGTATAGACACCCATTCACTACAAGGTGCAGAAAACCTGACAAGGAAGATTATAGAATTCTTCATGCTTTTTGACCAATGTGAACTGCAGGTTCAGAATAATGCTGTGGGCCCCAAAGGACTCCTGACCCAGCCTGTTGCCATTTTGGTCCAAAAAAACATCATAGCTACAGCATTGCATTTGGGACAGTGTAACCTCAACCTCCAGATCAGGATCATCTATACTCAAGATCTTCAATGCAGGTACCCCAACAACAAAATTCAGGTAGTTGATCTGAATTCCAAGGGCCACTTTAGGTGGGTGCTGTCAAAACTACCTTTTGGGATGTCTCAGCCTCTCAAGCAATTGTCCCTTACAGGAAGCTCCACACTGAGAGCACAGTGCTACCTACCCAGAGAACTTTCAGGCAGAGGCCACCAGTGGCCAGCTTTAGCTGGAGCAAGAAGTCTTTGATTTCCCAGCAGGTGGGATCTCACCACAGAACTGGGGTGTGCTGCTACTCTAAGCCAGCTCCTCTGCCCCATCAAGATGCACAGGCTAACCTGGGAATAAAGATGACCATTCTTAAGTTCCTGGCTCTATCTCCAGCACCTAATTCCCCACAGACCAGAGCACCAAGGAGTCCTTCTGCCTGGGTCTCCATGCCAAGCAGGCTCATGTTTTCAGCACTAGTTGGAGATCAGGGTCTTTGGTACCAAGAAGATTCTAGGAATGAAACCCAGAAATAAAGTGCAGGTCCCAGCTGTGCTGGCCATTGTGAAGGGTCTTTCACATTGCCTCACTTCCCCACATGCATAGTCAGAGTCTCCAGCCCTACAAGCACCAATCAGGGGCCTCTGCCCACTGCTCTGGTCTTACCTGCCCCCATGACCATCAGGCTATCACCAACCCAGGCACAGTGACCTTTGCAGTGAGAGTCAGCCTCCTTCTTGGAGTCTTCCAGGTCACCTTCTTCAAGCTCTTTGTGCTGCTGGCTCAGACTCTGTTCTGTCCCAGGAGTTTGCCACTCACCAGGAATTAGCCCCCATAACCAGCCTGCAGCACAACCAGAACCTTTTCCCACAGCATTTCTAACATCACTGCACATTCTTCTAGGGTGCTGTGAAGCCCAGCCTACCCTCCTATGTATCAGCTTAAAGAGTCGAACAGAACAGATAAGCCAAGTCCTCCCAGGGAAAGCCTAGAGACTGGCATGCCTCTAAAAAGTGACACCCATGGGGCACCTGGATGACTCAGTCCACTGAGGGTCCCGCTCTTGGTTTTGGCTCAGGTCATGATCTTCGGGTCCTGGGATCAAAAACTGCACCAGGCTCAGTGAGGAGTCGCTTGAGATTCTTTCTCTCCCTCTCCCTCTATCCCCACCCCGCTACTTACTTTCACTCTCTCCCAAATAAGTACATAAATATCTTCCCCCCAAAAATTAAAAATAGTGACACCCTGTGTCCACACAAGAGCGGTCCCCAGGAGACCCCCTTTCTTGATGCAGATTTCACTGCCCCTTCCAGGGATATGTGGCAGTGAATATTCCAAAGACACCTTTGGTCATGGCTCTTAAATCCATAAAATCTCTTTCAATATATCTGTTTCTATACTTAGCATACAGCCCCTTCCATTTAACAGCATTATCTTGAGGCTTCTAAAAATAAGAGGCTTGGGTGGGAGAACAACATCAACCGTCCCACAGAACAGGGTGGAGTAGCATTTTTTGAGCACCTACTATGTGTTTTACCTTTGCTTTTGCCTTCAATTTGGTATCTTTTTTTTAAGATTTTATTTATTTGTTTGACAGACAGAGATCACAAGCAGGCAGAGAGGCAGGCAGGGAGAGAGAGAGGGAAGCAGGGTCCCCACTGAGCAGAGAGCCAGATGTGGGGCTCGATCCCAGGACCCTAGGATCATGACATGAGCTGAAGGCAGAGGCTTTAACCCACTGGGCCACCCAGGCACCCTTTCAATTTGGGATCTTAATAGAGCTCTTTAGGTTTTTTAAAATTTTATTTCCTGATTGGAAAATAGGGAGCCACATTTGAGAAAACATCCTTTTAATGTGTGTGGTGCTAGTTTGGGTTTCATAAAAGATGAGTTTACTAATTTCTGCTAATTGTATCATAACCCTTAAGGTATTCACTGAGAGATCAGTTTATAAGAGTCATAGATTTCTGGTATACCTTAACTTTATTTGATATGCATCTTGGTCTTGTGGAGTTTGCCCTGTTTGAGGAAATCAGTGTGATTCTAGAATAAGGTATTTCACAAAAAGCTAAATGCAAGATACAATTCTTTCTTACCTAGAACAAGAATTGCAGGCATCCAAAAACTAGTAAACTGAGGCACACTTAGGAAAGTTGTTGGGGAAACTCACTAACCAGGGAGGTAGATGTTAATGTTAATAGCTAACAGTTATCCAGTGCTTACTAGGTGTGCCTTTTGAGAGATGTTTATGCATTTTAGAGATATTCTTGTATAGTCCTCATAATACTTCTATGAGCTGGTATAATAACTCCATTTCAAAAGGGGAGGAAACAGGCTTCAAATTTAATGGGACTGTAAAGAAATCAGTGAAACTGGATGCAACTAGTCTGTGTGCTGAAGCCTTATCATTCATCTCTATGGGGGATCAAGATGAACACACAAGCAAGGTGAAAACCCTGTGACCAGGTCAGACCAGGAAAAGTGAGAAGGTGCCATCTAGTGACAATCCTAGTGGTGAGAAGCAGTTGGATTTCTTTTTCTTCTTTTCTTTTCTTCCTAAATAAATTCTACGCCCAAGTTGATCAACATGGACAGGACTGGAGGAGATTGTGCTAAATGAAATAAGTCAAGCAGAGAAAGTCAGTTATCACATGGTTTCACTTATTTGTGGAGCATAAGGAATAACATGGTGGACATGGGGAGATGGAGAGAAGAAGGGAGTTGGAGGAAATTGGAGGGGGAGACGAACCATGAGAGACTGTGGACTCTGAGGAACTAGCTGAGGGTTTTGGCAGGGAGAGGAGTGGGAGGTTGGATGAGCCTGGTGGTGGGTATTGTGGAGGGCACGTATTGTATGGAGCACTGGGTGTGGTGCATAAACAATGAATTCTGGAACACTGTAAAGAAATTTTTAAAAATAAATAAAAATTAAAAGAAAAAATTCTACACCAACACAGGGCTTGAACTCACAACCCTGAGATCAAGAGCTACATGATCTCCTGACTGAGCCAGCCAGGTGCCCTGAATTTTTTTTTTAGTAGTATTTAAGATATGTACAGAAGACAAACAATACAATATTGATGAACCTCCACGCAGTTTAAGACCTTTAAATTTGAAGAGGGGTCAAGATGGCAGAGGAGTAGGGACCCTTCTTCAACTGACCCCTGAATTGAGCTGGATGTCTCCCAGACACTCTGAACACCCACAAAGTCAGCCTGAGATATAAGAAGAGGATCTGGACCTATACCAACAGAATATCTCAGGCAGTTGGTCTAGAGGTATGAAGTGGGGAACTGAGATTCTGCTGTCAGATAGGGAAAGATAAACAGAAGGGGGGAGCCCCCAGAATCCTGTGCTGCCAGAACTCAAAAGCTTCCTGTGCTGGGGACTAGGCATAGACTCACAGACTGGTAATGTCAGGGAAAGGACTTTAGGGCAGCCCCCAGACTGAAACCTGGAGCTGCAGGGGCACATGTGTGAACTGGGGGTGGCTAGTGGTTTTAGAAGTACAAAGGTCAGAGACATGTCTGGTCCTGGAAGCAAGGGCTGGAAGTGCTGCTGTGGGTCACACAACCCAGGATGCTGTGTTTTTTAGCAGCACAGACAGAAATAGAGACATTGTGGCCTGGAGAGCTCACTGTAGAACAGACTGTGATCTCTCCATTCTGAGACAGAGGTTTGGATATGTCACTTCTGCTCTGACTCTCAGAAGTGATGTAGAAAGCCACCAGGGAAAGCCACCAGAGAACAAAGTCCCCCAAAACCGGTTTTCACTGAGCCCATCTCCCCCCACAGGGGACAGGGCAACTCTGCCCAAACAGGGTTGCCTGAGTAACAGTATGGTAAGCACCTCCCCGAGAACACAGGCTGGAAGAATAAGACGCCGACAACCCTAAGGACACTATAAAACAGGTGCATCTTGCTTGGGTTATGGTCAATAATCTGGACTCTTTACATTCCCTCAACCACCACTCAACAGAATGACTAAGAGAAGAGAAGAGAAGAACCCCCGACACAAGAAAAATTCAGACACTGTGACCTCTGCCACAGAACTAATGGATAGGGATATAAGCAAGATGTCGGAAATAGACTTCAGGGTAACAGTTATGCAGACAATAGCTAGGTTGGAGAAAACCACTAATGGCAACATAGATTCTCTAAGGGTGGAAGTGAGAGCTAATCTGGCATAACTTAAAAATGCTATCAATGAGAGCCAATTTAATCTAGATACTCTGACAGCTAGGGTAAATGAGACAAAAGAATGAATTAGTGATCTAGAAGACAAACTGATAGAAAAGAAGGAACAGGAGGATGCCTGGAACAAACAGCTTAGAATCCACAAAAACAGAATTAGAGAAATAAATGATGCCATGAAACATTGCAATGTCAGAATCATTGGGATCCCTGAGGGGGTGGAGAGAGAGAGAGGACTGGAAGATATATTTGAGCAAATCCTAGCCAAGAACTTCCCTAATCTGGGGAATGAAAGAAGCATTCATGTCCTAGAGGCAGAAAGAACACCTCCCAAGATCAAAGAGAATAAACCAACACCCAGGCATATAGTAGTAAAACTTGTAAATCTTAAAACCAAGGAAACCATCTTAAGGGCAGGTCGGGGGAAGAGATTCCTTACAAACAGAGGGGGGAACATCAGAATAATGTCAGACCTGTCCACAGAGACTTGATAAGCCAAAAAGGACTGGCAAGACATATTCAGGGTACTAAATGAGAAGAACATGCAGCCAAGAATTCTTTATCTGGCAAGGCTGTCATTCAGAATGGATGGAGAGGTAAGGAGCTTCCAGGACCAGCAGAACCTTAAAGAATATATGACCACTAAGCCAACCATGCAAGAAATATTAAGGAGGGTCCTGTAAAAGGATAAAGACCCCAAGAGTGATATAGAACAGAAATATAGAGATAATCTATAGAAACAAGGACTTCACAGGCAACATGATGACAATAAAATCATATCTTTCAATAATCACTTTCAACGTGAACAGCCTAAATGCTCCCATAAAAGAGCATAGGGTTGAAGATTGGATAAAAAGACACGACCCGGGGCGCCTGGGTGGCTCAGTGGGTTAGGCCGCTGCCTTCGGCTCGGGTCATGATCTCAGAGTCCTGGGATCGAGCCCCGCATCGGGCTCTCTGCTCTCTAGGGGAGCCTGCTTCCTCCTCTCTCTCTGCCTGCCTCTCTGCCTGCTTGTGATCTCTCTGTCAAATAAATAAATAAATAAATAAAATCTTTAAAAAAAAAAAAAAAAGACACGACCCATCCATATGCTGTCTACAAGAGACTCATTTTGAACCTAAACATACATCCAGACTGAAACTGAAGAGATGGACAACCATCTTTCAGGCAACAGACCACAAAAGAAAGCTGGGGTAGCAATTCTCATATAAGACAAATTAGATTTTTAAGCTAAAGACTGTAGTCAGAGATACAGAAGGACACTATATCATTCTTAAAGGGTCTGCCCAATAGGAAGATCTAACTATTTTAAATATCTATGCCCCCAACGTGGGAGCAGCCAAATACATAAGCCAGTTGTTAACCAAAATAAAGAGACATATTGATAATAACACGTTAATTGTAGGAGACTTTAACACTCCATTCTCAGCAACAGACAGATTACCTAAGCAGAAAATCAACAAAGAAATAAGAGCTTTGAATGACACATTAGACCAGATGGGTCTCATAGATATATACAGAACATTCCACCCTAAAACAACAGAAGAGTCACTCTTCTCGAGCACACATGGAACTTTCTCCAGATTAGACCACATACTGGGTCAAAAATCAGATCTCAACCGATACCAAAAGATTGAGATGATTCCCTGAATATTGTAAGACCACAATGCTTTGAAACTCAATTGAACTCAATGACAAGAAAAAGGTTGGAAGAAATTCAAACACTTGGAAGCTTAAGACCATCCTGCTCAAGAATGTTTGGGTCAACCAGGAAATCAAAGAGGAACTTAAACAATTTATGGAAACCAATGCAAATGAAAACACATCAGCCCAAAACCTATGGGATATGGCAAAGGCAGTCCTAAAGGGGAAATACATAGCCATTCAAGCCTCACTCAAAAAAAAGAAAGAAAGAAAGAAAGAAAGATTCTGAATATACAAATTATCTTTACACCTTAAAGAACTGAGAATCAACAACAAATTAAGCCTAACCCATGCACAAGAAGGGAAATAATTAAGATTAGAGCAGAAATCAATGAATTAGAAACCAGAAATATAATAGAACACATCAACAAAACTAGAAGCTGGTTCTTTGAAAGAATTAATAAGATTGATAAACCACTGGCCAGACTTACCCAAAAGAAAAGAGAAAGAACCCAAATTAATAAAAATTACAAATGAAAGGGGAGAGATCACAACTAACATGAAGGAAATAGTAACAATCATCAGAAATTATTATCAACAGCTATATACCAATAAATCAAGCAACCTAGAAGAAATGGATGCCTTCCTGGAAACCTATAAACATCCAAGACTGAAACAGGAAGAAATTGACAACCTGATTAGACCAAATAACCAGTAACAAGATTGAAGCAGTGATCAAAATCCTCCCAAAAAACAAGAGTCCAGGACCTGATGGATTCTCTAGGGGACTCTACCAAACATTAAAGGAAGAAATAATACCTATTCTCCTGAAGCTGTTTCAAAAAGAAAGAAAGAGAGAAAGAGGAAAGAAAGGAAGAAAGAAAGAAAGAAAGAAAGAAAGAAAGAAAGAAAGAAAGAAAGAAAGAAAGACTCCTCTCTCTCTGCCTGCCTCTCTGCCTGCTTGTGATCTCTCTGTCAAATAAATAAATAAATAAATAAAATCTTTAAAAAAAAAAAAAAAAAAGACACGACCCATCCATATGCTGTCTACAAGAGACTCATTTTGAACCTAAACATACATCCAGACTGAAACTGAAGAGATGGACAACCATCTTTCAGGCAACAGACCACAAAAGAAAGCTGGGGTAGCAATTCTCATATAAGACAAATTAGATTTTTAAGCTAAAGACTGTAGTCAGAGATACAGAAGGACACTATATCATTCTTAAAGGGTCTGCCCAATAGGAAGATCTAACTATTTTAAATATCTATGCCCCCAACGTGGGAGCAGCCAAATACATAAGCCAGTTGTTAACCAAAATAAAGAGACATATTGATAATAACACGTTAATTGTAGGAGACTTTAACACTCCATTCTCAGCAACAGACAGATTACCTAAGCAGAAAATCAACAAAGAAATAAGAGCTTTGAATGACACATTAGACCAGATGGGTCTCATAGATATATACAGAACATTCCACCCTAAAACAACAGAAGAGTCACTCTTCTCGAGCACACATGGAACTTTCTCCAGATTAGACCACATACTGGGTCAAAAATCAGATCTCAACCGATACCAAAAGATTGAGATGATTCCCTGAATATTGTAAGACCACAATGCTTTGAAACTCAATTGAACTCAATGACAAGAAAAAGGTTGGAAGAAATTCAAACACTTGGAAGCTTAAGACCATCCTGCTCAAGAATGTTTGGGTCAACCAGGAAATCAAAGAGGAACTTAAACAATTTATGGAAACCAATGCAAATGAAAACACATCAGCCCAAAACCTATGGGATATGGCAAAGGCAGTCCTAAAGGGGAAATACATAGCCATTCAAGCCTCACTCAAAAAAAAGAAAGAAAGAAAGAAAGAAAGATTCTGAATATACAAATTATCTTTACACCTTAAAGAACTGAGAATCAACAACAAATTAAGCCTAACCCATGCACAAGAAGGGAAATAATTAAGATTAGAGCAGAAATCAATGAATTAGAAACCAGAAATATAATAGAACACATCAACAAAACTAGAAGCTGGTTCTTTGAAAGAATTAATAAGATTGATAAACCACTGGCCAGACTTACCCAAAAGAAAAGAGAAAGAACCCAAATTAATAAAAATTACAAATGAAAGGGGAGAGATCACAACTAACATGAAGGAAATAGTAACAATCATCAGAAATTATTATCAACAGCTATATACCAATAAATCAAGCAACCTAGAAGAAATGGATGCCTTCCTGGAAACCTATAAACATCCAAGACTGAAACAGGAAGAAATTGACAACCTGATTAGACCAAATAACCAGTAACAAGATTGAAGCAGTGATCAAAATCCTCCCAAAAAACAAGAGTCCAGGACCTGATGGATTCTCTAGGGGACTCTACCAAACATTAAAGGAAGAAATAATACCTATTCTCCTGAAGCTGTTTCAAAAAGAAAGAAAGAGAGAAAGAGGAAAGAAAGGAAGAAAGAAAGAAAGAAAGAAAGAAAGAAAGAAAGAAAGAAAGAAAGAAAGAAAGATTAGAAAGAAAGAGAAAAGGAAAACTTCCAGATTTATTCTATGAGACCAGCATTACCTTGATCCCCAAACCAGGCAAAGTCACCATCAAAAAGGAGAATTTCAGACCAATATCCCTGATAAATAAGAATGCTAAGATTCTCAACAAGATCCTAGATAACAAGACCCAACAGTACATTAAAAGGATTATCCACCACAACCATGTGGGATTTATCCCTAAAATGCAAGGGTGGTTCAACATTTACAAATTGATAATGTGATAGAATAGTCATAAGAGAAGAAACAAATGTCCTCTCAACTGATGCAGAAAAAGCAACTGACAAAATACAACATCTTTCCTGATTAAAACTCCTCAGAGTATAGAGATAGAGGGCACATTCCTCAATTTCATAAAATCCATCTATGGAAAAACCCAAAGCAAATATCATTCTCAATGGGGAAAAGCTGAGAGCCTTTCCCTTAAGGTCAGGAACGCAACAAGGATGCCCACTCTCACAACTATTGTTCAACATAGTGCTAGAAGTCCTAGCAACAGCAATCAGACAACAAAAAGAAATAATTCAAATTGGCAAAGAAGCCAAACTCTCTCTCTTCACAGATGACATGATACTTAATGTGGAAAACCCAAAAGACTCCACCCATATATTACTAGAACTCATACAGCAATTCAGTAACATGGCAGGATACAAAATCAATGCACAGAAATCAGTTGCTTTCTTATACACTAATAATGAAAGTGTAGAAAGAGAAATTAGAGAATCAATTCCATTTACAATAGCACCAAAACCCATAAGATACCTTGGAATAAGCTTACCTAAAGAGGTAAAGGATATATTCTCTAGCAAATACAGAACACTTATGAAAGAGCTTGAAGAAGACACAAAAAGATAGAAGAACATTCCATGGTCATGGATCGAAAGAACACACATTGTTAAAATGTCTAAGCTCCCCAGAGCAATCTATACTTTCAATGCCATCCTGACCAAAATACCAGCGACATTTTTCAAAGGGCTAGAACAAACAATCCTAAAATTTGTATGGAACCAGAAAAGACCACAAACCACCAAGAAAATGTTGAAAAAGAAAAACAAAGCTGGGGACATCACATTGCATGATTTCAAGCTATATTACAAAGCTGTGATCACCAAGGCAGCATGGTACTGGCACAAAAACAGACACATAGACCAATGGAACAGAATCAAGAGCCCCGATATAGACCCTCAACTCTATGGTTAAATAATTTTCAACAAATCAAGAAAAAATATCTAATAGGAGAAAGACAGTCTCTTCAATAAATGGTGCTGGGAAAATTGGACAACTGTATACAGAAAAAATGAAACTCGACCATTTGCTTAAACGATACACAAAGATAAACTTGAAATGGATAAAAGACCTCAACGTGAGATAGGAATCCATCAAAATCCTAGAGTCTCCTCTAGAGGTTACATAGGCAGTATCCTCTTTGACACTGGCCACAGCAACCCCTTTCAAGACACGTCTCCAAAGGCAAGGGAAACAAAAGTAAAAATGAACTTTAGGGATTTCATTAAGATAAGAAGCCTCTGCACAGCAAAGGAAAAAGTCACAAAACAAAGAGGCAACCCATAAAATGGGAGAAGATATTTGCAAATGACATGACAAAGGGCTGATATCCAAGATCTGTAAAGAACTTCTCAAACTCAACACCTGAAAAATAATCAAGTCAAAAAAGTCCCAAAAGAAGACCTACAAATGGCTAACAGACACATGAAAAAATGTTCAGCACCATTAGCCATCAGGAAATTCAAATCAAAACCACATTGAGATACCACCTTACACCAGTTAGAATGGCAAAAAATGACAAGGCAAGAAACAAGTGTTGGAGAGGCTGTGGAGAAAGGGGAACCTCTTACACTATTGGTGGGAATGCAAGTTGGTGCAGCCATTTTGGAAAACAGTGTGGCAGTTCCTCAAAAAATTAAAAATAGAGCTACCTATGACCCTGGTAATTGCACTACTGGGTATTTACCCCAAAGATACAGACATAGTGAACAGAAGGGCCATATGCACCCCAGTGTTCCTAGCAGCAATGTCCACAATAGCCAAATTGGAAGGAGTCAAGATCGCCTCTTAGATGCCCATTTAGATGTGGTCCATATATACAATGGAATATTACTGAGCCATCAGAAAGGAGTACTCAGCTTTTGCATCAGCATGGATGGGACTGGAGGAGATATGCTAAGTGAAATAAGTCAAGCAGAGAAAGACAATTATGATATGGTTTCACTTGTTTGTGGAACATAAGGAATAGCATGGAAGACATTAGGAGAAGGAAAGGAAAAATGAAGGGGGGGTGGAAATCGGAGGGGAAGATGAACTATGAGAAATTATGGACTCCAGCAAATAAACCAAGGGTTTTAGATGGGAGGGAGTTGCGGGATGAGTTGGCCTGATGACGGGTATTAAGAAGGGCACACATTTTTTTCATGTGTCTGATAGCCATTTGTATGTCTTCATTGGAGAAGTGTCCGTTCACGTCTTCTGCCCATTTTTTGACATGATTATCAGTTTTGAGTTTGAGTTCTTTATAGAACCTGGATATCAGCCTTTGTCTGTACTGTCATTTGCAAATATCTTCTCCCATTCCGTGGGTTGCCTCTTTGTTTTCTTGACTGTTTCCTTTGCTGTGCAGAAGCTTTTGATCTTGATGAAGTCCCAAAAGTTCATTTTCGCTTTTGTTTCCTTTGCCTTTGGAGATATATCTTGAAAGAAGTTGCTGTGGCTGATATCAAAGAGGTTACTGCCTATGTTCTCCTCTAGGATTCTGATGGATTCCTGCCTCACGTTGAGGTCTTTTATCCATTTTGAGTTTATCTTTGTGTATGGTGTAAGAGAATGGTCGAGTTTCATTCTTCTACATATAGCTGTCCAATTTTCCCAGCACCATTTATTGAAGAGACTGTCTTTTTTCCACTGTATATTTTTTCCTGCTTTGTCGAAGATTATTTGACCATAGAGTTGAGGGTCCATATCTGGGCTCTCTACTCTATTTCACTGGTCTATGTGTCTGTTTTTATGCCAGTACCATGCTGTCTTGGTGATCACAGCTTTGTAGTAAAGCTTGAAATCAGGTAACGTGATGCCCCCAGTTTTATTTTTGTTTTTCAACATTTCCTTAGCGATTCGGGATCTCTTCTGATTCCATACAAATTTTTGGATTATTTGTTCCAGATCTTTGAAAAATACCGGTGGGATTTTGATTGGAATGGCATTAAAAGTATAGATTGCTCTAGGCAGTATAGACATTTTAACAATGTTTATTCTTCCAATCCAAAAGCATGGAATGGTCTTCCATCTTTTTGTGTCTTCTTCAATTTCTTTCATGAGTGTTCTGTAGTTCCTCGAGTACAGATCCTTTACCTCTTTGGTTAGGTTTATTCCCAGGTATCTTATGGTTCTTGGTGCTATAATAAATGGAATTGATTCTCTAATTTCCCTTTCTGTGTTTTCATTGTTAGTGTATAAGAAAGCAACTGATTTCTGTACATTGACTTTGTATCCTGCCATGTTGCTGAATTGTTGTATGAGTTCTAGCAGTTTGGGGGTGGAGTCTTTTGGGTTTTCCATATAAAGTATCATGTCATCTGCGAAGAGAGAGAATTCATCATCACTAGCCATCAGGGAGATTCAAATTAAAGCCACATTGAGATACCACCTTACACCACTTAGAATGACCAAAATTAACAAGACAATAAACAATGTGTGTTGGAGAGGCTGTGGAGAAAGGAAACCCTCTTACACTGTTGGTGGGAATTCAAGTTGGTGCAGCCACTTTGGAGAACACTGTGGAGATTCCTTAAGAAATTAAAAATAGAGCTTCCCTATGACCCTGCAATTGCACTACTGGGTATTTACCCCAAAGATACAGGTGTAGTGAAAAGAAAAGCCATCTGTACCCCAATGTTCATAGCAGCAATGGCCACGGTGGGCAAACTGTGGAAAGAACCAAGATGCCCTTCAATGGACAAATGGATAAGGAAGATGTGGTCCATATACACTATGGAGTGTGATGCCTCCATCAGAAAGGATGAATACCCAACTTTTGTAGCAACATGGACGGGACTGGAAGAGATTATGCTGAGTGAAATAAGTCAAGCAGAGAGAGTCAATTATCATATGGTTTCACTTATTTGTGGAGCATAACAAATAGCATGGATGACATGGGGAGATGGAGAGGAGAAGGGAGTTGAGGGAAATTGGAGGGAGAGACGAACCATGAGAGACTATGGACTCTGAAAAACAATCTGAGGGTTTTGAAGGGGCTGGGGGTGGGAGGTTGGGGGAGCCAGGTGGTGGGTATTATGGAGGGCACATATTGCATGGAGCACTGGGTGTGGTGCATAAACAATGAATTCTGTTACACTAAAAAGAAATTAAATTTTTTAAAAAAACACTACAGCCTAGATAAATGTTGATTTTTAAAAGGGATATAAAACAAATAGAAAACATAAAATTTTGCCCAAAAAAAAACACTAAGAAATTTTAGTAATTCATAAAATGTTTATTTTATTCTTAAAGAAATAAAGCCCCCCCCCAAAAAAAGAAGGGCACATATTGCATGGAGCATTGGGTGTTACAGGCAAACAATGAATCATAGAACACTACATCAAAAACGAATGATGTACTGTACGGTGACTAACAGAACATAATAAAAAATAAATAAATGGGAAAAAAGACCTTTAAATTTTTTCTTCACTTATTTTAAATAAATATAGGCACACCAATAAAAAATCAAAACAAATGAAAGATATATAGTGTAAAGTCCAAGTACCCCATCCTTCCCTGAAGCAAGTACTGTTACCAATTTCTTGTGTGCCCTTCCAGAGATAGTCTGTTGAAATAAATATTTCTTATACACAGAGGTGTATACTACAGGCAGAATAATGCCTTCTCCCCATGAGGCCCACATCCTAATCCCCAGAACCTGTGAACAGATTATAGGACAAAAGGGATTTTGCAGATATCATTCAGGTTAAAGATTTTGAGATGGGGAGATTACCCTAGATTATCCAGGCGGGCCCAATGTTATCATATACTAATCCTTAAAGCTGAGAATTCTAGGTTGTGGACAGATGTGATTATGGAAGAATGGTCAGGCATGCAACATTTCTGGCTTTGAAGACGCAGGAAGCTGAGGGATGCAGGCGGCCCCTAGAAGCTGGAAGAGGCAAATAAAATAAAAAC
Source organism: Enhydra lutris kenyoni (assembly GCF_002288905.1). Classification (NCBI taxonomy): domain Eukaryota; kingdom Metazoa; phylum Chordata; class Mammalia; order Carnivora; family Mustelidae; genus Enhydra; species Enhydra lutris. The sequence goes on from NW_019154127.1 coordinate 6,895,871, forward strand.
AAGTAGAGGTGCCTGCATGACTCAGTCAGTTAAGCCTCTGCCTTCAGCTCAGGTCATGATCTCTGAGTACTGGGATTGACCAGCCCTGAGTTGGGCTCCCTGCTCAGGGGGGAGACGGCTTCTCCCTCCACCTCTGCTCCTCCCCCACTGCTTGAACAGTCTCCCATGCTCCCTCTCTCAAATAAATAAATAAATTCTAATAGACAACTATTAATGATCGTACACCATTAATTTTTGATGTAATGTTCACTGATTCACCAATTGCATATAACACCCAGTGCTTGTCACATCACATGCCCTCAACTGAATTTAAATAAATAAATCGTATTTAAATAAATAAATAAATCATTCTCCCCTAGACCCTCCAGAAGGGACTGCAGCGTCTAACACCTTAATTTTTTTATTTTTATTTTTATTTTCAGCATAACAGTATTCCTTGTTTTTGCACCACACCCAGTGTTCCATGCAATCCGTGCCCTCTCCAATACCCACCACCTGGCTCCCCCAACCTCCCACCACCACCCCCGCCACTTCAAACCCCTCAGATTGTTTTTCAGAGTCCATAGTCTCTCATGGTTCACCTCCCCTTCCAATTTCCCCCAACTCCCTTCTCCTAACTCCCCATGTCCTCCATGCTATTTGTTATGCTCCACAAATAAGTGAAACCATATGATACTTGACTCTCTCTGCTTGACTTATTTCACTCAGCATAATCTCTTCCAGTCCCGTCCATGTTGCTACGAAAGCTGGGTATTCATCCTTTCTGATGGAGGCATCATACTCCATAGTGTATATGGACCACATCTTCCTTATCCATTCGTCCGTTGAAGGGCATCTTGGTTCTTTCCACAGTTTGCCCACCGTGGCCATTGCTGCTATAAACATTGGGGTACGGATGGCCCTTCTTTTCACTACATCTGTATCTTTGGGGTAAATACCCAGTAGTGCAATTGCAGGGTCATAGGGAAGCTCTATTTTTAATTTCTTGAGGAATCTCCACACTGTTCTCCAAAGTGGCTGCACCAACTTGCATTCCCACCAACAGTGTAAGAGGGTTCCCCTTTCTCCACATCCCCTCCAACACACGTTGTTTCCTGTCTTGCTAATTTTGGCCATTCTAAGTGGTGTAAGGTGGTATCTCAATGTGGTTTTGATTTGAATCTCCCTGATGGCTAGTGATGATGAACATTTTTTCATGTGTCTGATAGCCATTTGTATGTCTTCACTGGAGAAGTGTCTGTTCATGTCTTCTGCCCATTTTTTATATAATTATCTGTTTTGTGTAACACCTTAATTTTAACCCAGTCAAGACCTGTGTCACACTTCCCACCTATGAAAATGTAAGATAATAAATTTGTGTTGTATTAACCCACTAAGTTTGTGATAATCTGCTGCAGCAACAAAAAACTAATGTACACACTATATTGTACTATGCTTTTCTCACCTAGTCTATTTTAAAGCTATTTCCATTTCGCTACATTTAGAGCTGTCTTACTCTTTTCATTTTTTAAGATTTTTTTTTTTTTTTTTGACAGAGAGAGAGACAGCAAAAGGGGAACACAAGCAGGGCGAGTGGGAGAAGGAGAAGCAAGTTTCCCATGGAGCAGGGAGTCCTATGGGGGGCTCAATCCCAGGACCTTGGGATCATGACCTGAGCCTAAGGCAGATGCTTAACAGCTGAACCACCCAGGTGCCCCAATGCCTTATTCTTTTTAATGGGTATTTATCAGTTCTGTTAAAGAGGGTCATGAGGCTGTTCGAGTCACATATAAGTGAGTTCTAAATAAGTTTGTGATGTCATAATTCCTAATTTTTCTCATATAGCACACGAATATGCTGCTGTTTATATAACACAGAGAAGTGAATTAGAGGCAAGGAGGCCATTTACACTGAGCCTTGATAGAAAAGATTACAGTATTTTCTTTCTTTTTTCTTTTTAAAGATTTTATTTATTTATTTATTTGTCAGGGAGAGAGAGAGAGAGCACAAGCAGGCAGAGTGGCAGGCAGAGGCAGAGAGAGAAGCAGGCTCCCCGATGAGCAAGGAGCCCAAGGCGGGACTCGATCCCAGGATCCTGGGATCACGACCTGAGCCGAAGGCAGATGTTAATGACTGAGACACCCAGGCACCCCAGACGGCTGTTTCTTAGGGTCAGGTGGCTGCAAGCCTCTGGTCAGAACATTTTCAACCAAAAGGCCATTTGTGTTATATGGATTCATTTGCCAACCTTGCAAAATGAGCCAGTTTCATTAACACTGAAAACCTGCTCTTACACACACACACACACACACACACACACACACACACACACACCCCTTTTCTCTGGAGACACATGAGCCAGCCAAGAAGGGGCATAACCGTGCTCCTGACACCGGGTAACATGACTGTAAATTTCTTTGGTTTTCAGCCTCCCAACAATGCTCTCCACTGCAACTTTTAATTGTTTTTTAAAGAAGAGTCATCTCATAAGTCCACATATTCAGCCCCACTTCTGTCTTCTTCGCTCATCACACTCTACAGGTGTTAGTACTTTTCCGTTTAGCACTTTTCAGAGCAGCCTCCCGTACAGGTCTGCACATTTCTTATTCCTTTCTCTGCACGGACCGTACTGTTCGTTCATTAACATTAAACTCACAGCCAACAGCACCAAAATGTGAAGGGCCACAGAATATGCCACCCCAACACCAATTACTTTGGGCCGAAGGTGCTGGAAAACAGCAGGTACAGGGGCAACACGGATCTCCCTCCTCTGCCTGAAGACAGCTCCTCCAAAGGACCTCGGGGTCGTCATCAATCCCCTCCTGGAAGTGTCTTCAGAAGGGAAGATGGACTCTCATCACAGGAGACAAGAGACTAGAAGTTGGCACCACACCCAGACACACTCTGTCTCCAGCTGTCGAACTCCTATCTAGTCTTCTGAGGGCCCTTTTAGCTTTCCTAAAAACCATTTACTATCACCCACGAGACCTACATCCCCGCCCCTTCCCCTCTGAAGCTGGCATTTAATCCTGAGTTCTGAGCCATGAGGGAGTTACTTGTAGTTCCCTGGATATCTCCCATCTATACATAAGGTGGTGTATTAATGAGCTTCTGTTTGACTCAGCTGTAAAAAAGGAGCAATCTTGCCATTTGGAGCAATGTGATAGACCTACAGGGTATTGTGTTAACTGAAATAAGTCCAACAAAGAAAGACACTACCATGTGGTTTCACCTACATGTAGAATCTAAAAAACAAAACAAAGGAAGAAACAAACAAGGACCCAGCAGTGGAGAGAACACGCTGCTGGTTGCCAGAGGGGAGGGGGTGGAGGGCGAGCAAAATGGGCGAGCGGGAATGGGAGGTACAGGTTTCCAGTTTCAGAGTGAATAAGTCATGGGGATAAAAGGCGCAGCGCAGGGATATAGTCAGCGGCACTGTAGTAGCGTCCTATGGTGACAGACGGCAGAGACGCTAGCGGCGAGCACAACTCTAGACTTGTTGTACCTGACACTCAGGGAACATTATGTGTCAACCAGTCTTCAGTAGAAACAAAGCAAAGCAAATTACACAGCAATAAACAAACAAAACAATTTGCTCCTCTCTTGTTTATTACAGGGGTCTCACCTAAGAACCCAAAAGAGTAGAGGGACAATTATGTTTCCTTTCCCACAAACTCTTGCCTGAAGGAAGCTTATCTAACACGTGGATTTTCTCCATAAGGCACATCACAGCCTTCCTGGGCTTAGGACACTAGACAGCACTATGGCTCTACCGCGGGGCCATTTCCAACAGCAGAATCACCAATGAAAAGCACAGACGTGTGAGGAAAAAAAGGTCAATAAATAAACCACAAAAAGGACACCTGTATACAGTACGAGAGAATAAACAAGAAGGCGGAGTCTTTTTTTTTTTTTAACCTCAGCTGGAAACCTGCACTTTGGACGACTCAAATACTTTGCCACTCTGTTCATATCTGCAATGACTGTGAGAGCCCTGGGAGCAACCATTGGGGGGTTACAAATGAATCCTAGAGAGGGGGCAAATTGACAAACAGGGGTTCATGAATAATGAGGACCAACCGTGTATGCACTCCCTGACCAAGACGACTTTCTAAAGTTGATCTCTTCCCATTTTTTTAGACTTACCACTGAGGGACAGCTTCATTTGCCCAAGTAGGCAGTAACAGGGGTGCCTGAAAGGCTCAGTCCGTTGAGCGACTGCCTTCTGCTCAGGTCCTGCTCAGGTCATGATACCGGGGTCCTGGGATGGAGCCCCACTTTGGGCTCTCTACTCAGCAAGGCGTCTGCTTCTCCCTCAGCCCCTAAAACACCCCCGCCTGCTTGCTTTCTCTCTCTCTCTCTCAAATAAATAAAATCTTTTAAAAAAAAAAAAGTAAAAAAAAAAAGTAGGCTAACAAAAAGGAGACTGTTTCCCCATTTTCCAAAAATTCTCTGTTCTTGCCACTAACCAGGTTTCAGATAATTCAATCACTTTAATGCAGAGTTCAGGGAAATGATCCATTCTCTAAATCTAGCAGCTTCTTTTTTATTCACAGATTAATGTTTGCTTGTGATCCTGCCAAAGGATTTTAAGTTCAGACAAACGTTTCCATTTCAAATCAGCACTCCCCAGAAGAAATAGAACGTGAGCCACGTACACGTAACTTTAAATTTTGTAGTAGCTTCCTTAGAGTGAAAAGAAACCGGTAAAATTAGTTTGAATGTATTTAACCCAACACCACAAAAATACCATCACTATAGCATGTAATGATTATGAACAATATTAGTGAGGTCACTTACAATTTCTTAACTAAGTCTTTAATTTCAATATTATGGCACAGCTGCACGTGGACTAGTTACACTTCAAGTGTTCGGTAATCACTTGTCGTTGGCGGCTACCATGTTGGACTCAGCACAGCTTTATTCTAAAGTAACAGGAAGCCTCTCCTGAAACAGGTACAGATGTTACTCTACTGTCTAATTCTTTTTCAGGATTCAATTTCATTAGACTAGTGATTGCTAGTACACAGTATCGATATCTTTTCAAAAGTGGCAGTTTTGCTTTAAAAATGCAAACTTTTCCAATATACGTTCATATATATGTGCACATATAAAATATATTTCCACGTGGTCTGTGCAATATTCTTTAAGGTCAAGTGTTCAGAGGCTAGCTAAAACCCACCTAGAGCTGGGCACCTGGGTGGCTTAGATGGTTAAGTGTCTGCCTTTGGCTGAGGTCATGATCCCGGAGTCCCGGGATCAAGTCCCACATCTGGTTTCCTGCTCAGCGAGGACCCTACTTCTCCCTCTCCCTCTGCCTCCTCCACTTGTCCTCTTTCTCTCTCTGTCAAATACATAAATAAAATCTTAAAAAAAAAATTTTTTTAAAAACCACACCCAGAGTTGACCTAATATTTACTGCCTAATGAGCAATTTCAAATCATTTTTGGACCGTGTCAATCTGGGGAATCAGATGACTTTTCCAGCACAACCAGCCAAGACTGTCACATGATCCCTGCCTATTATTAATATCCTCATGTAGCTTCTTCTCACACTGGATCAGAGTGGATCTGTGTGCCCAGACAACATGTCAAAGTAATGACCTGCAACTTGTGAACCTAGACCATAAAAGACATTTTGGCTTCTTTCTCTTCCTGGATCACTCACTGTGGAGGAAGCCAGCCGCCAGTGTCGGAGATACTCAAGCTGCCTATGAAGAGTCCGCTTGGCTAAGAACCGAGGCCTCCAAACAAAGTCCCAATGAGTCAGTCATCTTGGAAGGGATCCTCCAGCCCCAGTAAGGCCTTTGCATGACTGCAGCCCCCCTGATGTCTAACCGCAACCTCATGAGAGACCTTGGACCAGAACCACCCAGTGAGCACATCCAAATTCCTTATTTCCATGGGAGTGGCTGGGAGGGAGCGGGGGTCAGTGGGCGGAGCATCCGGGTCCTGATCTCAGCTCTCGGCCTTAGGGTTGGAATTCAAACCCCGTGTTGAGCCTGTAGCCTGCTTAAAAAAAAATAAAAATTCCTTATCTCCAGAAACTGTGAGAAAATACATGTTTCTTATTTGAAACCATTGGGTTTTGGAGTAATAACTTATTCAGCAATCACTTATGTAGTAATAACTTTTGCAGCAATAAGTTGCTAAACCATAGCTTTAATTTTTTTTATTTAATAGATATTTATTAAGTCTAACCATGTTCACATTTCTAGAAAAGGGGAGAGAAGAGAACTGCAATGGATGAACACCAATTGTAAGTAATTGTACTGGAAACAAACCACGCCTGAAAATCCACCTGATAGGTCTTGGTTTCAACTTATGCCCCTTTCCACGCCTTTCTGTGAAGTCAGTTCAGCAACTCTTCTCTATTTTCAAACAAGCTAAATTTTCCTATTACCCTCCTCATTTCCAGATCCAAATTCCTTTCTGGGATACTTTCCCATTTGTCTTTTGAACAAATATCTAATTCCTTAAAGACTTTATATGGCATTTAAATTACTTTCAATTGTTTTACAATACTCAGTGGCAAAGATATGGGGACAAATGTGCCCTTCTTGACTGATAGGGACTAGGGATAAAACCAAAGACAGCCATTCTACAACTCTGGTGTTATTCTGTGGTATGCAAATTTAGAGTAGTAAGGACTTTCTTCATTAAGTGCAGGAAGTTATTCAGAGGTGTTACATTCCAAGCTGTTAAATAGGCTTAGAAGTACTTCTACAAGCAGATGATTGATTAATTACATTGCAAATGTTCCGTGGAATTCCTTATCAGTCTTTTGTATTAAAGCTACTCATCCTTCCTACATATGTGACCTCATTTTTTAATAATTTTATTTTTAATTAACATATAATGTATTATTAGCCCCAGGGGTACAGGTCTGTGAATCGCCAGGTTTACACACTTCACAGCACTCACCATAGCACATACCCTACCCAACGTCCATAACCCCACCACCTTCTCCCTACCCCCTGCCCTCCAGCCACCCTCAGTTTGTTTTGTGACAGTTAAGAGTCTCTTACGGTTTGTCTCCCTCCTAATCCCATCTTGTTTCATTTATTCTTTTCCTACCCCCCAAACCCCCCACGTTGCATCTCCACTTCCTCATATCAGGGAGACCATATGATAGTTGTCTTTCTCTGATTGACTTATTTCGCTAAGCATGATACCCTCTGGTTCCATCCAAGTCTTCGCAAATGGCAAGATTTCATTTCTTTTGATGAAATATTACATAGTATTATACATAGTATAGAAATACATAGTATAGAGGGGCGCCTGGGTGGCTCAGTGGGTTAAAGCCTCTGCCTTCTGCTCAGGTCATGATCCCGGGGTCCTGGGATGGAGCCCCGCATCGGGCTCTCTGCTCAGCAGGGAGCCTGCTTCCTCCTCTCTCTCTCTCTGCCTGCCTCTCTGCCTACTTGTGATCTCTGTCTGCCAAATAAATGAATAACGTCTTTAAAAAAAAAAAAGAAATACATAGTATAGAAATACATAGTATTCCATTGTATATATGTACACCACATCTTCTTTATCCATTCATCTGTTGATGGACATCTAGGTTCTTTCCATAGTCTGGCTATTGTGGACATTGCTGCTGTAAACATTCGGGTGCATGTGCCCCTTTGGATCACTATGTTTGTATCTTTAGGGTAAATACCTACTAATGCAATTGCTGGGTCGTAGGGTAGTTCTATTTTCAACTTTTTGAGGAACCTCCATGCTTTTTTCCAGAGTGGCTGCACCAGCTTGCATTCCTACCAACAGTGTAGGAGGGTTCCCCTTTCTCCGCATCCTTGCCAGCATCTGTCATTTCCTGACTTGTTAATTTTCGTAGCTTTAATTTTTTAAATTAAAATTGGTAATGGGGAACTATATCTGTCAAATTCTATTTAGATACAAAGTATTTGAGAGATTGAAGACATTGACAGTTTCACAAATTTGATATTTCCAAAACAAAAATGTTTTACATCAGCCAGTTCTTCAGAACACTTTAAAGCAAATCCATTTTTTTAAAAAACTAAGCATAGATGAGCAAATCAGATATTAAAATGTTTTATGTAAAACTCTGAAAAACTGACAAAATATTCACATGTGTACTTTTGAAAAACTTATTTTGAAAGCTGTAAAGTCTATAATGTCTTTATTGTATCACTTTTATTATACCCAATTAATACTTTTAAAGATAAATATTTCTATGAACTAAAAGTTCATTACAGAATCTTATTAAGGGGCACCCAGGTGGCTCAGTCGATTAAGCATCTGCCTTTGGCTCAGGTCACGATCCCAGGGTCCTGGGATCGAGTTCCGCTTCCGGCTCCCTGCTTGGCAAGGAGTCTGCTTCTCCCCCTCCCTCTGGCACTCCCCTTGCTTGTGCTCTCTCTCAAATAAATAAATAAAATGTTTGTTCAAAAACAGATAAAATAAAATCTTATCAAGAATCAGACTTGCTAAGTGTGAACTTCAAAAGTCAGTACAACACAAATGAACTCTGAAACATTATCTTAAGTGAAAGAAGTCGGTCATGAAAGACCACACACCTTATGGTTCCATTCAAATGAAATGTCCAGAATCAGCAAATCTATAGACAGAAATTAGGTTAGTGGTTGCCTAGGGCTGGGGGCATGGGTGGAACTACTAATGGGTATAGGGCTTCTTTCAGAGAGGTGACAAAAATGTTCTAAAATTGTGGTGATGACTGCGCAATTCTGTGAACATACTAAAAACCATTGAACTGTGTAGGCTTTTAAACGGGTACAGTGTTCAGTATGTGAATTATGTCTCAAAGCTGCTTTTCTAAAAAGGGAGGGTTCAAAGAACAAGAGTTGCCAAAGAGCAGGAGATAAATATATCTTTTGACAGCCGCACAAAGATTCTTTTCCAAGGAATGTGAGGTCTGGAAAATGATTGCTAAAGAATCTTTTCTTCTGTAGACCATGGATAATTGAGTGTAGCCAACCCCAGTTGAAACCAAAAGGAACAGAAAGCAGAGACAGCTATGAAAGAAAATCAGTGTGACTACCTAGATGATTTAAAGTCTTTTTTTTTTAAAGATTTTATTTATTTATTTGACACAGAGAGAGATCACAAGTAGGCAGAGAGTCCTACAGAGAGAGAGAGAGAGAAGCAGACTCCCCGCTGAGCAAAGAGCCCGATGCGGGGCTCGATCCCAGGACACTGAGATCATGACCTGAGCCGAAGGCAGCAGCTTAATCCACTGAGCCACCCAGGCACCCCTAAAGTCTTTTTTAAAAAATATATTTTCTTTAACTTATTTTTATTTATTTGACAGACAGAGATCACAAGTAGGCAGAGAGGCAGGCAGAGAGAGAGGAGGGGAAGCAGGCTCCCTGACAAGCAGAGAGCCCGATGCGGGGCTCGATCCCAGGACCCCGGGATCATGACCTGAGCCGAAGGCGAGGCTTTAATCCACTGAGCCACCCAGGTGTTCCTAAAGTCTTTTTTTTAAGATGTATTTATTTATTTGCAAGAGAGAGAGAGAGAGAGCCTGTGCAAGCAGTGGGTAGGGGCACAGGGGGAAGGAGAGGGACAGACTCACTGCTAAGCATGGAGCTAGAGCAGAACCAATCTCAGAACCCTGAGACCCTGACCTGAGCCAAAATCAAGAACTGGACGCCCAACTGAATGAGCCCCTCAGGCTCCCCATATAGTTTATTTTCAAAAGGGCTCCCCCCAGCTTGACTCCACGATGTAGCGAGCCTTGTGTGACAACGGGATGCGTTGCGGTGTGAAGTACTAAAAGCAGCAATTGGCTCTGGGCAAGAACTCAGCTGATCAGCTGTCATTTATTTTACAAGCCAGGGAGCAAGGGGGGGAAGAGAAAGGTAACAGCCCAATTAAGCTCCTTAGAGGTACCAGAGATACGTAATACCCCATAACAAAAACAACAGTAAAGATAGCAGCTATAACCCCCAGGGAGGTAGAAAAAAAGTGTGGGTATCAGAACAGATTAAGGCAAAAGAAAACTAGTGTTCTGTATGCAGGTAAGAATCCTTATCAGTGATAAACAGCTCAGGACTAAGCCATTCATTAGGTTAATTGAAATGAATCAACAGAACTGTTAAGGAAAGATTCGGTAGGCAGTTGAATGGTGCCCCCCACCAAGATTCAGGTCCTCCTGCAACCACCGTACATGACCTTATTTTGGAAAGAGGGTCTTTGCAGATGTAATGAGTGCAGATGAGGTCATGCTGGATCAGGGAGGGCCCTAAATCTAGTGACTGGTGTCTTGATAAGAAGGGAAGAGGACACACGCAGACGACCCAGGAGAAGAGGGAGGGACTGGGACCATGTAGCCACAAACCACAAAACCCCAAGGATTGTCGGCAACCACCAGAAGCTGGAGGACACAAGAAAGGAGTCTTCGCAGAGCCTTGAGAGGAAGCATGGCCTGTCAACACCTTGATATTGCACTGCTGGCCTCCAGAACTGTAAAAGAATACATTTCTGTGGTTTTAAGCCCCCAGGTTGTGGTACCTGATGTGCCAGCCACAGGAGACAGATCCAGATGCCTGAAGTTTGGCCACTTGACCACCAGAGGGGGCTGTCTACCAGCATGTCCTGCATACACGTAAACCAGAGCCCAGGATAATTAAGTTTACCGAGAATGCCGTACAGTGTTCAGGCAATTTAAACACTTACATTTTTTTAAACACTCACTGATTTTTTTTAGATTTTATTTATTTATTTGACATAGAGAGTTCACAAGTAGGCAGAGAGGCAGGCAGAGAAGGGGGGGGGTTGGAGCAGGCTCCCTGCTGAGCAGAGAACACCCCCCCAACTCCCAAAGAGGGGCTCCATCCCAAGACCCTGAGATCATGACCTGAGCCGAAGGCAGAGGCTTAACCCACTGAGCCACTGGCGCCCAAACACTTACACGTTTATAATGATGGTAAATAAGTTATAATTTATCACTTACAAAAATTACAACCATCTTGCTGGATAATCTGTAACCTTCGCAACAACTTGGCTGGGAGCTTTTAAAGTACGTCCTTGCCCTGCTGTCTTTTTGTACCCAGGAGAGGGTACCTGTAGGTTAATTCCCCCCAACAATTTCCCTTCCCGGAACAGGTGCATATTCTTTTTTTTTTTTTTTCAGTGTTCCAAAATTCATTGTTTATGCACCACACCCAGTGCTCCACGCAATATGTGCCCTCCATAATATCCACCACCAGGCTCACCCAACCCCCCACCCCCTGCCCCTCCCAAACCCTCAATTTGTTTCTCAGAGTCCACAGTCTCTCATGATTTGTCTCCCCCTCTGATGCATATTCTTAATTTCAAAAGCCAGGGCTTAGGGCGCCTGGGTGGTTCAGTTGTTAAGTGTCTGCCTTCAGCTCAGGTCATGATCCCGGGGTCCTGGGTTTGAGCCCCACTGGGGCTCCCTGCTCAGCAGGAAGCCTGCTTCTCCCTCTCCCACTCCCCTTGCTTGTGTTCCCTCTCTCGGTGTCTCTCTGTGTCAAATAAATCAAATCTTTAAAAAAAAAAAAAAAGACAGAAGGTAATATTCTGTTACATATGTCCCAGAAATGTACAAGAATGGTGGTTTCTCCCAACCTTGGCAATTCTGCTCTAGAACAAGCAGTGAGGTAGGTCCCAAGGACAGAGCTAAGGACCTTAGACCCACACCTCCTAGTGCAGGGAACTCACCATTGTGATGGATACTAAAGATCTCCAGTCTTCCGAAACTTCTCCAGCCAAGCATGGGTACAGTTGATTCCCTTCTCAGGCGTGGAGCCCAGCCTTTCAGACACCATACTTACGCTGGTTCATACCACACTCTGGGGAGAAGGTCTTACTCCAAGACTATGATGTTTCTAATAGGCAGCATCCCTTTTCCCTGAGTCCCTCTGAGCACCAAGCCCTGAAAACACTGGGATAGCCACCATGGTGTCCACAACAACAGTCCTTACACCCAGGCATATACTATTTGACAAGGGAGCCAAGAATACCCAGTGGAGAAAAGACGTTTTCTGTTCAAAAAGCAGTGCTGGAGATGGAACTGGAGGGGATTATGCTGAGTGAAGTAAGTCGAGCAGAACAGAGAAAGACAATTATATGGTCTCACTTATTTGTGGAATGTAAGGAATAGCATGGAGGACATTAGGAGAAGGAAGGGGGTAGGGAATCAGAGGGGGAGACGAACCATGAGAGACTATGGACTCGGAAACAAACTGAGGGTTTTAGAGGGGAGGGGAGTGGGGGGATAGGTGAGCCTGGTGATGGGTATTAAGGAGGGCACGTATTGCATGGAGCACTGAGTGTTTTACACAAACAATGAATCATGGAACATTACATCAAAAACTAATGACATACTGTATGGTGACTAACATAATAAAAAATAATAAAAATAAATTTTTAAAAATGGTGCTGGGAAAATTAGATAGTCAAATGAAAAAAAAAAAAGAAACTAGATTCCCATCTTATACCACTCACAAAAATTAACTTGGAAAGGATTAAAAGTGTGTAAGTGTAAGACTAGGAACCATAAGAAGAAAAGTAGGAAGAAAGCTCCTTGGCATGGATCTTAGCAATATTTCTTTTTATATGTTATCCAATGCACAAACAACAAAACAAAAAAAAATGAGTGGGAATACATCAAAATAAAAATCTTCTGTCTAGCGAAGGAAACCATCAACAAGATGAAAAAACCTACAGAATGGGGAAAATATCTGCAAACCCTATAACCAATTAGAGGTTAATAACAAAAGTATATTAAAAAGTTGGGGTGCCTGGGTGGCTCAGTCGGTTAAGCGGCTGCCTTCGGCTCGGGTCATGATCTCAGGGTCCTGGGATCGAGCCCCACATCAGGCTCCCTGCTCAGCGGGGAATCTGCTTCTATCTCTGCCTCTGTCTGCTGCTCTGCCTACTTATATTCTCTACCTGTCAAATAAATAAATAAAATCTTTAAAAAAATTTTTTTAAAGTATATTAAAAAGTCATACAACTCGATAGCAAAAAAAAAAAAACTACTAAAAAACAAATAATCCATTTTTTTTTTAATGGGCAAAGGATCTGAATAGACATTTTTCAAAGAAGATATACAAATGACTAACAGGTACATAAAACAGGTACCAACAGGTGCTCAACATCGCTCATCATCAGGAAAATGTAAATCAAAACTGTGAGAGACCACCTCACAACCTCCAGTTATAAGATGAACAAGTCTTGGCAAGGCAAGGCACACCATGCTGACTACAGTCAACAATACTGTCTTGTATATTTGAAGTTGCTAGGAAATAGATGGTAAAAAGATTCATCGCTGGAAGAAATATTTCTAAGTAGGTGATGGACATTCATTAAACTTAGCATGGTGATCATTCCACACTATATACATGCACCAAATCATTATGTTTCACACCTTAAACTTACACAGTATTATACGTCAGTCTTCCTTAGTGCCTCCTGGGGCAAAATCCCTCCAGCTCTCTCAAACCGCACTGGGAATCAAGTGATCAAGGTGTCAATCCTGACTCTTCTTTGCCCCCATAGTCCACACACCATCAAGTCCTATTGTTTTATCTCCCAAAATAGATCTCAGACCTACGCATGTGCCTCCATCTGGACCACCACCCCTTAGCTACCACCAGATCCTCCCTGTACGGCTGCAAACAGTTTCCTGACTGGCCCACTGCTTCTACTCCCACTCTAGCCAACCCATTATACAAACTGGAACCCAGGGAGCCTTTTGAATTATAAGTGGATCAAAGTAATACCTCCCCTTGCTTAAGCTCTTCAGTAGCACCCACATGCTTAGAGGAGAGTCCAAGTGCCTCACCACAGTCAACAAAGTCTTGCATGATCTGTCCTGCACAGCTATGTGACCTCTGTTGCCATCATTTGCCCTTTGCATATTATGGTGCAGCCACACTCCCCATTAGGGTCTTCCCAGAAGCAGTCCTTGAGACAAGGATTTTGATTCAAGTAGATAATTCAAGAGAAGATCCCAGGCAGTGTGGGGAACGAGTGGGTAAGTGAAACCAGGCGTATTAATGAGTGGATTACCTCTGTGAACAACTGGGGCTCAGCTCCGCTGGGGACCCTCTGTGAGGTCATACCTCCAAGTCATCCCAGTTCAGAGAGAAGAAGGTAGGGAGTTCATCTACCATGTCCCATCTCTCACTGTTGAGAATCATTCTGGGGATGTAACTTCCCAGTGCTCTGTCAGGTGCCCATCCAGGGCTGGGGAACACTCTTTGGAAGACACAGGACTGTGACCACCTGGATAGACTGAAGGGACCTGGTTAGAAATCCATCAGCTCCTTCAGTGTACAGTCCTCACACCAGCTCCCTTCTACAAAATGTAACCAGTCTGGGATGAGATGAGGCGCTTGGGCCAGAATGTTGATCAACAACATCATTAAAACACGCTACTAGATTCTACTGACATTTTCTTCACAGCAAGACTTTCTCATTGAATTAAGTACTGCATACTGTGCACTCTGGAGTAAGCTCCTTACCATGTCATAGTCTGGCACAGAGCCACAGACTGGTGCTTTCAATAGCCCTGTAGGTTAGCCTCTGTGTGTTGCTAGAACATGTCAGGTTTATGATCTCTGTCCTCACCATTCCCGCTGGCTGAAGTCACCTTCCCCTGGCTCCTGCCCAGCCTTCGGATGGTCAACATGGTCCCACAACAGGAAGGCCTCCCTGACTACCCTTGTAAAATACTTACCAACCCCCTATCCTTGGTCTCAGCACCCTATTTATCTCCTTCAAGGTGCTAATCACATTCTACTTAATCTAGGAGTTTGTTGGCTGGCATATTGTCCATCTCCCCACTTGAATATTTATGTTCAATGGGCCAGCCAAGTGGCCTGTCTCCTTTGCCATCATATCACCAGCACCAAGCACAGGGTCAATGCTCAAGAAACATGGAATGGATGAATGGGTGAATGGATGAATGGATGGATGGATGGATGGATGGATGGATGGATGGATGGAGTCTGCAACCAAATCCATTTATGGGATGTCTTCCTCCCATCAGAAGGTACCTAGTGCTGATGTGCCCTCCCCCTGGTGTCCAGCAGGAACACAGTTCCCCCACGCTCAACACTGTGCTCCCACAGAAGACCCCAAGTTGTAGCTCACCCACGGTGATAGCCACATCTTGATGACAGTGCCCCCACTGTCCGAACTCCCAAGCCCCCTCCTCTTCTCCATCCCTGAAATGTAGCATACACAACACCTTTGGAGCAGGCTACCCTTGTGGTTAAAACCACTGGCTTAGGAATTAGACACACGCAGCTTCAACCCTCAGGTCTGCCCCTGACCAGCTGGATGCCTGGGTGGTTGAGTTCACCCCTGTGAACCTCGACTTTCTTACCAGAGTTGTTGTAGGGGTTAAAGTAGATCCCTTGTACACAGCAGGGTTCTTCAGCCTGGGCATTAGTGACAGTTCCAGCTGGGTAATCCGTTGTCAGGTGCAAGACTGGGGGTGCTGTCCTGCATATAGTAGGGTGTGTAGCAGCATCCCTGGTCTCCACCCACTTGATGCCAGCTGCAATACTCCCAACATCATGGGACAACCAACACCTGTCTCCAGACATTGTCAAATGTCCCCTGGGTGGCGGACCCCAAATCACTGGTAGCTGATAGCCACTGGCATAGAGTCTGTAATACAGTACCAAACAAGTTCATTGCACGTCATACCTCAGTTTCCTTACCTGTAAAGTCGACATAAGAATGGTGCCTAATTCACAGATTGGTACGAGGGATAAATGAGACAACATAAAGGAGGTAAATGGGTAATATAACACAAAGGAGTAAATGAGATAATACAATGTACAGGCCTTAGCAGAATCTCTCGCACATGCTAGGGCTTTTAAAACAAAAGGCTACTGGGGCGCCTGGGTGGCTCAGTCCGTTAAGCGTCCAACTCTTGGTTTTGGCTCAGGTCATGAGCTCAGGGTTGTGAGATCGAGCCTGGCATCAGGTTCTGTGCTCAGCACGGAATCTGCGTGAGGTTCGATTCTCTCTCCCACTCTGCCCTTCTGGTTCGCTCATTCTCTCCCTCTCTCTCTCTCTAAAACAAATAAATAAATAAAACCTTTAAAAATAAGTAAACATGGGGTAACTGGGTGATGGACATTAAGGAGGCCACATGATATAATGAGCACTGGGTGTTAGAGAGGACTGATGAATCACTGACCTCCACCTCAAACTAGTAACACACTGTATGTTAATTAATTGAATTTAATTTTAAAAATATTGGGGAAAAAAGCGATAAAAGAAAAAATAAGCAAAAATAAAACAAAGGGCTATATGTGAGGGGACAGATGTGTTAATTAACTTGATTGGGATGATCATTTCACAATGTGTATGTATATTAAATCACACTGTATGCCTTTAAAAATGTGTATGTATATTAAATCACATCGTATACCTTTAAAAAAATCTCACTGTACACGTAAATATGTACAATTGTTGCTTGCCCATCATACCTCCACAATGCTGGGGGGGGGAAGAAACAAAAACGTAATGTTTTCTGTAAAGAAAAATAAATAAAAACTATTTTTAATCATAAAAAAATATTCTATGTTGGAGCTCAGTAAAGCTGGGAAAGGGATAGGATCCCTTGAGTCTTGGGTAGTTTAATAGAAATAAGACCTGAATGGACCTGCTAGTGGCACCAGCCCTGGTCCTGGTCCAGATAATAATGTAGTCAAGAGAAAATTCAACCGGAAGTCTGAAGACCTGCTTTTCATCCTGAAGGCCTTCAAGAAAGCGGAATGTGCACCTCCATGATCACTGCAGCGTTATTCACAAGAGCCGAGAGGTGGCAGCAACCTAAGTGTCCGCTGGCGGATAAAGAAAACGTGGTGCGGGACGCCTGGGTGGCTCAGTCGGTTAAGCATCTACCTTTGGCCCAGGTCATGATCCAGGGGTCCTGGGATTGAGCCCCATATCAGGCTCCTTGCTCAGCAGGAAGCTTGCTTCTCTCTCTACTCCCTCCCTCCTACTCCTGTGCACACTTTTGTGTGCATGTGCATAAAAAATAAAATCTTAAAAAAGAAAACATGATGTATACATACAACAGAGTATTATACAATATTAAAAAAGAAGGGAACCCTGCCAGGTACCACAATGGGGATGAACCTTAAGGATATTATGCCAAGGGAAATAAGCCAATTGTAAAAAGACAAAAACTGTCTGATCCACTTACAGGAGGGCCCTAAAGTGGTCAAATGTGTACAAACAGCGGGGCGCCTGGGTGGGTCAGTGGGTTAAAGCCTCTGTCTTTGGCTCAGGTCATGATCTCAGCGTCCTGGGATTGAGCCCCGCACCGGGCTCTCTCCTCAGCAGGGAGCCTGCTTCTTCCTCCTCTCTCTCTCTCTGCCTGCCTCTCTGCCTACTTGTGATCTCTGTCTGTCAAATAAATAAATAAAATATTTTTAAAAAAACGTGTACAAACAGGAAGTAGAATGCGGTTACGAGGGCCCAGGGCACAGGAGGGAACAGGGAGTTGTTCAAGGGGTACAAAGTTTCAGTTACAAAAGACGAAAACCTGTTCCCCAATATGCACATGGTCAATGCTGCTACACTGCACACTTACAAATGGTTAAGGGGCGACAGCTTATGTTACGTGTTCCTTACAACAGTAAATATATATACACATATATATATTTATTTTTTTATTTTTTTATTTTTATTTATTTATTTATTTATTTATTTTTTAAAGAAGAAGAAGAAGAAATAGAGCCATCCCACAACTGCTTAACCTGCCTCCTGCCTGCCTGGTCACACCTTGCCGGGACCTGGGATGACCCCATGGTCCGCAGGCAGGTGCACAGCACGGAGGACAGGAAGGCGGTTGGGGGGGGGCACCGCAGAGCAGGCAGCACTGCCAGGATTTGCCTCCCCACCCCCACCACCCACCTGGCACTCAACAGCCCCACGGTTCTGCCCCTGAACCACTTCACCGTGCACTCCTGGGAAGGGCAGGGCCGAAGACCTAGGGATGAAGAGGAGGAGGAGAGCGGTTACCAAACTGCGTTGACTTCTTCATTGGTCTCAGGAATCTGACCTTAATCTTGCTTCCAGAAAGACAATGGGCCCCATTCCTGCCCAGGCTTGCCTCAGCATCCCAAGTGTTCTGAGAAGCTGAGGGAGTCAATAGGACTTCCTTGAAGCCAAAGCTGGAGGCAGGTTCTCCTCATCTCCTACCTCTGCCTACGTTGCTACCTGCCTCCAGCAAAGCAGTGTCAGCAGTTGTGACCATGCCTAGCACCGCTCCTGTTTCTAGCCAGACCTCAATACGGACCTGTAAGTGCCCGGATGTGTTGGTTTTAGAGGACTGTCTGCTTCCCCTTGCTGGAGGAAATAACAGCAAACAAGTCTAAAGGGTTCCCATTTGCACCTTTATAATATTAAGTCATTCAACCCATATACCGGTCCTAAGAACTGAGCACTGTAATTGCTCCTATTTTACAAACGGCCACACTGAGGCTTGCCCAAGACCACACAGCCAGGAAGCAGCAAAGCTAAGAGCCGCTCCATGGGGGCAGGACACTTTCCCCCAACTGTTTCATTCCTAAATATGCCTGGAACCTAACTGATACTCAAATATTCCCCAGAGGGACACAGATGAATGAATGCCATGGACACCCAGTTCCCCAGGTGAAAACGTGCCTTTTGGAGCAGAACCATGGACACACCATGCTGCTGGGGAATACTTTGATTCTGACCCTAATGATTTAAGAAACACGAAGGGAGGGGCGCCTGGGTGGCTCAGTGGGTTAAAGCCTCTGCCTTCGGCTCAGGTCGTGATCCCAGGGTCCTGGGATCGAGCCCCACATCGGGCTCTCTGCTCAGCAGGGAGCCTGCTTCCTCCTCTCTCTCTCTGACTGCTTCTCTGCTTACTTGTGATCTCTGTCTGTCAAATAAATAAATAAAATCTTTAAAAAAAAAAAAAAAAGAAAGAAAGAAACACGAAGGGATAGTAGCCTGAGTGCAAAGGCAGCTGGAGAAGAATCACAGCTGTAAACACACACACACACACACCAGAACCTCTAACTCTTCGGAATAGGTGCCCACAGCTACTGAAATGATGGCCGCTTGGATCAGGCCCAGGAGTTTGCCCTTCACTTCTGCTTTTGGTTGACACAGACCATCAACCGACTTAAGTTTTCCACAAAACAGATGAAGTCAAGCGTCTTGTTCCCTTTCATTCATTCTTCCTCAATCTTCAGGAAACGTGTCAAAGCTTTTTTTTTCCCCAGACCAGTCCTTTTCTTTAAGAATGTGTTCTAGATGCCAATCCTCTGTGTGATGCTGTGCTGGGTACCAGGAAAGGGTGTTTTCCTGACATTCTGGAGGTGGTGAGGCAGGAATCCTCAAAGAAAACTCTATCCGTTTCCAATGGCTACCAGCACAAATCAGCACCAACGCGGTGGCTTACGACAACACGAGTTTATCATCTTACAGCCATAGAGGCAGTACGCCCTAAAGTCAAGATGTCAACAGAGCTGCATTTTTTCAGGCGGCTGGGGGTGGGGGCGGAGTGGAGATTTGCTTGGTTTTTCCAGCTTCTGGAGGCTGCCTGGCTTCTGGCCCCTTCCTTGGTCTTCAGATTCAGCAGTACAGCATCTCCCAATTTCCCTCTCTCCCCTCTGTTTTATCTTTCATCTCTCTGGCTCTGAGCTCCCTGCTTCCCTTTAATAAGGACCCTGGCAGGACTGGTTGGCAGGGACCCCTGGCTAGCTCAGTCAGTACTGTATGTGACTGGTGGTTGTTGTTGCTTTTTCATTTTATTTTATTTCTTTTCAGTGTTTGCATGTGACTCTTGATCTCAGGGTCGTGAGTTCAAGCCCCACATTGGATGTAGAGGTTACTAAATCATAAGAATAAAATAAAATGTAATTAAGGACCCTTGGGACTACACTGGGCCCACCAAGATAATCCAAGATAATCACCCCATCACAAGGACCTTGACTGAATCACATCTGCACGTGATGTGATTGGTCTCGGTGAAGTAAAGTAACATTCAAGGTTCTGTGGATTAGGACATGAACCCCTGGGAGCACTGCTTCATCTATCTACCACAATAACCTGTGCCAAAGCTTTTCTCAGCTTCTCTCTTTTGAAAACACCAACTTTTTCGAAGATCATGTCGCTTTTAACCAATCAACCCACCGTGCTACTCGAACCCACTGAGCAGGGAGCCTGGCCTGTGGCTCCATCCCAGGACCCTGAGATCAAGACCTGAGCTGAAGACAGATGCTTAACCCACTGAGCCACCCAGGTGCCCCAAGCATACAACTTTTGATCTCAAGGATTGTGAGTTTGAGCCCCATGTTGGGTGTGGAGATTACTTAAAAATAAAATATTTTTTTAAAATGTTTTTTAAGGGACGCCTGGGTG
The DNA here is from genome assembly GCF_002288905.1 of Enhydra lutris kenyoni. NCBI lineage: Eukaryota > Metazoa > Chordata > Mammalia > Carnivora > Mustelidae > Enhydra > Enhydra lutris. The sequence goes on from NW_019154127.1 coordinate 6,916,234, forward strand.
GCTCAGTTGGTTAAGCAGCTGCCTTCGGCTCAGGTCATGATCCCAGTGTCCTGGGATCGAGTCCCACATCGGGCTCCTTGCTCAGCAGGGAGCCTGCTTCTCCTTCTGCCTCTGCCTGCCATTCTGTCTGCCTGTGCTTGCTCTCTCTCCCTCTCTCTCTCTCTGACAAATAAATAAATAAAATCTTTAAAAAAATATGTTTTTTAAAATAACTTTTAAATACAAGCCAGAGAAGATATCAATAAGCAAATTAGGATTTATCTTAAACTGATTAAAATTGAAAAGTCAACATATGAATATTTATGTGATGCTACCAACAGCAGTACTTAAAGGGAAATTAATAGGACCCTGGGTGGTTCGGCTCGTTAAGCATCTGATTTTTTTATTTTGGCTCAGGTCATGATCTCAGAATCATGAGATCGAGCCCCACATAGGGCTCCCCCCTCAACATGGAGTCTGCTTGAGATTCTCTCTTTCCCCCACCCTTTAAAAAAAAGATGAATAAAAATAAAGGGAAATTAATAGCCCTTAACACCTATAGAAAAGAAGAAAGATCTCAAATTAATGACCTTAGCATCCATGGTGAAAAACTAGAAAAAGTAAACAAAACCCAAGGTGAGCAAAAGAAAGGAAATAAAGGTTAGAATAAAATTATAATTGGAAAAAAATAGAGAAAAATATCAGTAAAACCAAAAGATGTTTCCCTGAGAGGGGAAAAAACCCATAAAATCAATAAACCTTTCCCCAGGCAGAGCAGGAGAAAAAATATGAAAGACACAAATGACCAATATGAGGAATAAGGGAGATGGCATCACTATCAATATTAAAAGGACTAGTTAGAGCACATCATGAACTTCATGTCAAAACAATCCACTTAAATGAAATAAACAAATTTTTTGAAAACCACGAATTAAGCTCACTCAAAAAGAAATAGAAACCCTGAATAGCCTGACATCTTTAAAATAAAGTTCTAAATAATTTTTAGAGGGGGGAAAAAACTGCAGGTTGAGCCACAGTAGGGGACCACACAGGAAGAGCCCACCTTTTTTTTTTTTTAAAGGACATGTGCTTTTTTTTTTTTTTCAAAGATTTATTTATTTGACAGAAAGAGAGATCACAAGCAGGCAGAGAGGCAGGTGGAAGCAGGCTCCCTGCTGAGCAGAGAGCGCATGCGAGGCTGATTCCAAGACCCTGAGATCATGACTTGCTGAAGGCAGAGGCTTAACCCACTGAGCCGCCCAGGTACCCTGAAGCCCTGAGCCCACCTTCCTGACCGCCCTTGTTGATTTGGAGAAGGTTGGAGTCAAAGTGACAGAGGCAAGCAGCTTAAGCCAGCTCCGCCTGAGAAAAGCTGAGTCATAATGAGGTCCCAGCTCTCCATAAATTTAAGCGTCACTAATCAAACACCTTCAGATTACACTAAAGAAGGGGGGGGGGTCCTAATTGCCTATGCAGACCTCGACACACCTGGAGATTCATTTTCATTTGAACTTTGTGAATGCACAAGTTTCACTGGGAGGAAAAAATATATCGATATCCATCCTCCTTGGACAAACTTAAAACTCAGACACTTGGCACCCACAGGAGTTATGTAAGGTTTAAGTAAAAACATTCCAATAAGAGGCTTGGCACACAGCAAGAGCTTCATTAACACTCCCTCCCACTTGGGGGCGCGCTGGGAATCACACCCAGAGATGAACCCTACCCCCACCTGTGAATCCACTCATAAGACCTTTTTTCTCTCATTCTTTCCTGAGTTTAAGCAAAAAGAGGGAACTATGACCACAGAAGCAGTTACCGTGTCTAAATAATTTCATCGCATTTGAGGAAACGGTAAACATTTTCATTTTGCTGTGGATGGTAGGCGCACGCCCAAGAAAATTACTCAGCCCTTGTTTTTCTCCTTTAGGGGTTTTCCTAAAATAGTTTCTTCGATCCAAATGCAATGCATCTCTAGCACCCATCGACTCATCACCATCCGCTTTGGCTTTGGGAAAGCTACCACCGCTCCAGCCCGCAGACCACCGCTCGACTCGGGGGCGGGATCCAGAGCTCGTAGCTAGAGTGAAGGGGTGGGCCCGGGAGCGGGCGGTTACGAAACCTTCGGGAACAGACCGCCACTCCTCGCAGGGGAGGGACCAAGGGCTGGGGCCTCGTTCTCTAGAAGTCGCAGCACTGAATCCCAGAACTCAGGGCTCTGTGGCTGCTCTGTGTCCGCGCCTCTGCAGCGCGCTCCCCGGTGGCCCACAGCCCGGTCCGCTCTCCAAGTGCTTCCCCCGGCCATGTCGTCCTGCAGCCGCGTGGCGCTGGTGACTGGGGCCAACAAGGGCATCGGCTTCGCGATCGCGCGTGACCTGTGCCGGCAGTTCTCGGGGGACGTGGTGCTCACGGCGCGGGACGAGGCGCGGGGTCGCGCGGCGGTGCAGCAGCTCCAGGCCGAGGGCTTGAGTCCCCGCTTCCACCTGCTGGACATCGACAACCTGCAGAGCATCCGCGCCCTGCGCGACTTCCTGCGCAAGGAGTACGGGGGCCTCAACGTGTTGGTCAACAATGCTGGCATCGCATTCAAGCGTAAGTCGGGGGTGGGTCCCTGGGCGCGCCACGGGTTCGGGGCAGAGAGCCGCAGGCAACCCCCACTCGCCTACTACAGTGACCGCGGAGCGCAGCGCCGGCTCCTCAGGACGCTCTCAGCACTGGCGTCGCGCGGCTGGTTCGCTTTCCACGGAGGCGCCGGAGCCGTTCGCTTTGGCGCAGGGCGGGCGGGGCGCAGCCCAGGGCCCTCCCGGAGCGGTCTGCTGTTGAAGTTTGCTAGAAAACCGGCCTCCTGGGAGGGGGGCCATGCCCCGCTAAGCTCATCAGCTTTCTGTCTTTGCGAAGGGTCTCCGAGCTCACTTGGGGCTTTCGCTTTCCTTGAAAGGGTGAATTCATAGATGCCCGGAGGCATCTGCTCGGGACAGGAAATGAATCGCGGAGACACGACGGGCGCGCACTGTGCACGTTAGTGGACTTGAGATTTCGTTTAATGGAGAGCTTTCATAGGCTCAGGCAGAAAGGAAGCGAGCCTTGTTCCCTCCCCCCGGGCATTTAGGTTTGTTATCAAACATACATTTTAAGTGGGATTTTAAGTAGCATCTTTGGAGGGGGGAAAAAAGTCAAGGAGGTTACTTTCTCTGTTGCTCCATTGAGAAAATTAGTTGAGCTGCCTTGTGTTGGGGGTAGAAATAGGCCAACCTCATTTACCAACCTAGTGGGGAAGAGACACCCAAGAGACAACAAAACTAGTGTGAGGCCTCAATTGATTCCCGCCCCGGCCTTGACCCCTCACCGAGGCTGTGCATCCGCACCTCCAGCTCAGCATCCGCACCTCCAGCTCAGCCTGCGGGCTGTCTGGGAGCGCCGGCGGGAAGGGGCAGACCCCTGCTGCAGCAGACCTCGGCGGCCCGTGGAGGGGTTGGTGGCTGGCTGCTCCTCTTCCAGGAACACACGTCGGCTGGAAGCCCCCGCCCCCTCCACAGTGTGGGCGGTGCACGAGCCGCACCTGCGCTAAGGCCTCCTGCCACACCTGCTGAATCACAATTTGCGTTTGAACAGAATCCGGAGGTGCGTCCCATACCCGGTCAGGATTGAGCAGCGGCGGGGAAAGCCGGGAATTCCCAAAGTGGGGCCAGACCAGTAGCTGCCACGTCACCTGGGAACGCGTTCGAAATGCGCATTTTGGAGCCCCACCCCAGACCTTCTCCTTCCCCAGCTCTGGGGGGGGTGGAGCCCAGAACTCTGTGTTTTAACCCGCCCTGCAGGTGCTTCAGAGACACGCCTGAAGTTTTGAGAACTACCGACCTAGGGGTTTAAAAATCGTTTTAAAGTTAGCTTGTTTTTCTTGTAGTTAGAGATAAGATGCGCTTGTTGTGTACATTTCAGGGGGTAAAGCGTGACTTTGTTTCCTTCTCTTTTTGGAAGCGGACGATCCAACGCCCTTCTACATCCAAGCTGAGATAACGCTGAAGACAAATTTTTTTGCCACAAGAAATGTCTGCATCGAATTACTGCCGATAATAAAACCTCATGGTAAGTCCGGCCACGTGGATTGTCAAGTTGTAACCCTCGACAAGAAGTAGGCCGTGGGGCTGTCCTTCAGGAGTGACCTAGGGATGCCATTTCTCTGTGTGGGGGACACAGAAAACTGCACTGTTTTCTCCTAAGCGTTCACCTGCACATTTCAGCTTTAAAAGGCATATGGTAGGGGCGCCTGGTAGCTCAGTGGGTTAAAGCCTCTGCCTTCCGCTCGGGTCCTGATCCCAGGGTTCTGGGATGGAGCCCCACGTCGGGCTTTCTGCTCCTCGGGGAGCCTGCTTCCCCCTCTCTCTCTGCCTGCCTCTCTGCCTACTTGTGATCTCTGTCTGTCAAACAAACAAACAAATAAATAAATAAAAATCTTTTAAAAAATAAAAATAAAAAATAAACAGCATATGGTACATGGCAAAGCTCTTCGGTGCCAAGTCACAAATTCAACCCTAGAATAATAGGGAAGTCCCCAGGGACCTCTTGGCCTCTGAGCAGTCTCAGGGTCCTTCTCAGCTCCCCAGGGTGGTGGGGCCACCCTAGCTTCTTTGGGGGCCTGAGGGAAGGCTCTTTTTTTTTTTTTTTAAAGCATTTTTATGACTTTCCCCATGTTCTTTTCTTCACTTCTTCAAGCTGATGCAGAACCTCCCAGAGAAGTTTATTACAGAGTATCTTACCCACACTCCCAAGTATTCAGTCAATAACCTTTATGACTTTTTCATTACTTTTCCCACAAATACTGGAGGGTCTACCCTAACCCAGGGTGCTGGGGACACAGTGGGAAGCACCATGGACAGGGAGAATCCTGACCACAGAGCACTGAGTCTAGTAGAGCAGACTGTAGTTGAGGAGGGGTGGCGGGGGCAGAGAAGGCTTCCCTGAGGACTCCCTTCCCCCAGAAAGGCAACTGGGACTCTTAGGAAGAAGAACTCTGTGGTTCTTATTAGAAATGTGCTTTTCTCGAACAATTATCATACGATCTCACTAACAGGTGGAATTTAAGAATCAAGGCAGAGGATCCTAGGGGAAGAGAGGAAAAAAATGAAACAGGACAAAACCAGAGAGGGAGACAAACCAGAAGCGACTCTTAATCACAGGAAATGAACTGAGGGTTGCTGGAGGGGAGCGGGGGTAGAGGAGTGAGGTAACTGGGTGATGGACATTGGGGAGGGTATGTGTTGTAATGAGCACTGGGTATTATATAAGACTGATGAATCACAGACCTGTACGCCTGAAACAAATAATACATTAAAAAGCTTCCAAATCTCAGACAACCAGTCAGACTAGAAGGAGCAGTGTCTAGAATTGCTTTCCTTTTCCTGTTATGCATGCATTTTTAATTAAAATAACTGCATAATAAAAATGTGCTTTTCTCAGTTTAACATTTTGAAGAAAGATGATCTCTCGTGCAAATATCTCAAAAAAATCTAAAAAGATGCATGGTGAGAGTTGCACCCAAACTCCTGCCCCTACTTGCCCAGTTCCTATCCCTGAGCTCTACAGGCAATTCTCTTTATCCTTTCCTAGTGGGTTGAGCTCCCACTCAACAGGCAGAGTGGCAGGTACTGGCTGAAGAAAGCCTTGGGTCCGGGTGCACGGAGATGGTGAGTGCCCAGGGCCAAGGGGATGGAGGTTTGTTTTGTTCTTTTTTTTTTTTTTTTTTTTTTTTAAAGTAGACTCCGTGGAGCCCAACTTGGGGCTTGAACTCATCATCCTGAGATAAAGAACTGAGCTGAGATCCAAGACTTGGACACTTAACTGACGGAGCCACCCAAGCATGCCCGCAGGGTGGAATTTTTTAATGCAAAACTTAATGCAAATGCATATTTTTTTGCTCTCTTTTTTACACAAAGAGAACATTAAGTATAAAGTTTGCTGCTTTGCTTTCTTAGTATATCTGGGACTCTTTCTAGATCAGGATAGAAAGCTTTATTTTTTATAGCTGCATAGTATTCCATCACAAGGGTGCCTTTTACCAAGTGTCTGAAGTCTTCTCTCAAGGGGCTTTAGAATCCTAGAATTTGAAAGCTGCACGGTATTAAAGAAACCTTACATTCCTGGGTCTTCATTTTACAGAGAAGGAAACTGAGACGCAAAGATGTGAACACAAGGGGCACCTGGCTTGCTCAGTGGGTTAAGGCTCTGCCTTCAGCTCAGGGTCCTGGGATCGAGCCCCGCATCAGGCTCTCTGCACAGCAGGGAACCTGCTTCCCTTCTCTCTCTGCCTGCCTCTCTGCCTACTTGTGGTCAGTCTCTCTCTCTCTCTGTCAAATAAATAAATAAATCTTAAAAAAAAAATGATGTGAACAGACAGGTAGTCATAGAGCTGGAAACAGTATTCAGGTTTCCTGACTTCGCCCCTCAACTAAATCAGGATAATTAGTTCCAGGGAAGGGAAGGATCATAACGCCAAATGATTGCAAACCAATCCTTTTTGAAAGATAAAAGGTGTCTGTGGGGAGGGTGAGGCTCAGGCAACAACCCAGAGCGAGTGATGACTGGCTTTAACCAGTCCTCCCAAAGTAGGAATCTGGTTTACAACACACTGAGAATATTAGTGATTTTTCGGTAAAACTCAGTGTTCACCTGGAGGGCAAAAAGCTGAGGATTATTGCCTCCTGGTTGGTAGGGAATCACTTTCTCCCCCAAACAAAACTGACTTAAAAGCCACATTTTATTTAGTGTTACATTATCTTTAAAGAAAGTCATCCCTCTTCCTCATTTAAGATTCTGAGGGACTAGGTTAATCAAGTGTTTTCCCACTAGGGGGAGCTACTTGCACACTCTTTCTAAGAATGGGGGTAGGGGTGGTTTCTGGACCAGTGGGCCCCCTCGGCCCTCAGCAAAGGGGGGTGTGGGTGCGGCCTTTCTTAGGGCTGATTGGAACCATCTGGCTGTAGAGACAGTCACCCCTTGGCCTCTCCCAGAGGTGTCCCTGAGATCAGAGAGGACATCTCTTACAAGCTTTTAATTTTCACCAAAGGCACAGAGTGGCTTCTTTAATTGGTGTTTCTTTTCTCCTTTTCTTTTTGAATTCAATTCCTTGTGGCAGCCAGGTGATTAAGAACAAAGTCGTTTAGAAAGTAATGGAGAGGGGCGCCTGGGTGGCTCAGAGGGTTTTTAAGCCTCTGCCTTTGGCTCAGGTCATGATCCCGGGGTCCTGGGATCGAGCCCCGCGTCGGGCTCTTTCCTTGGTGGGGGACCCTGCTTCCTCCTCTCTCTCTCTGTCTGCCTCTCTGCCTACTTGTGATCTCTCTCTGTCCAATAAATAAATAAAATCTTTAAAAAAAAAAAAAAAAGTAATGGAGAACATGTCATCAAAGTAGTAGTAGTATTCCGGGCCAACCTATTGAAGTGAATCTGATTATAAGACAATCACACCTGGCATGTCCAGGTGGCTCGGTCGGTTAAGTCTCTGCCTTTGGCTCAGGTCATGATCCCAGGGTCCTGGGATCAAGCCCCACATCGAGCTCTCTGCTCCGCAGGAAGTCTGCTGCTCCCTCTGCCAGCCGCTCCTCCTTCTGCTTGTGCTGTCTCTCTCTTTGAGAAATAAATAAAATCTTTTTAAAGATTTTATTAAAATCATTCTCCATGGTGAATGAATGCCACTCAGAAAATGCAGTAAAATCCAATTAACCTGGTGCACCTGGGTAGCTCAGTCGGTTAAGTGTCCAACTCTTGATCTCAGCTCAGGTCTTGACCTCAGGGTTGTGAGTTCAGTCAAGACCCATGTTGGGCTCCATGCTCCATAAGTAGGCATGGAGCCTACTTTAAAAAAAATCTGATTATCCTGTTGGATGCACAGGAAATGGATTCAAGATAATATGTAAGAAAAGAACTCCCTAAATGTGGTGGTGTTTGATGTTGGATGAACTGTATAAATTAACACATTTACTGGTTTTGGGAATTTCCACCAATACTTCAAATTATCTTATAGTTTGGGGCCTGCATATTTTTTTTTATAGACCTAACGGTGTCTTTAGTAGCTGTGAATTGTTGTTACTATGAATATTAACTCATTAATTACATTATATTTACTTTTTGGCTATGGGCTAAAAAAAGTGATGAAAATCAAAACTGGGATGGAGAATCAACCCACTGCACGTGTGAAAGTAGCCATCATTAAGGATAGACAAGGCATTACCTCACCCTGATTTCTGGTACTTGGAAATAAAGAGGTGGCTACTCTTGGCCCTAGGAAACTGTGCAAATCAAGAAATAGCTTTAATCCTCAGGGTGAGGTGCCATCTCAAGAAAAGCAAGCTCACAGGCACCTGGAGTATTTGTGGGTGCAGAAGGATGTCTTTATAAAAGCACCTGGTTATTTTACTACAGACTTACTCCTCCTCACCTGATGAATAATCACTGCTCTCTAGGCCCTGTTGCTGATGGAATGCATCCTTCCCTTTGGGGGAAGAGAGCATGAAATAAGGTCAAAACCCACTGGTGCCTTCTAGAGTCTTTTTTTTTTTTTTTTTTTTTTAATCGGCTGTTAAACCTGCCGTATGAGTCAGTTACATGTTGGGTATTGTTCATGTGTGACATGCTTCCGTGTTTCTACTGTTCTGTTTCAGGCAGGGTGGTGAATGTTAGTAGTTTAGAGGGCTCAAAAGCTCTTGAAAATTGCAGCACAGATCTACAGAAGAAGTTCCGGTGTGAGACGCTCACGGAGGAGGACCTGGTGGACCTCATGAAGAAGTTTGTGGAGGACACAAACAATGAAGTGCATGAGAGGGAAGGTTGGCCCAACTCGGCTTATGGGGTGTCCAAGCTGGGGGTCACGGTCTTATCAAGAATCTTGGCCCGGCATCTGGATGAGAAGAGAAAAGGTGACAGGATTCTGCTGAATGCATGCTGCCCGGGGTGGGTGAAGACGGACATTGGCGGGGCTCATGGCCCCAGGACGGTGGAGGAGGGAGCCGACACCCCTGTCTACTTGGCCCTGTTGCCCCCAGATGCTACCGAGCCTCATGGCCAGCTAGTCCATGACAGAGTCGTCCAAAACTGGTGAAGGTGTGCTTTGGTGCTTAATAAATGTTTGCAGAATGAATGAATGAATTCTGTTGTAGTCTGCTTCTTTTTCTGTTCTTAGGGAATGTCGATTAAAATCTCCCTCAGGGGGCCCCTGGGGGGCTCAGTGGGTTAAAGCCTCAGCCATGGTCCAGCCATCCCTCGATGATTCTGCATTGTTAACTCCCTAAGGATGTGATTTATCCCGTGTCCATAGTTCTGCAATCCTACTTTGTATCACATTCTGTTTCATTATATTTGGGCATATTTTCATTGGTTCTTATGCAGTGGTATGGCTTGAAAGACTCAGGGAGAATGTCCTTTTTTCCATTGGGGTATGATTTCTCCCGGACTGGGGTTTTCACTTGGGTTTTGCATTCTGTGTTGCCAGAAGGTTTGCAAAGTTGCTCTGCACCTTCTTTCAAATTGTTCCTGCCTGGGCAACTTTGTCCAGACCATCTCTTTGCTCTGACACATACAGATACCTTCTCCCTGACCTATTTCTGCTTCTCTCTAGGCTACAGCCCAGGGTGACTCTTCAGATGCCTCCCTGAGCCCCTTTTGTGGTCTCTGACGATAAGCAACTCCACATCCACTGCTTTCAAATGGGATTGGTTTTGTAATCTGCCTCCTGGCTTCTGGTTATACACTGTAGGAAAAGGACTTGGAAATTAAAGAATCTTATGAAAGAAAAGTATAGTTGTGAAGAACGTTAGCTAGGAAGTGAAGACCTCAAAAAGAATGGCTAGCCAAACAACAGAAACACAACAGGTGCATGACGGACAAACTACAAAGGAAAGAAACCACAAATTTACCAAGTTTATGATGGAGAGTTCACCGTGAGATAAAGCAATGTTGTCACTTGATTAGAACCACAAAGATCATGTCATATCACCTGACGACAGCATTGCAGAAATAAAGGATAAGACTATCTTCCTTCTGAGAAGCTGCACAGTATGGAAATGCTCAAGGTTTATTTGGGGGAACCAGGACTCTGCAGGTAACCCTGTTATTTCTGGTCTATCACAGCATGCAAAGTGCTTCTGGACTCTCCAACCTACCGATGGCAGTGGGGCAAAGTGTCATTTAGCTCTGACAACCCACACCTCACTGCTTCATCCACTTTGGGTGGAGGGACATCTGAATCCCACCCAAAATGCATCTCACTTCCTTTAGCCATCTCTATCTTGCCTGATTAAATCCAGCTTGCTCTTATATTTGTCTAGGACCATAGCTCCCAAGACATTTTAATGACTTCTTGTCTGGCTCTAAAAACATTTTAATGGTTTTTGATATGTTTCCTCAATGTCTGTCATACTCTGGTCTCCCTCCATAGGCAGCTTCCAGAACCCTGCCAATGATGAGCAGTAGCACCAGGACCATGGAGTACTTTCAGGTTCTGCCTACTTCCAGGTTCTGGAGTCACAGGAGAACAGGCCAGTTCCTTTTATTTCTTCTCCCTTTTTGGTCTCTAGCCAAGCATCACCTTGACATTTTTGGATCAGCGTGTACCCGCTTAGAAGACCCTTAATTGTAAGCTGCTGATCAGAACAGCAGGTCTCATGTTTATGGAAAGATCGACCCTTATGGGCCGACTGCCCAGCACCCTCCTCCCACTGCTTCCTCCCATGTTTGGAGCTACAACAGCCACAAGGTGACTTTGCCCTGCTAGACTCTGTTGACGGTTCCAGCTGTAGGCCTGTCTTCTAAAGAGAAGGACCAGCTAGACTGGATCAGGAACACTCAGAGCTGTTCCTGTGAGTGGCCCTGCCCCACCCCACATTGTCTAAGGTGCAGAGGGAACCAAGTATGTGGCTGGAGAAAGAGGAAATCAATTTTCAAGAGACGCACTTACGGAGCGGCCCCAAGAGGAACTGTCCCACCTCCATGCATGGCACCCCTAACCTCAGACTGTTTCTGAGATCAGATTCGAGGAGATGCTCCCTTAAAAAATATAAAAAAAATATTTTTTAAGGAAAAAATATTTTCCTTAAAAAATATTCTAAGGAATATTTCTTTTAATATTCCTTAAAAGAAATCTTCCTATTCCTTAAGCTACTTTGAATTATGTTACTGCTTGCAACTGAAAAGAATCTAATACACGTGCATGAAAATGGTTCATGGTGTGCTGTAGTGAGAAAAGAACTAAGTTTAGAATGAAAAGGAAAAAAAAGAAAAAGAATTAAAAGAGTTGAGAACCATGGCATACTAGGCCATATGTAATGCTTAATATTTTTCCCTGTGTTGTTTTAGGTATTTCTTACAGTGTCCTTTGAGATAGGCATTCATATCATTTTTCAAATAAGGAAAAAAAGGCTTGGAGAGTTGATTAACTTGTCCAAGATCACACAGCTAAGAGACTAAAGCCAGGATCATATCCAGGATTATCTAACAGCAGTTCCTTGGTTTTTCTTGGTGCCTAGTGCTTGGCATATTACTTCTAGTAATATTACTAGTGCTTCAATACTACGAGTCTAGAGACCAGGGCAACTCCCTGGGTGTAAAAATTAGGGGAGATGATACATCAAATCCAAGTTTTTTTGCTTTTGTTTTTGTTTTTATTTGACAGAGAGATCACAAGTACGCAGAGAGGCAGGCAGAGAGAGAGAGGGGGTAGAAAGCAAGCTCCCTGCTGAGCAGAGAGCCCAATTCGAGGCTCGATCCCAGAACCCTGAGATCATGACTCAGAGGCTTAACCCACTGAGCCACCACCAGGCGCCCCAAATCCAAGTGTTTTGTAAGCCAAATGGTTATTAGATTCCCCACTTAGCCTCTGTGTGAACTTTTCCATAAAATAGGTAAATGAAATATGGTATTTCAATGTGGCGTATTTTTTCCCCATTTTTTTTAAAAGATTTTATTTATTTATTTGACAGGCAGAGATCAAAAGTAGGCTGAGAGAGAGAGAGGAGGAAGCAGGCTCCCTGTTGAGCAGAGACCCCGATGCGGGGCTAGATACCAGGATCCTGGGATCATGACCTGAGCCAAAGGCAGAGGCTTTAACTCACTGAGCCACCCAGGTGCCCCTCAATGCGGCATATTTTAAGTGGATTATCCCATTCTGTGTGTTTTTGAGACATCAAATGGAGCCAGTGATTCTGTCCAAACCAACTTCTCTGTGATACATTTTTCTAGGTTGACACAGGTGTGTTAAACCCACACATAGTATCAGCTTTAGGCCTGGCCTTTGGGCTTCTCCCTCACCTACTGAACTTCAGCAAAGAGTGTGACAGACCAAGATCCTGAACAGTGATGTAGTGTGGAGATGAACCCGGTGATAATGACGATCCTGACAAAGGTTTCCTTGTTATTGCAAGTCAATCACAAAGTAGGCACAGCATCAAATACAGAACCACACAGGACTCTGTCCAGATGGGGTGGTGGAGAGTCTAGTTTATAGAAAAGATGGAGTTAGAGGATCACCAGGATTTGCATATGGAAACTCAAAATGTGTTTACCCAGCCAATCTCTCTAACAGGTGGGCCAGCCTGAGCCAGAGAATGTCACGTCTGATTTATAACCCCTTCTTTATTATCAGAAGGAGTAAGGATTAAAGTTCTGGTTCAAATTAAATCTGAGATGCTCTGATTACTGTGTTATTATGTGAGGAACAGGCTCTGTTTATACGTCTAGAACAGATAAGCACAGCCTAGGAGACTTTTAAGAGTGACAACTTGACCCACGGAAACAGATTTCATGTGGGAATGAACTTTCGAATCTTAATGCTGTACATTTACTGTCAATCCTGATTACACATGTAGTGGCTTTTTTTTTAAGGGTTTATGATACTTGAATCTGTCAAAATTAATTTAAATGAGCTTTCCACACACCTGGAGGTCTTTAGCGATAGGTGACAAATACAAGGCATGCATTTTATTTTATTTAGTGTATCAGGACAAAGTTACACATAGTGGTTTTGACATGAATAGACTGGTTCTCTCTTTCAGTTGGGAGTATAAGCAGTTCTTTCATTATTAGATGCAGTGTGGAGTGTGGCTAGGGTTTGAGGAACTTAAAACATAAAAACCCACCTCACCTCTTTGGCAGCTGTTTTTGTAAAAATAGAGTTTCTCATATCTTCATCAGGAAATCAGCTTCATGAAATTAATTTTTTCCTAGTAAATGCTCCATCCTTTAGCTTTCCTGTGCTTCTACTTTAAGACCACTGCTAAAATTGACCATCAGAAGATTCACATCTGGTGCACTTGGCATATGTCCAATGCAGATGGAATCAGAATCAGAATCAGAAGCCTGGGCAGGCCAGGGACTGGCCCAGCATCCCAAACCATGAAAATAATCTTGGTGATTTGTGGGCAGTGATAGATCCCCTTGGGAATCTGATACAAACTTTAAACCCTTTTCCAGAAACATATACACAAAATGTTGTGTACAGCTTCGAAGTGTCTGTGGACCTCCCATTCCCACCTCCTAAGTCTTTCACGGCGGCCTAGCTTTTAGGAGACCCAGACTAGATCTGAAAATTCCTTAAGGGGCTGTCAAGGGTTAAATGGTCAGAGGCCTGTGCAGAAATTACTACCTCCACCAACAGGTGCCGCTGCTTTGATTGGCTGGGAGCCCCAGCTGGTGCCATCAGGATGCACAGGTGAACTCTGCCTGACTCCAGTCCTTCAAGGTGCCTCTGGCCCTGCAGCTGTCAGGCCAGATTGGGTGGGTCTGAACTGTCTAGGTCCGGAGGCTCCTGACGACGGCAGAATGGGGTTAGGGTTTATCTGGAAATATCAATGCTCTTGTCTCCTTTCTGAGCCAGAACCCACATAATGAAACTCATTCCACGAATTAATTTCCTTGCCTCTGATGCCAAGGGCCAGAAGGGTGCGGCCTCTGGGGGCGGGGGCGACTTAACCAGGTCCCCGGGACCTCCTAGGGTCCCAGCGTGTATAGAAGGATTCATTTCACCTCCTCCCCGAGGGTTTGGGTGTGGTCCCAGTGAAAAGAATGGGGTGAGTCGGATGCCATCGGCCCCACTTTTCTTGGGCCCCACGGTTCCCGTCTGTAACTCCAAAGCCCCTCTTGGAACACGGTGATAAACGGACTGCTGTCCCCTTCCGTTTGGGTGTGTCGGGGGGGAGCCCCAGGTGAGAGACGGAGCCAGCCCGCCCACCTACGCAGGCCTTCCCGGGAGCAGCCCCGCTGCGAGGGCGGTAGTTTGCTCCAGCAGCTGAGAGCGACGCCCACCGCCAGGAAGCTGTGGAGGACTCGGGATTAGAGCCCCAAGCCCCAAGCCCCAAAGCTGTCGTCCAGGGCCCGCCCCGCGCTCTCTGAAGTACCGCCTCCTGGTCCCGCCCCCTGGGTCAAAGGCCCACCTCCTGGTCCTGCCCCCGCGCCGAGGGTTCTCCCTTGATCCCGCCCCCGCGCGCTGAGGGCCCGCCCCTTCCCCGCCCCGCGCGCCGAGGGCCCGCCCTGGCCCCGCCCCGGCCGGCCCCCGCCCCGCCCCGCCCCCCACGCCGAGCCCCTCAGCCTGGGGCCGCGGCCGCTCGGGCTCCGGCGCGGTGCTTCCTACCGGGTGCGGGTTCTCGGCTGAGCCGCTGCGGCCGCTCGCTCTACCTGCCACGGCCCGGACGGTTCCTCCGCGCCGCACGTGGGCGCGCCCGCCGACAAGGGACGCTGCTGTCGCGGGTAAGCCGGACCCGCGCCTTCGGCCGATGGGCGAACCAGGGCAGCCGGGGCGTCTCCTCCCGCGGGCCCGGGAGCGACGAGGCGGCGCGGGCATCCTCCCCAGGGTGCGCAGGGTTCGAGCGGAGCTGTGGGGGCGGTCCCGGGGCGAGGGGGGCTCCCCGACCGCGGCCCGGGCCCGCGGATTGCACTGCTGCAGTGCGGGGACGGCCCCGGTGAGGCCGCGCGTGGGCGTGGGCTCCGGCCCGGGATCCCCGAGGGGCAGCCCGGGGGCAGGGCGGGGTCCCCTCGGACCCCAGCGGCAAAGGAAGTGCGGCCAAGTCCTCGCCAGCCCCGCGCGGCCTCCAGTCGGGCAGGTGGAGGTCAGGTGGGTCACCGCCCGCCCTTCCCTCACCTCCGCCGGCAGACCACGGCAAGCCGCGCCTTTGTTTGCTTGCGCTGTACTGGTCCCGGCTGGGGGCTCGGGACCGAAACCTTTGTAAACCGAGGGCTTTCCTGTTAAGGGAAGACCCTAGAGTCTCCCAGCCTGTCCCCAGGAGAAGGGACAGGAGCCGCAGTGCGCGCGCTCTCCCCGCCCGGTCCGGGAGTCTGCAGGATCGCCGGCTGCCGGGTGGATGGACCTTTAGCAACTCGTAGGGCGGCTGCGGATGGAGACTGTTACCCGCAGGTGTTTCCCTAACCTGGGACAGTCGCTCGGTATTTGGAGAAACCTCTGCAGGGTTTTTGGTAAGGCGATGGAGGCCTTCCCCTTCCCCCCACCAAGCCTGCTCTCGTTAGTGTCTTAAAATGTTTCCACTGCAATTTAATTATCACTCTGAAAGACCAAATTCAAAATAATGTGCCCCAGAGTTGATTAAACCAATGGCAGAAGAGTTTCCGTGCTTTTGGCTATGTCATTATCTAATGTTCTTGCTCGTGAGAGGGCGGCTGTCTGTGATTTTTCACTCTGTTTTCATCTAATTCACGTGTTCCTTCATATAAACATCTTTACAATCGACTTCCTTCTGATCTGGCAGTTGATTTTTCGCCCAAGCTTGTTTTTCTAAGAAATTGAGAACGGATGAGATGGAAGATTTCTTGCTGGCATTTTCCATTTTAAGGCGGGTATATCTGCTCAAATACACTGGAGCAGATACGATTACTCCTTTGTGTATGGAATTGTTGGTAGGCAGTGGAACTCTATCGGTTCTGCTGAGCTGAGTCTCTCACAGGAAGGGTATTCAGGATAGGTTGCAAGAGCGTTTTCGGAAGAGCTGTTTAGTGGCTGAACTGTTCATTTTACCTGTAGCATAATATAGTAAATAAAGGCTTTGTGCCATGTGCTAACCTGAGCTAGATTCCTAACTCTGCTGGTTGATTTTTGAGGGCCCTGGGCAATTTTGGGAGGGGGGGCTGATTCCCAATATACCCCTCTTGAGCAGCCTCAAGATAATACCCATGTCATAAGAGTCTTGTGTGTTGCATAAGATAAATGCATGTATAATGTTGGATTTACCAAGCCCACCCGGAAGACTTGCCTAATAGTATAGTATTGAACGCCCCATATTTTGAAATAAAGGAGCTTGCTTGAATTATTACTTATAAACTTCTCATCTGTGCTTTTAGTCAAACAAATAGTACTTTCTTCGTGTAGCCAACCATAACATTGAACTGCTCCAGTTACCTGCTCTGACCCGGCCAACACCTTCCTTGCCATGCAGTGGTGCCTTTTTGCCACCCCAGCTCCTAATTACAAACTACGGCAGATGAAGCCTCTCTCTCTTGTTTTTTGTTTTTTAAGATTTATTTATTTATTTGAGAGAGAGAGAAAGAGGGCACATGCAAGCAAGAGAGCTGCAGAGGTAGAGGGAGATCCGCTGAGCTGGGAGTCCCTTATGGGGCTCAAGCCCAGACCCCGGGATCATGACCTGGGGCAAAGGCAGATACCCCACCAGCTGAGCCACCCAGGTGCCCCAAGGCTCTCTTCCTCCTAACTAGCCGCCCAGATTTTGAGTCTGAGCACTCCTCTGCTGGTAGTTGGGCTTCCTCTGTCTTTTTTCCTTTTGCCAGTGTGAACTCAGGACACTTTCTGTCAATGTGTGTGTCACCTGAAATTGAAATTATGTGTTTAGGTATTTCCTCTCGTATTATGTTATGAACAATGAAAGTGGAACCCTGTGTTTGTTTGTTTTCCCCATGTTTCTTTGCCCAGTGCTTAGATATGACGAAGACTGTGCATGGAGTTTTGCAGTGGTTCAGAGATGTTGTAAATTATGGACTATTTGGATGTAGTAACATCTTACAGGGAAAATAAATTGACATCTTTCATTGCCATTCTTTAATATTTTTAAAAGGTGGGAAGGCTAAGAGTGCCTGGGTGGCTCAGTTGGTTAAGTGACCAACTCTTGATTTTGGCTCAGGTCATGATCTCAGGGTCGTGGGATGGAGCCCTCAGTCGGGCTCCGCGCTCAGTGCAGAGTCTGCTGGAGAATTCTCTCCTCCTCCCTCTGCCCCTCCTTCTGCTTGCACACACGCTTTCTCTGTCTCTCTCTAAAAATAAGTAAATCTTTTTAAAAAAAGTATAAAGGCTATTACTTCAGAAAAAGAGGCCTTCCCAGGAACCAGTGGGTAGTCTTATTGTGTATGATATATTTTTCCAGAGAGCCGCAGCATGTGCAAAGTCTCTGTGATAGGCTGAATCAATTTTAGGACAAGGGGAGTGCCTCGAAGGGAAAAGTAGCTGGAGCCTTGTAGGCCACGGGGTGGGGAAGTTTGGATTATTGTAAGCGTAATGGGAAGAGTTCAAACATGGTGGGGATGTGCTGTGATTTATGTTTTAAGAGTCTTCTTGGACTGCTCTGTGAAAATGCATTGGAGAGGGGCGAGAGTGAAGGAGAACCAACAGAAGTGTCCACAATCCTGTAGGGGAAGCTTGCACAGTAGTGTGGCGGAGATGGAGAGCAATTGAGTCCACAGGTGTTTTGGAAGAAGAGAAGCAGGACTTGGGTTGAGTGAGGCAGGGGAAGAGAAGAAAGAGTCCGGGGTGATGTCAAATGTCCCAAGAATGGTGGGGCTACTTTCTGAGGAAAGGAAGACTGGAGAAGGAGCACTGAGCAGGTAGAATCAAGACTATAGGGTTTTTTAAAAAACAACTTTACTGAGGTGTAATTTTTTAAAAAGATTTTTATTCATTAGGGGGAGAGAGGGAGCATGAGCCAGAGTGGGGGAGGGGCAGAGGGAGAGGGAGAACCCGACTCTCTGCTGAGCAGGGAGTCTAACTTTGGGCTCCATCCCAGGACCCTGAGATCATGACTCTAGCTGAAGGTAGACGCTTAACTGACTGAGCCCCCCAGGTGCCCCCTGAGGTGTAATTTATAGACCATAAGTCTATATATTGATTTCAATGTACAATTAAGTGATTTTTAGTATATTTACGGAGTTGTGCAACCATTGCCATAATTCAGCTTTAGCACATTTCCATTACCCCAGGAAGGTTCCTGTGTCCATTTGCAGTTCTTCCTTGTTACTCCTCCCTTCCCTAGGCGACTGCTTATCTACTAGCCGTCTCTACAGATTCACCTGTTCTGGACATGTCATGTGGATGGAATCATACAGTGTGGTCTCTTGTGTGGCTTCTTCCACTATGTTATGTATTACCCAGGTTCACCCTTACTGTAGCATACATCAGTATTTTGGTCCTTGTATGGCTAGACCTTATTTTGTTGACGCAAGTTTGGGATGTACTAAGTTTGAGACACCTATGCCACATCTGGGCAAATGAGTCAAGTAGGTATTTGCTTGAATCTGGACCTCAGAGGGGGAGATTTGGGCAGGCATTATAAATCCGTGGGTCATTAGCAGAAAGATGGTATCTGTGAGTTGTAGGAATGGGGAGATGACCAAGGATAGAAAGAGGACAAAACTTGGTGCCAGGTAATAGCAATATTTGGAAACAGGATAGAGTAGGATTAGCCTGCAGAGGAGAAGGAACAGAGGAGAGGTGGAAACCAGCACAGGGCTGGCAGGGCCTGGGGAGGGTATGGGCTGAAAGGAGGCAGTTTTGGGAAGAAGGGAATGGTCTACTGCACAGTCCTAGGTAAAAAGTCCATTGACACTGGAAACTTGAAATTTGTGGTGGCCTCGGGCAGATCGGAATGGGCCCAGAATGACCAGAAAGTGAAGTAGCGGATACCATGGGATTCTTAGAAATTCACCATGGCCAATAAATGAAAGATTCAATAAATGAAAGATTCATTGTACCTACAGTTCAGTTTCTTTCATCTATGATGTTTGCCATTTTGCCTGATGACATGCAACTTGGTTAGCCAACTACAGCATTCTTCGTGTGTTTAATGATATCATGTTGCTCTGTATTTTATTGTCTTTTCAGACTATGTACTAGTGAAATACTAGCCTCGTATGTCAATCAGGATTGTGTTTGGTTGTGAGTAGCAGAAACCTTGATTGTACGGTGACTTAGATCAGCTCTTCTGTGCAGAAAACGTCAAGTTCAGGGTTGACATGGTGCCTTCTTAAAGTCATCTGTGGCCTCAGCCGCTCTGACTTTCCCCTTATCCACAAAAGTCACACACCACGGTTGGCTGTTTCCTCTTGCTTGCCACACGTGGCTTCACCTCCAACACCAAACCTTTGTTCCCGGCAGAAAGATGGGCAGGAGTAATGGGCAAGAGGCCCAGGTCAGAGGAGTCTACCTCCTTTCAAACCGCTCTCCTGGAGGCCCCCCCACCAGCTTCTACTGACCTCTTGTTGCCTAGAGCTGTGTGTGGCCACCCAGCTGCAAAGGAGGTGGGGAGCTGTTAGCACTACCTTGAGCAAAATTCGGGTTCCCTTAGTATGGAAAAGGGACAAGGAATTTCAGGGTAGATGCCTGCCACGCTTTGAGTAGATCTTAATCAGATGACGACTAAAGAAGGAGGGCAAATCAGAGCCCGAATGCGTCCCTTTGGAGAAAATGCCGAAGTATGGAACTTGGTGCCAGACGGAGGGAACCGTTGAACATTTCCATACCTCGTGGACTATTTCACAGTCGTTATTGTTTGAATAAACTAGTAGGTTGACCTACAGATTTTTTGTTGTTGTTAATGAAGGAATAAAAACAAAACTTGACATAAGCATGCACTCGTATTGCGTCCATTGTCACATGTAAATGACAGATATTTTCATGAAGTCAAATGAGTGCAGCATTCCGTGCTGTTCTTTGTTTCCTTTTGTCACATTGGAGATAAAAAGAGGAAATGGTTGCTGTTGGCGCCGGGATGAGACCATATCAGTCTTAGGCTTTATAATAACTGCACTGGTTCATACATAATGAATGCATCTAGCCACAGGGAAAAAACAAAAGAATCCGTCAAAGAATATACAAGGGCAAGAAGAATGAAGGGGTGATTGCTTTGGCCTTGACGTCACCACCCCATGTCCAGGCTCTACACATGGAGGAGGCATGAAACTGTCAGCCCAGTGGCTGGTTGGCGGGGATTTGCGGGGGATTGGAGCTTAGTTACTGAACAGGCACCTGGTGGATTTCTGGCAACACTGATGTCAGACACTGCATTCTTACATCCTTATTTTTTTTTTTTTTTAAGATTTTATTTATTTATTTGTCAGAGAGAGAGAGAGGGAGAGAGAGCAAGCACAGGCAGACAGAATGGCAGGCAGAGGCAGAGGGAGAAGCAGGCTCCCCGCTGAGCAAGGAGCCCGATGTGGGACTCGATCCCAGGACGCTGGGATCATGACCTGAGCCGAAGGCAGCTGCTTAACGAACTGAGCCACCCAGGCGTCCCCTTACATCCTTATTTTTTAAACTTCTTTCTTCCCTATCAGATTTTCTTCTAGAATATTCCCAATCCTCTAACATAGTCTAGTTGCAAAGGATTGGATCACTAAAGAGGTTGCTCTGATTACTAGCACTGACCTGCTTTGCCTTAGCTTTTATGAATGCCCCACTGTAGGAAGGGCCACCTGCATTCGGAATTACCAGCAGGCAGCAATATTTAGTGAGAGGCTTTGTACTTTTCACTCCAGAATTAATTTGGTCAGTTAAGAGGAATCCTGGCATTTTTGCTGCTTTTCTGCTTTGTTCATTTGTCTCCATAAGAATCCAAGAGGACCGGAACTGTTTATCTTTTATCTACCACAGTGCCGGGCCCAGGAGCCTTGCTAAATATTTGAGTTGCATCGCTGAGTGTGTTTGTGCACAGGAGTGTTTGTGGACACGTGTCCTCTGTAGCTCTGGGCTGGGAAGGCTCTGTGTCCTTGAGTAGCTCCCTCATTTCTTTCTTGATTCGCTTTTAGATACTTTCTCCGCTGTGAGAATGTAAGATGGATCCAGAAGAGCAGGAACTCCTGAATGATTACAGATATAGAAATTACGCTTCGGTGATTGAAAAGGCTTTAAGAAATTTCGAGTCCTCAAGTGAATGGGCGGATCTCATATCTTCGCTGGGCAAGCTCAACAAGGTATGTGGGGTGTAGAATATGTCGATCGCCTGGAGGCGGGGACACAGCTGTCTTTATTATCTCAAGGAATTCTTTTTATTATTACATGACATGCTGATTATAACAATTAGAAAATGCTGATAATATCTACCTGTAATTCTGTAATTCCAGTTGCCTGCTGTTAACCTCGTCAGTATATTTACCTCTTTCCAGCTTTTTTTTTTTTTTTTTCTGGGCATAGAATTATACTGTAGATGGAATAGCTGAACGGTGTTTTTCTCCACTATATTTAAGTCTAAATAAGATAAACTTTAAAATTGACCAATTAGTCAGCTTTGCGCAGTGGCAGTATCGTAGTCAATGAGGTTTATCCGAGGCGCGATTATTGCTAATTGAAAATTGACCAATTAGTTATTCAAAGATGAATTATATTTTTATTTATTTATTTTTTTAAGATTTTATTTGAGAGAGTGAAAGTGGAGGGAGGTGCAGAGACAGAGGGAGAGAGAGAATCCCAAGCAGACTCCCCCATGGAGCTTGGAGCCCAACGCAGGGCTCTATCCCAGGACCCTGAGATCATGACCCGAGTCGAAACCAAGAGATGCTGAACCACCCAGGTGCCCCAAAGATGAATTATCTTTCATGTACTTCTTAGTACTTAGGACTTTTTTTTGCCATCTTTATTTTTTTTTTAATTTTTTTTTTAAATTTTATTTTTTATAAACGTATATTTTTATCCCCAGGGGTACAGGTCTGTGAATCGCCAGGTTTACACACTTCACAGCACTCACCATAGCACATACCCTCCCCAATGTAGTACTTAGGGCTTTTATGACTTCTTCTTTGGTCTACTTTTTTGGCCATTTGACTGCTGATCGGTAACTCATGGAAGACCAAGGGGTGACCTAAATATTGAAATCTGTCCAGAAATTGTGAGCATGTTTGGATGAGGAGAAAAGAGTCTGGTCTAGGAAGACCAAAACTGGTCCCGTGCATGCTTGACCTGGTGTTCTGTAGATGGGACCACTGAATGTTCCCATCCTGCCCAGGAGGACGACCTAGTAATGCCCAGTGCTTCTACTGTAGGTAGAAGAGGTTTGGGCTTGAAGACACTGTTCCTGGGCTCCGTTGCTGCCTGGCCGGGGCTCCTGCCTAGAATATCTGACTTTGGAACCCCAGTGCCATGTGGGACTTGGGAGATGCACATACCTCCTCTTCAGATCTCTACTCATGAGGTTACACACACTGGGGTCTTCTAATGAAGAGAAAAAATTTCTCCATTTATTTCCTCGGGGAATGCGGGGAGGGCATGAGGAAGGCTGGCAGTTATGATGGGTAGTGGCCGGGAAGCTGCGTGGTCTCTCACAAGTGTATTTACCACATGCGAGTGTCACGGCTGGCCTGCCTGGGATAGATGGAGGTGGGGAAACAGCACCTAAGAGCTTGAGACTCCTTTGGCTGTAGAGCTCAGGAATTTGCAAGCTGAAGAGAGCCGTCGCATCTTGCATGAAGGTGGATCTCTTTTTTAGGGGAAAGGGAGAAGTGCTGAAATGGGATTCAGGCATATTCAAGTTCTTCTGGGTGTTTCAGTATTTCATTTAGTACTTGACTCTCCTGGCATCTAAAAATAGCATGCTTACTTTGGGAGGGGGTGTGTTCGTTATTTTTGTTGTTGAGGTAAAATCCCACAAAACCTAGAACTTGTCATTTAACCATTTCCGAGTGTACGGTCACGTGGCTTTTACTGCATTCGCAGTGTGGTGCGACCGTCCCCACCACCTAGTTCCAGAACGTTTTCACCAGCCCAAAAGGAAACCCTCCCATCTCCCCCTACCCAGGCCCTGGCAACCACGGATCGACTTCTGTGTCTGGACATTTCGTATACATGCACACGTACAGTATCCTTCTGTGTCTGGCTTCTTTCACTTAGAGTGTTTCCTGGTTCCTCCATGTTGTAGCGTGTGTCAGTGCTCCATCAGTGTTTACAGCTGAATAATACTCCGTTATGTGGATATGCCACATTTTATTTATCCAGTCATCTGTTGACGGACATCTGGGTTTCTGCCTTCTGGCTGGTTGTGACCAGTGCTGCTGTGAACATTTGTGTACAAGTTTGCGTACACCTGTCTACACTGCTTTGGGGGTATAGACCTAGAAGTGGAATTACAGAGTCACATGGTAATTCTACGTTTAGCTTCTTGAGGAACCGCCAGCCTGCTTTCTCAGAGGCTCCGCTGCTTCTCATGCCACCAGCAATGAACGAGAATTTCCATTTCTTCATAGCCTCACTAATGCTTCACAATTTTTTTTTTATCTTCATGATAGCTGTCGTGATGCTGTCTCATTGTGGTTCTGATTTACATTTTCCTAGTGACTTATAATTTGGCTATCTTTTCATGGGCTTATTGGCCATCTGTGTCTCTTCTTTGGAGAATTTCTATTCAAATACTTTGCCCATTTTTTAAACTGGGCTGTTTGTCTTTTTGTTGTTGATTTGTAAGAGTTCTCTATATATTCTGGTTACTAGGCCCTTATTGGATATATGGTTTGCAAATTTTTGTTTCCCACTCTTAGGTTGTCTTTTTACCTTTTTGATGGCGCCCTTTATGCAAAAGTTTTAAATTTCTGTTTCTGTTTCTTTTTTTTTAAGTAGGTTCCACACCCAGCGTGGAGCCCAATACGGGGCTTAAACTCATGATCCTGAGATCAAGACCTGAGCTGAGATAAAAGATGCTTAACTGGCTGAGCCACCCAGGCTCCAAAGAAGTTTTTAATTTTAATGGAGTCCCAAGCTACCTACTTTTTCTTCTGTTGCTGTGCTTTTGGTGTCCTATCTAAGAAACCATTGCCAAATGCAAGATCATGAAGATTTGCCCCTATATTTTCTTCAGAGAGTTTTATAGTCTTCGCTCCTACATTCAGGCATTTGAACCATTTTGAGCTAATATGTATGCATGGTGTGAAGTGAGGCTCTGAGTGTAACCTTTTGCAGGAAATCCAGTTGTCCCAGCACAACCTCTTGGAGAGCCTGCTCTTCCCAACGGCCTTGGAACCCTTGTTGAAAATCAGTTGGCCATAAGTAGATGGCTTTATTTCTGGACTTCTGTTTCTTTTCCATTGACCTATCTATCTATCCTTAGGCCAGCCCCACACATTTTGATTATTGTAGCTTCGTAATAAGTTTTGAAATGGGGAAATCACTTTGTTATTCCAACTTTATTGTGCTGGATTGTTTTGGCTATTCTGGGTGCCTTGAAATTCCGTATGCATTTTAGGATCCGCTTGTCAGTTTCTCCCAACAAGCCAGGTGGGATTTTCATAGGGATTGCAGTGACTCTGTGGATCACTTGGGAGAGTATTGCTATGTGAACAATATTGTCTTCCAAGTCCATGAACACTGGACATCTTCGATTTATTTAGGAACATACACATTTTGAGCTAGCTAAAATAATAAACTTGGTCAGTGCGATTCTCAAGCCATGAGGTATTCTATTAAACAAGCCCACTTTCGATATGCCTGAAAAACTTCCTAAAATGTTTAATCATTTTAACCCACCTTTTAAAATGCAGGTTATCGGGCGCCTGGGTGGCTCAGTCATTAAGCTTCTGCCTTCAGCTCAGGTCATGATCCCAGGGTCCTGGGATGGAGCCCTGCATTGGGCTCCCTGCTCAGAGGGAAGCCTGCTTCTCCCTCTCCCACTTGCCCTGCTTGTGTTCCCTCTCTCTCTCTGTCTCTGTCAAATAATAAATAAAATCTTTTTAAAAAATGCTGGTTATCAAGTACAGATGAACTCTTCTTGGAGGAGCTTTAAAAGCATTAGCTATTCGTGCATTCAGTAGCTGTGTGAGTCCCTACAATGTGCTAGTACTGTCCTAGGCATCGGGGCACAGAAGAGAGCAAAACCAACAAGCCCCTGCCCACATGGGGACCAGGGGAAAGCTGGAAGATAAACAAAATATACAGGATGGTAGATAGCAGTGAAGGAAGGGGATGGTGAGTGTTGAGGATGCATACAAAGTGGATCTTTATGGGAGACTTGCTGAGAAGGTACCCTTTGACCGAGTGGAGGGGATCTGGTGTGTCTGAGGCCAGTGAGGTCACAAAGCAAGCAAGGGATGGGGAGAGTATAAGACACAAGGCCATAGAGATAACGGGTGGAGAGGGCATCCAATCTCATAGGTCTTATAAAACTGGAGTCTGACAGTGGCCCCTGAGTCAGGGGCTGGGGGGTACCCTGGAGAGCAGCTGAGCTGGCAGCATGGCCTGTCTTAGTACGCTAGAGCAGGTTCCAGCTTCTCTGTAGGGGGTAGAGAATGGGTGGGGTCAGGCAAGGCAGAAACAGGGAGACCATTTAGGAGCTGTTGCGGTAACATAGGTGGGCCAGTGGAGAAGGGCTTGGATTTTGAATATACTTTGAAGATATAACAGTTTGTTCATGGATTGGACTTGGGATACAAGAGAAAAAGAGGAGGCAAGTGGGGCTCACAGGTCTTCTCCCAGAAGCCACAAGATGCAATGGGGAGGAAGCCCAGGGAGAGCCCTGCTCCATGGAGGGGGCAGGGAGACCAGAGGTTCACTTTGGGACAGGCTAGTTTGAGGTGTCTGGTCGATGTCCCCATCTGATGTCTGTAGGCAGCTGGTTATGAGTGATATTGAATAAAAGTTTAAAAAGACAACTTTTTATTACAGTTGATACCCAGTTCTGTGTAATGGTACTACTGTGTTTTCTGTGCTGGAGCTTCCTGTTTTCTGTTTCTATGTATGATTAAGTGATGAATAAAAAAATTCGCAAGACATCAGTGGGATGAGGTGACACTGTCCATCTTTGCCTCAGCCCTGCCTATGACAGCTGACATTGCTAGAGAGCATACCATGTGCTAAGGACTCGATGTGCATTATTTTATAATATAACGTATCTGGAGATTGGTCTCAGACTGAGCGACTTCTGCAAGATGAGAGCCAGCAAGTGCAGAGAGAGCTCAAAGCCTGGCTGCAAGCCCATGTCTGGAGCTTTCTTCATGTCACTGTCTGCGTGGCTCACATATGGGGGCAGGGATGCACCTTTCTGATGTCAGGGGCACTGTCTTTATTGTCCACATGAAGCAGGTGCAGTGAATTACTAAAACTCATTTTACCGATGAAGGTTTACTAATGACTTGCCCTATGTCTCATGGCTACTGAGTGGTTGTTCTGGGTTGAATTGTGTCTTTCAAAAAAAAAATGTTGTTTTTTTTTTTTTTAAAGACTTTATTTATTTATTTGACAGAGAGATCACGAGTAGGCACAGCAGCAGGCAGTGGGGGGGGGGGCAGCAGACTCCTGCTGAGCAGAAAGCCAGATCCAGGGCTCGATCCCAGGACCCTGAGGTCATGACCCAAGCCGCAGGCAGACAGACGCTTAACCCACTAAGCCACCCAGGTGCCCCCCCACCAATATATTGATGTCCTAACCCCCAGTGTCTCAGAGTGTCACCTTATTTAGAGATTGGGTCTTTTTTTTTTTTTTTTTTTTTTTAAGATTTTATTTATTTATTTGTCAGAGAGAGAGAGAGAGAGATCACAAGTAGGCCGAGAGTCAGGCAGAGGCAGAGGGAGAAGCAGGTTCCCTGCTGAGCAAGGAGCCCGATGCGGGACTCGATCCCAAGACACTGGGATCATGACCTGAGCTGAAGGCAGCCGCTTAACCAACTGAGCCACCCAGGCGTCCCAGATTGGGTCTTTATAGAGCTCATCGAGTTAAAGTGAAGTCGTCAGGGTGGGCCGTGCTGCACTCTGACTGGAGTCCTTCCGAAAGGGGGCAATCTGGACACAGACACAGACATGCATAGGGGGACAACACCATGTGAAGATGAAGGCAGAGACCTGGCTGATGTGATTATAAGGCTAGGAACACGAGAGATTGCCAGCACACTGCCAAAAGTAAGAAGAGCAGTCTGGAGTGAATTCCCCCTTGAGTCCTCAGAAGGAACCAACCAGCTGACTCCTTGATCTCGGACTTCTGGCCTCCAGAACTGAGAGACAACACGTTTCTGTTGTTTACACCGTCCAGCATGTGGTGCCATGTTACCACAGCCTGGCAGACTGATCCAGTGGTGAGACCAAGACATATTGAACACCTAGGGGCTGGGGATGTGACACTGAACACAACGTTCATAAGGCTTTGTTGGCAGAAGACAGACAATAAATATGTGACATCAGGTGCAGAAGGCTGAGGAAGAATAAAGCGGGCCAGGGAAATAGGGTAGGGAGGAAGAAGGTGGGGTTTAGTTCAGACAGAGATGGCTCTGATAACGTGACATTTGAGATTTGAGCAGAGGCCTGGATGCAGTGAGCGAGCTGGCGGGGAGACCATCTGGGGCATGGGCCTGTGTCCAAGGTGCAGTAGGGGGCGGGTGTGGCTGGGCTGGAGGGGTGATAGGAAAGGAGGGAGGAGAGGGAGCCGGGGCAGGTCACAGGCTCCTGTTCCGCAAGGGAGGAGGAGCCATTGAGCGAGGTGCCGGCGGCCTCCCTGCCGGAAGCATCCCTCTGGCTGATGCGTGGCAGTGAGCCTGCTGCGGTGGCAGTGGACAGCTTGTGTAGCCAGATCAGAGGTACTGGGGCAGAGGATTTGGGAAGGTGCTGGGTGGAGCGAGCCCCGTGTCAGTGTCAGCAGTTACTTCACTCCTGGGAGACTCACAACTTCTGTGTTCAGGGAACCCGATGAGAGTTGATGTGAATAAGGAGGTTAAGGCCTCGGCAGTCGTCAGATTTCTTAGACTCCTACATGTACACAGAAATTCAAGTGAGTGAATTAGTGACGAATTAGTAAAAGATCTTTATACTGCAAATAGAAACAATACTGTAGGTTAATAATAAGGCTAGGTCAAGATGCTTTTTCATTAAGGTAGGTGGTGGTTGGCTCTAAAACATTAACCGTAGACAGAACAGAGGCTCATCTAGCTCAACTCTTGGCACGTGAGAAAACTGAGCTCCAAGAGGTCTTGGTTTGTCAGACTATCTATGAGTTCTAATTATATCAATTTTTTAACTTCTGGTATCTTCTTCAGAATTTTATGTATTGGAGAAAAGATTACTTTTTATGGGTTTCAGGTATAGCAGCATGAATAGGGTAATTTTTTTTTTAAGATTTTTTTAAATTTTATTTTTTATTTTGACAGAGATCACAAGTAGGCAGAGAGGCAGGCAGGGCAGGGGCGGGGTGGAATGTAGGCTCCCTGCCTAGCAGAGAGCCCAATGCGGGGCTCAATCCCAGGACCCTGAGATCATGACCCAAGCCAAAGGCAGAAGCTTAACCCACTGAGCCACCCAGGCGCCCCTGAATGGGGTAATTTTTGCTTAATTGCTTATCCGAGACTTCAAGCCATCATCTTCTGCTGATTATTTTTAGATAAATTTTAATTAACAAATACATGTTGAGTCCTGATGAACCCAACCACTTGCCAAGCCTGGGTTAAAACTTTGATTATGGAAACAGAGGATGGTAGAAATGAATAAGCTCTGTGCATTTAAAAACCTTATCTTTGGGGCGCCTGGGTGGCTTAGTCAGTTAAGCATCTGCCTTCAGCTCAGGTCATGATCCAAGCATCCTGAGATCGACCCCCCCAGGGGCTCTCTGCTCAGCGGAGAGCCTGCTTCTCCCTCTGCTCCTCCCGTCTGCCCGTGCTCCCGTGCTCTTTCTCAAATAAATAAATAAAATCTTTAAAAACAAAAAAACAAGGAGCGCCTGGGTGGCTCAGTGGGTTAAGCCTCTGCCTTCGGTTCAGGTCATGATCCCAGGGTCCTGGATTGAGTCCCGCATCAGGCTCTCTGCTCAGCAGGGAGGCTGCTTCCTCCTCTCTCTGCCTGCCTCTCTGCCTACTTGTGATCTCTGTCTGTCAAATAAATAAAATCT